>NW_012267294.1:7989949-7997996 GCF_000151885.1 Dipodomys ordii | reverse complement strand
CTCAGTTTAGGCTGAGAAGGTGGCTCAGTGGTAAAGTGCTTGCCTAGCATGCATGAAGCCCTGAGTTTGATTCCTCAGCACCATCTAAACAGAAAAAGCCGGAGTGGTACTGTAGCTCAAGTGGTAGAGCACTAACCTTGAGCCAAAGAAGCTCAGGGACAGTGCCCAGGTCCTGAGTTCAAGTCCCAGGGCTGGCAAAAACAAAAAAACACAGTTAAGCATAGTTTAGAATAGTTGCTGAAGGAAAATACGTGGTTTCAATCTCTAGAGATTCATTTGGAAATTGTGAAAAAGATTCTTTCCTTGACCAAACTTTAATCAGGCTTTTGAATTCCTGCCTTTTTTTTTCTCCCTCAAATCAGCTTTATCTTGTCAAACCAGTTTAACAAGAGTCCTTCCAGTGGGACCATCTGGTTAATTTCAGCTGTTCTTGTGGTGTGATCTGGTTCTTCCTCTACCATTCTCCAAGTGATACTTGATCACTAGCCTGTCTTCAACAAGAATTGTGTTAGGTTGATTATATCTGCTTCCTAGTACTTTGCCATCTACTAACTCTCACATGCCCACTGGCTGACGGTTTAGACCAGTTTAAGGTTGAGATCAGTTTTCTCAGCTCCCTCGTGAAATCCCATTGCAGTGGTCTCTATATGTGAAGAGATCACCTTAAAATCTGCCTTACCATGCTTTAACAAGTGTCATTGAGTAACTTTTTCTTTAACAGTCATGGTGGTATAAGATTCATCATTGGACCCCCAGACCTCTCACCCAGGACTCCAAAGTATGCACCTTTGAAGACTTTGTCTTCATTCCTGAATGATTGATTGGGGATCCAATGGTGAATCTGACTGGTAGAACCATAGCCTTGGACAAAAGTCCATTGGAGCTGGTAAGGAGAGATTTTGATTGAGTAGTTTCTGAAGCTCCCAGAGTTCTTTTTGCCAAGCTGGGAGCCTTCTTTCTGGCATCTCCTTCCTTGACTTCCTTGGCTAAAAATGTTTCCTGGTCCTCTGTAAGGCCCTCTGCTTTCTCTGTGATCTGAATTTCCTCCTCTTCTATCCACTAACACTGATCTCTTATTAGAACTTTAATGGCCTCTGTGGAAAGTCTCCCAACTGTTGGGGAGATTTTATCATTTTCCTCTGACTGGCACATAACAATAACCTTGGCTTCCCGTTGTTACTTCTCCTTCCTCCTCATACTCACCACTTTTCATCCTCCCTTCAGGTCCCTTAGATCCTTTCATGTGTCTTGTCCCTCTGCAAATACCTACCTCCAAGTTCCCTGCCTTTCATCCTTTCCCTTGCAAGTGATCTTGCAATCACTTGAAAGGCAGGCCCTCTAACGTAGGCTTTCCTAGGACTCAGAGACCCCTAGAGGCTGGGAAGCAAACACATCCAGAGGAAGTAGTCTGAATACTTTATCTAACCTTAGTGTTCTTGGATGTCTCTTCAGGCTCCATTTTATATATATATATCACAGCAAAAGAAATGTGGACCAGGGAAATGTTCCACGATCCCCAGTGTATGCCTTAAATTGTGGGTAGTGTCAGACCGAATATATACAACTTATTTTCTCCTACCATACCCTTGCAGCCTCAAGTAGAAGAGTTAATCCGTCCTTCCACATTCCGTGCTCTGCAGCACTGTTGAATTGAGTAAAATGAGGGTTACTTGAACACAAGCAGGCACTCCTGCAGTAGTTGATCTGATAGCCAGGATGGCCACTAAGTGATATGCCAGTGGACAGCATAGATGGAGGGAGCACATGAGAGTTTGTCACACTAAGATAGCAACATTCCATGTCATATTTTGAGTTCCGTTGCCCGTAGATAACTGAACGGTAAAAAGCAAAAACCATGAATAAAAAGAGGACTAGGATTTTGGAAAATAGGTTGTTTTCCCCATTTTTTGACAGAAATTAATTTGGATAAATGATGGCACAAATAGTTTATATTACTGTCTTACTAATGAATATCTAAAGTTTTAGAGTAAAAGTTATAAATTCTCTTACATCTGCTGATATGGTAATGTATATTTGTGTGTGTGTGTGTGTATGTGTGTGTGTGTGTATTATGAATGTAATACTTTTCTACCTCTACGTGATACTGCCAAATTAACTTACAAAATTCTTTAGAAGCAGTTCTGTTAAAATTATTTTAGAGGGGCTGGGAAGGTGGCTCAGTGGTAGAGCACTTGCCTTGCATGCATGAGGCCCTGGGTTTGATTCCCCAGCACCACATAAGCAAAAAGAAAAAAGCCGGAAGTGGCGCTATGGCTCAAGTGGTAGAGCGATAGCCTTGAGCTGAAGAGCTGAAGGACAGCGCCCAGGCCCAGAGTTTAGGCCCCACGACCGGACCCCCCAAAGAAATTATTTTAGAGACAAATGAGCACAAATATAGTTTAAATAATCCCAGATATATAGGAGTTACACTCTGTAGTGCCTTTCAAATACCTATGACTTGGTTAAGTCTTTCATAAATAAATTGTTGGTTTAATAAAAACAGCATGCCTTCAGAATTGTCAACATTAACTATAATGCAGATATACAATTTTTTCTGCCTAAATTTACTGGTCAGCCTTATTATTGCTCCTAAATATTTAAGATTATAAAACTAAATCCAGCAGAAGTACAAAACGTACCAAAAAAAAAAGTGAATTCCTTGATGTATGTTAGGTATAACAGGAAAAGAAAACTATATGTTTAACTTTTCAGGTTTCCTTTTTGCAGGGGAGGGAGGTGGGTAGGAGTTCAGCTATGTAAGTCAGGACAGTGCTCAACTCTTGATCCTTTTGCTTCATCCTCCTGTGTTTGGATTTCAGGTGTGTACCTCCAAGTCTGGGTTTGTCAGGTCATTGATTACTTAAGAGTACTGAGTCTTTCCAATATTAAAATAAGTAAGTTGTTTTTACTTTAGTTAAATGGGTTATCATTATCCATAATACTGTTCAGTCAGCTGTGTAAACCTTTAAATCTTCTTAGCAAATTTCCTAAATCAAATTTAATATTGTCTTATTTTTGTTGTGCTGGGGCTTGAACTATGGCCTTGTGCTCTTGCTTGGCTTTTTCTATTCAAGACTGGTGTTCTACCACTTGAGCCAGTTTTTTGCTAGTTAATTGGAGATAAGAGTTCCAGGAGTTTTCTGCCTGGGCTGACTATAAATCTCAATATTGCAGCCTCCTGAGTAGCTAGGATTATAGGCTTAAGTCTTCAGCCCCTACCTTATATTGTACTTACTTCAAGTTAACGTGGAGATTACCCAGCTGACTCATATCAATTTGTCTTTTTTTTTATGGTGTTGGGTCCAAACCCGAGGGCCTGCTTTGCATGTGCTAGGCAAGCCTTCGACCGCCGAGCAGCACCCCAGCCCTTGGTTTTCTGAGGCAGTCCTCCTATGTCACAGGAGTGATTCTCTGGCCTTAGCCTTCTGAGTAGCTGGAACTGCAAGTATATGTCATGGGTCCTGGCTTTTCCTGGGAAAAAATTAAGAATTAATTTCTTTAAAAAAAGAGAATTAGTTTCTTACCCTGTAAAAAGATATAACTTAATAGGTTTACTTGGTATATTATGTGGTAAATATTTATGTGATAAACTTAGAAGACAAAGGCTGGAAGATCTTGAGTTTGAGGCCAGCCTGGGCTACTTTCAAAAGTGATGCTAAGCTGGACAGCGGTGCCTAACACCTGTAATCCTAGCTACTCAGAGGCTGAGATCTGAGGATCGCAGTTCAAAGCCAGCTTGGGCAGGAAAGTCCATGAGACTCTCAATTCCAATTAACCACCAGAAAACCAGAAGTTGAGCTGTGACTCAAAATGGTAAAGTGCACTCTTTTTGAGCAAGAGCTCAGGGACAGTGCCCAGGCCCAGAGTTCAAGTCCACAGCTGGCAAAAAAAAAAAAAGATGCTAAATGTTAGGTTATATTTATATTATGTATGATAGCAAGTATTTGAGAAGTTATGTCAAGTTAATAGAAATTTGTCAACTGCTGTTCATGAGAAATCTGTCATGGTGTTACCAGTCATAATTTTGGTATATTGCATACCACAAAGTGACTACTTACCAGGTAAACTCATCAGATCTTTGAACGATGACCATTCTAAGTACTTTGGTATTTGCAATTACTGTTTTACCCTCATGATTTCTTCAAAGCTTTGCAAACAGTTAACAGTCCCAAAGTACTTCATTTTCAGAGGTTCATGGAATAGACCTGAGTCTGCTCGACTCTAATGAAGGAACTGGTTTAATTATAAAACTGTGAGCTAGGGACCAAGCAGAACAAGAATTAGTCAGTGAGGTTCAATGAACCAGTGAAGGGTAATCACAGCTCTTGGTTTGGAAGAGTCCTGGTTCTTTTCAGATTTAAAGAATTCCTTTCTGGGGCTGGGAAGATGGCTCAGTGTTAGAGTGCTTGCCTTGCATGCATGAGGTCCTGGGTTGGATTCCTCAGCACCACATAAGCAAAAAGAAAAAAGCCAGAAGTAGCACTGTGGCTCAAGTGGTAGAGTGCTAGCCTTGAGCTGAATAGCTAAGGGACAGCGCCCAGGCCCAGAGTTCAGGCCCCATGACCAGACCCCCCCCCAAAAAAAAAAAAGAATTCCTTTCTGTTTTTTCTTAAGCTGTCTGTAACTTACAGTAGTTTAACAAAGTATACCCTTTAGTGACCAAAATTAAACAGTTTCCCCCCCTTTCTTAAGTCTTCAGTTACCCAGAAACCTTTTTTTTTTCATGGCAGTATAGTTGCTTCCATAAATTTACTATTAGGAGTACTATTAGGACACAATGGTTGTATTGCCAAGACTGACTGGAAAGTCATATTTGAGAAGAATGTATAAAATCTGATGCAATCAAATAGTTTAAAGGAACTAAGGTTGACTTTAAGGCACCCTTAAAAACTGATCTGATACCTTGTTTTAGGTTTCTTGGCTTTTGCCTGTCAAGTGTTAGTCCCAGAAACTTGAAAGTATTTGGGGACTTTTTATTTTCAGTTTGTTGTACTCTTTGGAAACAAAGTTAATTTTTATTACTTTCAGGAGCTCCCAAGAGTGAAAATACAAGGGAAAATATTGTTTCTTGGTTATAAAACAATCTAGCTTCATTTTCTATGCCTTTGCCTATTTGGGGGCTCCATAAGGATTTCCAAAAATTTACAGTTCTGAAGATGAAGACTGATGGACAGTTCCTGGATTGCCTTCTTAGTTAGGAGAGGCTTCTAAAAGTAACTTCTTTAAAAATATGTTTTTTTGTAAAATTATTCAAGGCAAATTTAAAAAGATTTCTGGCCCATTACTATTATTACTATACTTAAGTAAATCAAATCTTTTTTTTCTATTAAACTTTAGAACTAGATGAGGATTTTGATCATGTGAGTTATAATGTTTCCCAAATTATTTTCAATCTCTGCATCTAAGTGGACAGGACATTTAAGAGTCACAGAGAGAAAACACTGATTTTTCAAATGTTTTGTATGCCTATTATAGACCTCAGTATTTCAGTAGTTCTTAGGTTAAGTTTAGAACACATTTCGACAGGGCTGAATTGCTTTTAGTATTGATAAGTAATTTGAAAATGATTATGTAGTTTCTGCAACAAAGATCTCTCAGTGCACCAAACTACATTATTAGCTTTTGACCAACTTTTCAGAAGTTAAAACCTCAGAAATTTAAAGGATGATACAACAAATACCTTATGCCCCAGTTAACCAATTATTAGCTATTAGCCTTTGGCCAAATGTGTATTTCCCTTTCTCACCTTTGCTGTGTCCACCACAGGAACATATGTGTATCTAAATAGTTGGTTTTGGTTTTGTTGCTGGCCATTTAAAAGTTGTGGACATAAAACTTCACCTTTAAGTATCTCAGTGTGTTTCCTAAGAATGGGCATTTTTCTGTATAACCATATCACCATTATTACACCTAAGGAAATTAAAATCGATAAAATAATAGCTAACATACTGCCTATTCTCAAATTTTTCCAGTCAAAAGAAAGAAATGCCATTTAGATACTTTGTTTCCCATCAAGAATCATGCAGCTAACCTGGTGCCAGTGGCTCACATGTGTCATACTAGCTACTCAGAAGGCTGAGATCTGAGGATCGCGGTTCAAAGCCAGCCCAGGCAGGAAAGTCCATGAGACTCTTATCTTCAATAAATCTCCAGAAAACCAGAAGTAGCCCTGTGGCTCAAGTGGTAGAATGCTTGCCTTGAACTGAAGAGCTGTGAGCAATCAGGCCCAGAGTTCAAGCCCCATGACTAATTTTTAAAAAAGAACCATGCATCTGAGCTGGGCAGTAACACACAACTGGAATTACGAGCAGCATGGGAGCCATAGTGATACCCTATCTTCAACAAACAGACACCCCAACTATGTATTTCATAGTATTTGCTTGTAAGAGTTCTCTAGCCATCCTTAAATAGTTCCCTTACTCCTGTATACCCCTTTTTTGATGTCTTTTGTGACATAAGACATTTTTGAAGAATCAAAGCTAACAGTCTGCGTTGTCTTCTTATGGTTAGATTAACATTTTTGGCAAGAAAAATGTGTGAATGTATAGCAAGGTTTCAGTGCTGAGGAAAGTTACTTCTCCTTTTTTCTTCTCTGCAGTGTTCTGAACACAAGCAGCCTGCTCTGTGATTGTCATTTGAAATGGTTGCTTCCGTGGCTGGTTGACAACAA
Source organism: Dipodomys ordii (assembly GCF_000151885.1). Lineage (NCBI taxonomy): Eukaryota > Metazoa > Chordata > Mammalia > Rodentia > Heteromyidae > Dipodomys > Dipodomys ordii. The sequence continues at coordinate 7,991,326 of NW_012267294.1, read as the reverse complement.
CTTCCACCATTCTGTAAATGTGAGGTGTGCACACCCAGAATGGCTCTCTGGGCAGAACATACTGAAAGTGGACCTGAAAGACTTTGTCTGTGGTTTGTATTTTTATTTTAAAATTTTGTGTATTAATTTATAGATTATTTGCTTAGCTTTTTTTTTTTTTTTTTTTGGTGATTTGCCCTTGCTAGGCAAAATGTTCTACCACGTAAGCCTTACCTTTATCCCTCACTTAACTATCTTAATAAAATGTGAAGAGAAAAGTAATGAAAACACCTCAGATATTCTCAGCATCCATGGGTGATTCTGTATTATAGTTCAAACCATGTATCAGTGATTACTTTTCTTTATGGTCACAGGTTAAATTTTGTATCGTTGACTTAATGCTCTATAAACATGTTTTTCTCGTGATGATCATTTTAAGCAGGCTGAATGTTGGCCTTTTACTTTCTGAGGATTGCTAACTTTATCATAAGTGCCCAGTAGCAGGAGTCCTGTATCCATAACTATAATTGTATGTGGGTGTGGGTGTGTGGGCACGTGTATATGTGCACACACATGCTGCTACTGGAGATTGAACTCAGGGTCTCGTGCTCTTGCTTCAGTTTTCACCCACAGCTATCACTGTTACACCATTTGAGTTACTCCTCCAGTCCAGCATTTTGTTGGTTAATTGGAAATAGACTCTCATGGACTTTTCTGCATGGACTGGCTTTGACCAGAACCTGGTGGGGTTTTTTTGTTTGTTTGTTTTTGGGTCCGGTTGTGGGGCCTGAACTCTGGGCCTGGGTGCTGTCCCTCAGCTCTTTAGCTCAAAGCTAGCGCTCTACCACTTGAGCCACACCACTTCCGGCTATTTTCTTTTTGCTTATGTGGTGCTGAGGAATCCAACCCAGGGCCTCATGCATGCAAGGCAAGCGCTCTACCACTGAGCCACCTTCCCAGCCCCATAAAGGGAAAGTTTTTGTTTTTTTTGTTTTGTTTTGTTGGTCATGGGGCTTGAACTCTGGCACTGGGTGCTGTATACACCTGGTGTTTTTTTTTAGGTTTTAAAAAATTGTTATTATAAAGGTAATATACAGAGGGGTTAGTTTAATAAGTCAGGTAATGAGTACATTTCCTTTTGGACAATGTCTCCCCTTCCCTGCTGTCTAGTTTTTCCCTCTAGTCCCTGTTCACAAGTTCATTTTTAACATAGTATCGGGCTGGGAAGGTGGCTCAGTGGTAGAGCACTTGTCTTGCATGCATGAGGCCCTTGGTTCGATTCCTCAGGACCACATAAGCAAAAAAGAAAAAAGCCAGAAGTGGCACTGTGGCTCAAGTGGTAGAGCACTAGCCTTGAGCTGAAGAGCTGAGGGATAGTACCCAGGCCCAGAGTTCAGG
>NW_012267294.1:7988826-7989899 GCF_000151885.1 Dipodomys ordii | reverse complement strand
TTTGGTCGGTCATGGGGCCTGAACTCTGGGCCTGGGCACTGTCCCTCAGCTCTTCAGCTCAAGGCTAGAGCTCTACCACTTGAGCCGTAGCACCACTTCCGGCTTTTTCTGCTTATGTGGTGCTAAGCAATCAAACCCAGGACTTCATGCATGCAAGACAAGCACTCTACCACTGAGCCACCTTCCCAGCTCCAAATTCATAACATTCTTAAAATGTATATTCTTACTAAACTGTACACATTAAATGTTTGTAATGTTTTATCAATTTCACCCAAATAAGGCTGTTAAAAAACACACACACAGCATGAACACTTATTTTTACTTTATAAGTAAATATTTAATGAGTTATATTTTATTTCAGAATCTTACAAGGAAATCAGATTAAGTCAATTACAGAAAAAGCATTTCTTGGCCTTGAGTCCCTTGAACATTTGTAAGTATTTTGCATATATCTGTTGACTGTATAAAGCACCTTTGCTGTTAGCAGAGGTTGTTACAAATATGTAAAGTGTATAACTTAAAATTTTTTTTCTATTTTTAAGTAGTTGTACAAAGAGGTTACAGTTCCGTAAGTCAGGCTTATGACAATGTTTCTTGGTTACTGTTACCCCTCCTTTGTTCTACCCTGCATCCCCTCCATCCCAGCTGTCAAGTTACAAGGTTGTTTTTACATAATGTACATTAATGTAATGACGTACTCTTCCTCCACTCATGTCCCCCATTGCCCTCCCCCAAACATGTTTATATAACTTAATTGTAGAAATGGTGACTCATAATTTTTCATTTCTGTCATTTCAGAGATTTAAACAACAATGCTATTATGTCTATCCAAGAAAGTGCTTTTTCTCAGACTCCCTTGAAGGAACTGTAAGTGACTAATGGTGTTTGGGTTGGTTTGGTTTCGTTAAAACATTTTTTTCTATGTTCGTGCTTGTGTTTCCAGTAATGTGCAGTTCAGGCAGAAGGAGAAAAACATATTATTAATTAGTTATTTTAGTGGAGGAATGTAGTTTAGAAACGTAAGTGTCACAAGATATTTTTGTATTATTTTTCCTAGACTTTAATTGTAAGGG
>NW_012267294.1:7974582-7976926 GCF_000151885.1 Dipodomys ordii | reverse complement strand
AAAAAAAAAAAACATAGTATCTACTGAGTACCACTGCTACATTTGTTCACCCTGTGTCCTTCCATTTCTGTGTCTCCCTTACCTCTCCCCCTAAGACAGATAAACAAACATACAAAACAAAAAGGGGAAAGAAAAACCTCTTGTTTCCATTTCCTGGAATTGCCTGGTGATTTTTTTAAAAGTATTTTTAAAGCTGGGTACTGGTGGCTCATGCATGTAATCCTACCTACTCAGGCAGCTAAGATCTGAGGATCATGGTTTGAAGCCAGCCCAGGCAGGAAAGTCCATTGAGACTCTTTTTTTTTTGCCGGCCATGAGGCCTGAACTCTGGGCCTGGGCGCTGTCCCTCAGCTCTTCAGCTCAAGGCTAGTGCTCTACCACTGGAACCACAGCGCCACTTCGGGCTTTTTCTGTTTATGTGGTGCTGAGGAATCGAACCCAGGGCCTCATGCTTGCAAGGCATGCACTCTACTGCTGAGCTACCTTCCCAGCCCCTACATTGAGACTCTTACCTTCAGTTATCTACCAAAAAAGCCAGAAGTGGAGTTGTGGCTCAAGTGGTAGAGTACTAGCTTTGAGCACATTTTCAAAAATCTCAGAGACAGTGTCAAGGCCCTGAGTTCAAGCCCCAGGACCAACACTTTTATAAAAAAGCATTTTTAGTAGATCTTGAAAAGTGCCAGTAGGAATTTTTAAGTACCACCAGTAATGCTGTAATACACTTGTATAACCATGTACTAATTCGTGTATTTTGTATTTGTTGTTAATATGAAGGAGTTGTAGAGAGCATGTTTTGTAAGACTAGAATGGGAGAGTTTTGGGGGAGGTTATGGGAGTCATGGACAAAGGTGGCTTTTGTTCTAGCACTTAACCTTTTAGGTACATATCTAAACTGCTGATACTTAAATGTCCTTTCAAGTGTAGTGTGTGATGACTAATTCTTAGCTTTATGTAGTACAGTTGTCCCTCAGTATCCACAGAAGGCTGGTTCCAGGACCCTCTATGGATACCAGACCTCACAGATGCTCAGGTTTCTTATATAAAAAATGTTGTATTATAGATAACCCATGTACATTCTCCTGGATACTTAGGTTATGTCTAGGTTGCTTATAATCTCAATGTAAATGCTATATAAGTAGTTGTTAAACCATACTGCTTGGGGCTGGAAGGTGGCTCAGTGGTAGAGTGCTCTCCAATTAACTACTCAAAAACCAGAAGTGGTGCTGTGGCCCAAGGATAGAATGCTAGCCTCAAGCCAAAGAAGCTCAGGACAGCGCCCAGGACCAGAGTTCAAGCCCCATGACCCACTCTACCCACCCACCCACCCCCCAAAAAAAAGCATTCTAAGCAAGACAGCAGTGAGGATAGTAGGAAAAAAAAGCCACATCTTAAGATTAGGTTCTGCCTCAATACAGTGTCTTGAAGCAAGCTGTTTGACTTTTCTGGACTTTAAACAAGGGCATTAGACTCTACTTCTAGTATATCCTTCTGCTTCAATATGCTACTCACTATATAAACAGAATTTACAGTTTTACAGTCTTTACAGTTGAACATAAAGCAAAAGTAAGTCCCTGACCTGGCTGCCTGTTGGGGTTTTCCCTCAGATGATTTTCTCAAGCCACAGATAAGAACGCATCCCGAAACCACAGTCGCCCTAAGGGGCGTTAACGTGACGCTGACCTGTGCTGCAGTGAGCAGCAGCGACTCACCCATGTCTGTTATGTGGCGCAAGGACGGTGAGATCCTGTGTGATGCGGACGTGGAGAATTTTGTGCGCTATCAGCAGCAAGCTGGGGAAGCTCTGGAGTACACCAGCGTCTTGCATCTTCTTGGGGTGAACTTCACAGAGGAAGGAAGATACCAGTGCATTGTTACTAATCACTTTGGCTCCAATTACTCTCAGAAAGCTAAACTGACTATAAATGGTAAGGAGTTACATTGATTTTTTTTCTTGACTTTAGAAGGGTTTTTCATGCCCAGTTTTTAAATTTCTTGTCAAGAAAATTTTGAGGAAGAATGTTAATGTCTTGACAAAGACTGAGGTGCGATTTTGGGATTTAGCTGATTTACCCTCAAGTAAATGGATCTTTGGTTGAAGGATACAGTCCATTGTCCTAGGAAATAAATTAATTCCACTTGATCTGTGCTTTTGAAATTTTCAGTTTTCTCTCCAAAACCTGTGAAAACTATGAAATTCATTTCTAATGCTGTTCACAGAGATTATACTGTCTGAGAATACTTAAGATATTTCTGGGTCCAGTGGTCATTATTATTTTCTCAAATGTAGCTACATAGTCTTTTTTTTCTGTCTGAGACTGGGACTCAAACTAGGTAGCTGACACTT
>NW_012267294.1:7955354-7971632 GCF_000151885.1 Dipodomys ordii | reverse complement strand
GTTTTGTTTTCACAGTGCTGGGAATCATGAACAAAGCCTTATTTATCTTGGGCAAATGTTGTACCATTAAAATGTACTTGCAGCCCCAGATTTAGATATTTTTTTTTGCTTTTTGAGGGAGTGTACTGGGGATTGAACCCAGGATCTCATGCATGCTGTGCAAGTATTCTGCTACAGCTCTGAGATCCTCATCCTTTTTCACTTTGGTTTTAGACAGGATCTTGGTTAGTTGTCAAGACTGTTTTAGCCTCATGTGTGTCTGGGATTACAGGTGTGGATATCCAACTCAGATGTAGATTGTGGGGCCTGAACTTTGGGCCTGGGCGCTGTCCCTCAGCTCTTCATTCAGCTCAAGGCTAGTGCTCTACCACTTGTGCCACAATGTCATTCCGGCTTTTATTCTGCTTGTGTGGTGCTGAGGAATCGAACCCAGGGCCTCATGCATGAGGGGCAAGCACTCTACCACTGAGCCACCTTCCCAGCCCTTTTTAATATTAACTCCTAATTGTCCCATGAGTATACAGAACTGCACATACCACCACACCTTCAGCAATCTCATTCAGTAGGATTTCAAAAATAAAGTTGTCTTAAGTTGATTTGTTTTGCTTCCTTCCTTCCTCTTAGAAACACCTTCATTCATTCGCCCTCTGGAGGATAAAACAGTGACCCGAGGTGAGACAGCGGTGTTACAGTGCATAGCTGGAGGGAGCCCGGCCCCTCGCCTCAACTGGACGAAAGACGATGGGCCACTGCTGGTCACCGAACGACACTTCTTTGCCGCGGCCAACCAACTTCTCATCATTGTAGACGCTGGGCAAGAGGACGCTGGGAAATATACCTGCATTATGTCTAACACCCTTGGGACAGAACGCGGCCATATTTACCTAAATGTCATTTCGTCCCTCAATTGTGACTCTTCTCAGAACAGCCTTGGGCATGAAGATGATGGCTGGACCACAGTTGGCATTGTCATCATTGTCGTGGTGTGCTGCGTGGTGGGCACCTCCGTGATCTGGGTCATTGTTATTTACCACATGAGGAGGAAGAACGAAGACTATAGCATCACAAACACAGGTGAGTAGTGCCCAGTGGCCACCTTTGGCTTGAACTGGGGTCCTGTGGTGCAGTGTCTCATGACATCTCAGGGGGTTTCCTGGTAAAATGTTCACTTCCTTGATATGACAGAACCTCTTTGGGGGAGTAATTTTAAAACTTTGCAAACCCCTTCCCTCTCCCAAAAAATGCGTTTATAAATGTGCTATAAATTCATCTTTTTTAGTGCATGTGGTTCAGTCCCATCATACTTTTGCTATAAGGAACAGTATTCTCCCTAAGATGAGAAGATACCCAGCAAGATAGATTGAGAAAGTGACTGGAGGTCAGGTTTTAGTTTTTCCCTTTTTTGGGGTCAGGGTGGGGGATTCGGTGTGGGGAGGTGTGTGGGTCTGCACATGCTAGGCAAGCATGTGCCATGATACTAAACCCAGCCCTCACTGTACTTCTAAAGTGAAGCTTGAAGACAAAGTCTAGTAAAATCTAGTCTTAGAAAAAGTATAAAGAACTATTGGGGTCCCAAGTCTGTACCTTTTCCTGGCCAAATACAAATTTGTAAAATTGTCTTTTTCATGTTGGCTTCAACTGCCTAACTTTGAGACTAAATGATGTCTGTTTTCCAGAGGAACTCAATCTGCCTGCAGACATTCCCAGCTACTTGTCCTCCCAAGGAACACTGTCCGAACCCCAGGAAGGCTACAGCAGCTCTGAGGCTGGCAGTCACCAGCAGCTCATGCCTCCTGCCAATGGGTTTGTACATAAAAGCACTGACGGTAAGGATTTTCTAGTTCGTTACAGTTTCACCCTATTCCATTTCTCAGTGTGTACTTTCTCCATTAACCTATGCCAGTATTTTTACAGTGAGAGACCTAGTGAAAAATACCTAGCCTCACGCAAAATAGATGCAAATTTGACTAAAGTCTTAAGAAAACGATATAGTAAGGAGAAGTACATGATTTGTTATAGATTGAATACAGAGCCAAAGCTCCTAAATCTCTCTTAGGGAAGGAAGGGGAGGGTCTAGGAATTATTTTCAAAAATCTCTTCTTTTTTAGGATATAAGCATCCTTAAGATCATATCTAAGGGACATTTAATTCCCCTGCTGATAAGTAGCTATGTAAAGTTTTTTCTTTTTTTTTAAATACTTCTTTATTGTAAAAATACTGTACAGAGAGGTTACAGTTACATGAGTAAGGTAATGAGTACATTTCCTGTCGAGCATTGTTGCCCTGCCTTTGTTTTTCCCCTATTATCCCTTCCCTCCCCAATCTCCCCAACTTCTCCCTCCCCACCACCAAAGTTGTAAAGTTCATTTTCAACATAGTATTAGACTTTTATTTTTTGTGCACAGCTGGTGTTTGAACTCAAGGATTCTTGTTTTCCTGGAGCTTTTTCACTTAAGGGTGGCATTCTACAACTTGAGCCACACCTCCACTTCTGGCTTTTTGCTGGTTAATTGAGATATTGTCTCTTGGATTTGTGTTACTGGTCTGGCTTCAAACCATGATACTCAGGTCTCAGCCTCTTGAGTATTTTAGTATTAGGGGCATAAACTACTGGTTCTCAGTGGACTAGTTTCTGCTTTAGATTCTTCGTTTCCTACTTACTGGCTGAGTAATTTCAGTCAAGATCTTCAGTCACCTTCATTGTTCCTCTAGCTAGGAATGGACTGAGGATAATAGGACATACCTTGTGAATTATGTGTAGAATGAGTTAGCACATACAACTGTTAGAACAGTGTCTGGCATAGTGGGAATGTTCACTAAGAGTTATCTTTTGTTTTTTCACATTCTTTATTGTGACTAAGTGATTACATAGTTTCCTAAATTTCACAGTATTGTGGATAGTGATGCTTAGTTAAAGTCACAAACACATTCTAACTTTCATGTGGCAAATTGTCTATAACATTTATGAGTTCTATGAGCTTTGCAGTTCAGTTATTTCTTCCACATTGGGTGATATGTACATTTCTTTTGTTTTGCATAGCATCACCTGTTCCCTCTTTCCCCCTCGTTCCCTCTGCCATTGAGTTGCTTAGTTCATTTTGATCAAAGTCCAGTGCAGCTGATGGGTCCTGCTGTTGTATGTTTTTCCCTGATTCCCTCTAGTTCTGTGTCGTCCTCCTGGTTTCCCTCCAGTGTGCACATATATACCATATATGTGATCAGTAGCATGGGGTTATTTAGTAGTGATTCAACCAGATGAGTGAAAGTCCTTTGTTTCTTAAGCCTTGTTAATTTTGTAGCATCACCTTACGTTTTGGACTTACCAGGGAGACCATGTGCCGTTGGCTCTTTGCTCTTCTTGGCTTACCTCACTCAACACGATTTCTTCTAGCTCCATCCGTTTCCCTGAAAATGTCATTAAAATTTTTGTCCTTTCTAATGACTGCATAATATTCCATTGTGTATAGATACCACAATTTCTTGATCTATTCATCTGTGGTGGGACATCTGGGTTGTTTCCATATCCTGGCTATTGTGAACAGTGCTGCAATAAACATGGAGGTACATGTGTCCTTGTATACTGGTTCCTGTTTTTCAGGATAGATGCAAGAAGTAGTATGACTGGGTCATAGGGGAGATCAATACTTAGCTTTCTGAGGACCATCCAGACTGCTTTCCAAAGTGTTCGTATAAGTGTACATTCCCACCAGCAGTGTGATAGGGTCTCTCTTTCTCTGCATTCCCTCCAATATGTGTCGTTGGCTGACTTGAGGATGTGGGCCATTCTTGACTGGGGTAAGGTGGTATCTCAGGGTTGTCTTTATTTGCATTTCCTTTACAACCAGGGATGGTAAACATTTCCTCATGTGTTTCTTTGCCATTTTTATCTCTTCTTCTGAGAAGTCTCTCTTTAGTTCACTTGCCCATTTAGTAATTGGTTTCTTAGGTTTGGTAGGGATTAGTTTCTTGAGTTCCCTGTATATACTGGATATTAACCTCTTGTCTGATATATTGCTGGTAAATATTTTTTCCCAGTTAGTTGGTTGTCTTTCTAGCTTGGTTGATATAGCTAAACTTTATTTTAAGGTAGTCCCATTTGTCAAGTCTCTCTCCAATTTGTTGTGATCCTGGGACTCTGTTCAGGAAGTTCCTGCCTGTGCCTATAAGTTCAAGTGTCTCTCCTACTGTGTCCTGCATAGTTTCAGAGATTCATGTTTGATGTTAAGGTCTTTGATCCGTTTTGAATTGATGTTGGTGCATGGTGATAGACTGGGGTCCACTTTTAGTTTTCTGCACGTGGAGCTATGTAAAATTTAAATAAAACAGAGACCATCAGAGATGTGAAAAATGTTTTCAGTACTACCTCTCACCCTTCCCTGCTTCTCCTGCCTCACACGGGAAGGTCAATTTGATTGCTAACTAGTTCTCTTTCTAGCTTTGTGACCAAGAGCAAGTTACTTAAGACTTTAGTTTGTTCTTTATTTTGGTTTTGTTTTTGAGATAGGGTCTTGCTGTATAGATCAGTCCAGCCTCAAACTCTTGACTGGCTTGCCTGCTCCCTCTGAGTGTTGGGATTATAGGCATGTACCACTGTACTTGGCTGGTTTGCTCATTTTAAAACAAAGAAACAATACTCCATTCAGCATTTCCTCCAAGATTGTTACAGATATTTTCAACACATCCTTGTACGTCAAATGCAGTACAAATGATTTGCTCTTCAGAGATGTCTTTAGTCTTTTAGCTTTTCAAAGGAAAAGGAAAATATCTGAATTTTAATAGATTATCTTTGAAATCTGTGAGAAATGTTACTCACTATATTGCTCAAGCTGGCTTCAGACTTGCCCTCCTCCTGTCTCAGCCTCCCTAGTGCTAGGTTTGTCTCCTGTTTAGAAGTTCTGTTGCTTGATGATGAGGGACTTTTTCTTTAACATAGTCATTCCCTTTTGTTTTCAAGTCACCCACACATGGTCCAGCTGGATTCTTGACTAGGGGTATTTTTAGCAGAGGTGTTGCTTCTTGACTCAAAACATACTACATCTCATGAAGCACAGTCACCACTCTCCATTCTCCGCTTTAGTCTGCTTGGCCAAGCAGATGTCTTATAGCTCAGTGCCAGCCCTGCCTACGGTCTCTTGATCTGAGTTTGGCCCCTCCAAGCTGGACAGAGATGTTTTGCCCTAGTACTTGAGAGCCTGGGCTCTAGAACATCAACCTGAGTATTGTAGCCCTTCCTCTGGCAGTATCTCCTTCAGTCAAGGTATTCCTCTGTCTGGTGGTCATGCCCAGTGTAGAATGAGGGTTGGGCAGCAGTACCAGCTTCATAAAGGTATGTGAGGATGGCACAAGTTCATTCACAGTTCATTCACAGTTCCTTGATCCACAGACTTGAACTTCACTGCACTGGTTAGTAAGTGCATAGGAAATCCTGTGTTGACTGGCAACCACAGTCCATAATAGAAACACGTTGTGGCTCTTTCTTATGTGGTCCTCAGGTGGCCCTGGTACCCGGGTGATCTGCTCAGATTGTTACGACAACGCCAACATCTATGCAAGGAACCGCGAATACTGTCCCTATTCCTTCGTTGCTGAGGAAGACGTTCTGGACCACTCTCTCTCCAGCCTCATGGTGCAGATGCCCAAGGAGACATTCCTGTCACTTCCTCCCCAAGAGGTCCCTGCCCTGGAGAGCCTGATACCATCCATAGACAGAGAGCAGGCTGCCTTTCCCACCAACCACGAAAGGATGAATGAGAAGAAACTTCCCTCCGTGCAGATGAGCAATGGTAACACAGGCTTTCCTAATTCTTTTGTTTGTTTGCTTTCACTTCTACCTAGGAGATTCCCTCCTTTGTCTGGGAAGTACTCTCATTTGAGAGGAAGCAAGTGAATTGGTATGACTAGAGAAATCACCACTGCTAACTGAACTCACATCTTTGAGTTAGGACATCTTCACCTGTGGGACAAGAATAGCTCTTGTAGAGATGACACTTATCTCCTATCTTTAAATAATTGAGATTTGAAATGCTCATGACATCATCTGGTCATATTTGGTGAGGTTTTTGACTGAGAAGACTTGGAGATGTTCTCTTCGGTTCTTGTTGTATGTGACCTGTTTGTGCATGTATGCATGAGGACCAAGGCGTGAACTCAGGATCTCCAGTCCTTGTTCAGGTCTCACAGCTCAGTCTGGCATTTTGCTTCTGTGCCACTCTTTTCTGGTTGACTGGAGATGGAGTCTTGAGAGCTTTTCTGCCTGAGCTGTCTTCAGAACACTGTCCTCTGGGTCGGACCCTCTCAGTCACTGGGTCACAGGTGTGCCAGTGGCACCTGGCATCGCTTGGCAGGTGTTCTCTTTCTTTTATGAAACATGGTTGGGACTCAGTGGAAGGGCAGTTTTGAGGTTGTGACTTATATGAGCCAGGGGAAGAAGTATATACAAATGGTGGTCACTCAGAGTATCAGGCCAAGGGTCCTATTGAACTTGTCTTCTGACTGTCGAGGCTTTTTTTTTTTTTTTTTGGTCAGTCCTGGGGCTTGAACTCAGGGCCTGGGTGCTGTCCTTGAGCTTTTTCTCAAGGTTAGCCTTCTACCACTTGAGCCACAGTGCCACTTCTGGCCTTTTCTGTGTATGTGGTACTGAGGAATTGAACCCAGGGCTTCCTGCATGCTAGGCAAGCACTCCACCACTAGGCCACATTCCCAGCCCGACTGTCTAGGCTTTTATTGGCTGTTATTTCCTGGTATATCAGAGCATGGAAAATAAGCCAGAGGGTAAGAATTACAGGTTTTCAGAGGAAGGTAAAGAGTATGGTGGTACTTAGCAGCAATAAGTGATTAACATAAGACTTAAGATGTGCTCTGTTGTTCTTAAGAGACCAACTTGGAAGAGTTCTAAAGAAAATATAGGTCAGAGAAAAGTACTGCTAGTGAAGTCAGTCTCTTTTTTTAGGTAGATTAGGGCAGTACGAAGGTTTGAACTTGGGAACTTGCGCTTCTTAGGCAAGCACTCTACCACCTGAGCTGTGCTTCCAACCCTGTCTCCAGTGGTTATTTTTGAGGTGGTCTTCCTTCCCACGTGGGTGGCCTTTAAACTTTGAATTAGTGTTGGACACAGGCACAGGCCCTGTGTCCAGCTGCCCTCTGTGAAGATGGGGTCTTACAGACTTTTCTGCACAGGCTGGCCTGGAGCCATAATCCACCCCGTTGCCACCTCCCACATGGCTTAGGATGTCCCCACTGTGAGTTGAGGAGGGTTTTTTTCTGCCTGGGCTGGCCTCAAACCACAGTGCTCCTAGACTTAGCCTCCTGAGTAGCCAGGAGTTTAGGCATAAGCCACTAAACCCCGGATGAAGTTAACCTCTTTATATTCAGGGTCCATGAAAGCAATTTACCATCATTAAATCCATCTTTCCACTTCCTAGAAGAGTTAAAGACTTAAGAAGAACCAAAGTGGGCTGGGAAGGTGGCTCAGTGGTAGAGCGCTTGTCTTGCATGCATGAGGCCCTGGGTTTGATTCCTCAGCACCATATAAGCAAAAAAAGAAAAAAGCCGGAAGTGGCGCTGTGGCTCAAGTGGTAGAGCGCTAGCCTTGAGCTGAAGAGCAGACGGACAGCACCCAGGCCCAGAGTTCAGGCCCCATGACCAGACCCCAAAAAAAAAAAAAAAAAGAACCAAAGTATAATGCATCTTTTAAAAAACTTTTTCTTGGATGACTTAATTCTCAATCTAGTCTGAAGGAAAGTAGATCAGCAAATAAGAGTAGTTGGGTGATTGTCTCCTCTTTACCTCAGTGCTTTTGCTCTCGCTGTTTAAAGGTGTGGGCTAGGTTTGAGCATTACCTTAGAGCGTGTTTGCATTGCAGTCATGGGCAGGCAGCTCACCCCTGTAATCCCAGCACTTGGTAGGCAGAGATCAGGATAACTGAAGTTCTAGGCCAGGCAGGCAAAAACTTAGTGAGACTCCATCTCTACACAGTTAAGTCAGACGTGGTGGCACACATCTTTGTCTCAGCTAGACAGGAAGCGTAGGTAAGAGAATTGTGGTCCAAGGACCCATTCAGGCAAAAAAATGTGAGATCCTGTATGAAAACTAAAGCAAGCTGGGTGGCAGTGGCTCATGTCTATAATTCTAGCTATTCAGGAGGCTGAGATCTGAGGATCGAGGTTCAAAGCCAGCTCTGGCAGGAAAGTCCATTGAGACTCTTATCTCCAGTTAACCACCAGAAAACCGGAAGTGGCACTGTGGGTCAAGTGGTAGAGTGCTCGCCTTGAGCTGAAGAGCTGAGGGATGGTGCCCAGGCCAAGAGTTCAAGCCCCATGATGGACAAAAAAAAAAAAGCAAAAGAAAGACTAGACGTGTGGCCAAGTGATTGAGTGCCTGCTGAGTTCATACCCAATACTGCCAAAAAGAAATGCATTCATAATCCCACCCCAGACCTAATGAATCTGAGTCTACATTCTAATAAAACCCTCAAGTTATTCCTGTGCATATCAAGACTTCAAAAACCTACTTACTTTTTACATTGATTTCATTTTTATTTGTGGGTGTTTATTTCTCAGATTAATTAGAGCTATAAAGTTAACATAACTCAGTAAGCAGTCCTTTGGAAAAGAGCTCATCACTCTGGTAAATAAATGAAGATGCATTTTTTTAAAACCAAAGTTCAGATAATCTGATATAATATAGGTGCTTTTTATTATTTGTTACTAATTGTTTGGTTCTTACATACTAGAATTTAGAAGAAATGATTGTTTATTTACAAAATGTGTATCATGGAATTTTCATGACAATATGTCTCTATAGTCATTTTCTTTTTGTGAAGAGTTCTTAAGTTTCAAAGCAGCAAATCTACTGACTTATAACGAAGAACATGAAATACACATAGTTTCAGGTTAATGGATTTGATAAAGAATAGTTTCAGTTTTTATTTCATTTTGTTTTAACTGTGGATAAGATATTTTTAAGTTTGTTTTTGTTTTTAATTGTGGCAGGTGTGCCTTTGATCTCATTGCCGTTAACTCAGGGATATCAGGTGTTATTTCTTTGAAGATTGGGTTAAAAGTCCATTAGCTTTTAGAAAATGAAATCTGAAATCATAATAACCACTGATAATTCTTGTTCTTTGTTCTCAGGAACAGCGCAGCGGCCTCTGTGGAACATAAACAAAGAACTAGGTCTACCTTCTCTCTCCTCCCCTCAGCCTCATCCAAAGGAGGGTCTGGTGGAGAGGGTCCCTGACTGTTCATCCTCCATGCCGGCCCACAGGTTACACGATTTCAGTAGGACTCGAGCCATTCAAGATGGTTGTGAGGGCACTTGAAGCCCTCTCCAGGAAGAGAAGGGTCAGAAACTCTAATTAGTTTTGTATTTACTACCTCTGCGTCCGGAAGGAACCCCAAGGTCAGCGCTGGTCTTACCTTTGTTTCTGACCACACAGTGTAGGTCTGGCCGTTGTGCGGGCTTATTCCTGATGAAGGGAGGGAGTGGCTGGTGGATACATGGATCAAAGAGGAGTATTCGGGCAAATGTGCTTCCTGGTGGCTCCTGGGGTGTGCCCAGGTGTGCATTGCCCACCAGAAAGAGCCCCATTGCTGCTTGTCCCAGTTCTAGAAGGATCCTGAGAAAACACTTCTACTTTGATGTTCTCTTTGCCTTCCGAGAAACAAAAATAACTTGGGAGCCCTCTGGAAGGCGAGTGTGACTGGAATTGTTGAGAGGTTTTAAGCAGACAGTTCAGACAAGGCTTTGATATTCAAGGTCTGCAGCAAGAATCCCAGGTTTGACCAGTTGATACCAGGTCAAAGGTTTTGTATTCCCTATTGCCTAGGGATGCTATTGTAAATATATGTGCATTTATAAATAATTTTTCTATTCATTGGCTTTGTGTGTTAGCTGAGATGTAAATACTTTTGATATGCCAAAACTACCACGTCTAGTTATATTGACATCAGCTTCTCAGATCACAGGTTTTGTAAAACGTAATGAGTTCTAAAAACATGCTTGTTGAGAAGTGGTGTCTCTGACCACTTTGTGCATGGCTGATGGTTCACATGTGCCATCATTTTCCAACCTCTGACAAGTGCCTGAACACTCCCTTTCTAGCCTAAAATGTCTTGCTCTTTCCCAGCCTGCAGCCTTGTCCCAGCAGAGTGAGCACAGAAGACCTGTGTGGAGACAGTTCCTTCAGCAAAGGACTTCCCTGACAAGGAAACCAAAGATTCGCTTCCTTTCTGGGTTTCTCCTGTTTCTTGTAGTCTTCTGATGGGCAGACATCTTGGGAAAGGAAGAATGCTCTTGGGAATAGAGGAATGTACAGAAACTCCTACCTGTACTAGAAAGCTTGGGAGTGACCCTTGTGTTGTATAACTGATTGTTTAAGCCACAGAGTTTTTTTTGACTTTTGATAGCAAAGAGCTTTATGTAAGCATAGAACTTAACACTAGCGAAGTATAATGGACTAATGTTCTTTCTTTGTGCTTTCCGATTTCCTCACATAGGCTACTGTTAGTTCTGTCCTCTAAATTGAACATTAGTTACTAGACAACTGCAGTCTCTTAGACATAAAGATCTGTTTGTAAGTCTTCATGCATTTTTCAGGATTTAAGCTCTCACAGTTTCTCAGCTTTCTGTCAGAGGGCTTAGCTGGATTTCATACTTACATTTAATCCTGAGGTTTTTCTACATGTACGTCAGTACTTCTTTGGCTGTTAATACTGCTGCACTCTCTGTGTCATCTTTGAACTGTCAGTTTCTGTCCATTTTTACTTTGAGTTTCTTACATATGACAGTTTGCCTATGCCTTTGATCTGGCACATGGCAGGGTGAGTTCTTTTACTTCCTTAGGCCCCATCTTTCTCATTTATGAAATGAAGCATTTTGCTAGATGCTCTAAAGCCCTCTCCAGCTGAAATGTTCTATGAATGTGCAGTTCCCTCCAGTCAGAGGATTATGCTACTTTCATAAAAAGCTGCTTTCACCAAGTATATGTTAGCCGAGAATGAGAGTGATGCTCGCTCTAACTTGAGCCGGATTTATTTCCTCCATAGCAGAAGCCGTGGTCTAAGAAACACTGGCCACTGCTCCCTAGAGCAGCAGGTCCGAGTGTGGGTGGTAGTGGCACACGGCACCATAGCCCTGGAATCAGCTGAGAGGCGGGCCCCTGATGGTGCACTCAACCCTGCTTGCACATGGTCAGGCAGGTTTTCCTGTGTGCAGAAGGAAGTAGGCGTTCTACCAGACATCACACCCTGTCAGAAAACAGGCTGTGAACCAGTGCATCCATCCCTGCTGACAGAGGTCCTCTGGCCAGAGGCGTGTGTGTGTGCTCCCACATTACATCACCTAGATGGCTAAAACCCCTTCCTAGATAACCCTCACTTGTAGGAATGACTAGTCGGGAATCAGTTTATATGAGAAGAGCCTACCTCTCTGGTCTTACATTGTTAATAATAATCCTAGAAAAAGGAATTCCTTTTCAAAAATGCATACATTCAAATGTGCATACACATTTGACCAAGGGTACCCTTTACTTAATGGGACTGGGAGCTTATTAGTAGTACAACGCTTGCCAGTGCTAAGGTAATCGGGGACATATGCAGAGTAAGGCAAAATGAAATGAAATGAAATACTCGGTTACACTTCAGTACATACATTCTCTTGATTTGTGCACCTCTTACACTGATTTTCCAAGTCTCCCTGTAAGGAGAAAATGCATTTTCATTGGACTCCACCCCTAACTGGATCTATAGCTAAGCCATTGGCTCTGCACCTGGTGATTTGTAAGTGCTCTGGTACAAACTGATGACCCAAATAAGAAAGGAGTATCCAAACCTCAGTTGCCCCTAACATCCACCTCAGCATGCTTTATATAAGCCTATCTGTGACTCAGCCTTTGTGCCCAAAATGAGTGCCTGCACATTGCCCACCAAGGGAATGCAAAAGAAACAACATTTAAATACATTTGCCTGTGAAAAGGGTGTTGATAGAAGTCTGCTGCGAGGTTATCTTATAGATGACAGGAGTCATCTATCGGGCGGTGAGTATACACTCAATAACTATCAGCTATCAATTACATTGATCTAATAATTGGAGTAATCAACCTTTTGGGAGAAAGGTACAGAAGCTAGATAATTATCTGCTACTAATATCAAAGAGATTTTGTGGCCTATAATCCTATACTCAGGAGGCTGAGGTCTGAGAATCTTAGTTTGAAACCAGCAGGGACAGAAAAGTCCATTGAGACTGTCATCTCCAACTAACTAGTAAAATGCTGGAAGTAGAGGTGTGGCTCAAGTGGTAGAGCACTGGTCTTGACCAAAAAAGCTAAGCAAGAGCTCGAGGCCCTGAGTTCAAACCCCAAGACTGGCAACATAAAAAGACTGACTCAACAAAGAGTCAGACATGGATTTATGGGCTTATTCTTCCAAAGAAATCTAAAATTATTAACATAAATGGCATTACTATAATTTGAAAAAAATTCAAAGCCCGTATTCTATTGTAGCTCTCCCTTTTCTACTATTTGATATTTTCAGCCTTGTGTTTGCTGATCTATGGGACTAGTTGGGATGGATTATAATTATGGTGTTTATTTTTATACTTAATATTTTACCTCACTGTGATAATATGGCCTTTTCTGGTAATTCTATCCACAGAAATGCCAGACAAACAACGGAACAGATAAAATTGATAGATATCCCCCCACTACTCCCCAGGTGCTGAGTGTTGAACCCAAGGCTTCTTTGAGGCCAGGCATATGCCGGTCCCTTGAGTTGTGTCCAAAGCTCTAGGTTTGCCGTCATTTTGACTAACATCTTATGTCTTCTCACTTTGATTTTTCCATGCAAAGATTATAGGTATAATTGGGGAAACCATTAGACCTTACAAGGTTGAGCTAAGGATTTTTATTTATTTATTTGGCAACCTGAGAGTAACTTTTTTGATTATGTGGTATTTATTCAAGTTTGACAGGTATGCTCTCTACCTTCTACCTAAACTACTTTTTGGGAATGTAATCAAAATCAACAACAGCCTTGATTCTATTTTTCTCTTTTTTGGACAATTTCCTGGTTCACTGACAGAAATAACAAGTTCTGAATTAAGGAATAGATTATGCACTGGTCATAAAACAACGTCTGAAATCAATACAAGAATCATCTGGAGTTTTTCTGAGAATCTAGAAGATTTGTGGGAGATGAGAAAGAGAAAAGGGTGTGTGTGTGACCTAGGCCTTGTATTTCAAGAGTTAATATCTGGACCCATTGTCGGGATTGTATGTTGCTTCACAGAGGTTCTGATAGCCCAGGTGAAGAAGAAACACTTGACTTGTCTCTGCCTTTTAGGGGTATAAGGAGGAAAGTGATCTTTTACCATCAGGAACAGTTTTGAAACAAATTGACCTGCAGTTGGGTAAGGGCTCTTAGCTATGCATTGCGATCTCTTCATTCATGGGAAGGGTTACTGCCACCCTCTACTTTCCTTTGGTTCCACTTTTTTTCCTTCCTAGAGTATGTCAGTCTGAAAAACCCCAGTATTAACCATGTCCAAAGGGAAGTAGAGGCCAGGCTGTTCAGCTTGTCCCTTCTCTGCATCATCCAGAAGAATGTAGATTATAGGGTGTGTATTCATCCACTTGTCTGTCTACTGTAATGTCTCAATAAAGCTTACATATGGTCTCCTGTCTTCCTGTGTGAGTTTGCATCCTTTTGAGAGAATCTTCAAAGAGTGGAGCAAACTAAAACTAGAAGAACTGCTCTCTAGTTCTTGCTGAGTGATAGGAGACTTGAGCTGTGACCGGCTGTGCCCTGGACCAAGCGCTGGGACACCACTATGTGTTCTGGATGTCCTTGTAGTGCAGTCTTGGGAGATGCCCAGAAACGAAGGTACTTCATGCTTTATGAGAAGGGAGTCATGGTATTTTTTGCACAGAGATGAGCCCAAAGGCAACGTTATTTTAACTTGACAAATGTTGCACTGACACTTGAATGTCCGTATATAACTTTATAACCCTGCCAACTCAGGGGGCTGACCCCTTCACAAAAGCCAATTCTTTGAAGACAGAGCTCGTAATTCCAGTCTTGTGTCCATCTGCATTTTATTCCTTATGAGCTCCTTTCCATCGACATTATTTTGTTTGAATCGCAATAAAAATCTTAGCATTATTGGTTATAATTTTAATCGATGTATTTTGTAGTTAAGGAAACTAACTCAGTGTAATTAATACATCTCTGGTGTTAAAGCTTTTGGACAAGTCAGAATTTGAATCCGGATTTCCTGACTGGGACACAGGGATTTTCTGATACTTTCTAGCTCAGGAATACAGAATGGTTCCAGCGTGAACATTTTAATCAGAAGGTACTTCTCTGGAAGTTAACTTTCTCTAAATTGCTTATGGGAAAATAGGATTACCATTTGTGTTCTCGTATAAAGTAAAATACAGAACGAAACAAACACTATGGTTTTGTTTTTCATAAAATAAATGAGCATGGAAACCTAAAACTACTGATGATAAAACGCCCAAATTTGCATAACTAGTAGAGAACCAGGAGCTGAAATTACATCATGACCTCAAACCACAACTTCTTTCTTTAAGGGAAGTGAGATTTTTGTCACTAGCAAGCTTTTATTTATTTATTTTTTGGCTGACTTGTGTTTCCCTCCCCTATCCTCAAAATCATGTTGGTGCCTACTTCAAAATGTTAGTCATATTTCATGGAAAAGGGAATATTTCTGACTTCTAAAAGAGTTCTTAGAACTTGAATACTCTTGAGAAGTAACATTACTAACACACTCTAAAGAGGTAACTAAGTTGAGCTGGTCTGACTGTTGCCTTCTAAGAAGAGAGGCTTGCACAGCAGACGTGGGGTACAGGGAAGATGGCCGAGCACATGGGCAGGTGGAGAAGGTGGCCCCTGCCACCCAGACCAGTTCACACAGTGCCCGGGACTCCTTGCTTCCAGAACTCTGGGAAGAGGGAGAGTTGAAGCCACCCAGGCTATAGAATGTTTTTGGCAGATCTGGCAAACTAAATCAACAACCCCAGCAGGCTAGTTTTGGTTTTGGTATTTTTCCCCAGATGTATTGACTTGTGCTGAACCCTGGTGACCCACATCTATAATCCTACCTCTCAGGACCCTGAGCTCTGAAAATCACAGTTCAAAGCCAGCCTAGACAGAAAAACTCATGAGACTTCAGGGAACCACCAAAAAAGCCAGAAGTGGAGCTGGCTCAAGCAGTACCAGTCTTGAGTGAAAAAGCTAGGGGACAGTGCTAGGTCCTGAGTTCAAGCCCTTGTGTCAATACACACAATAAATTGTCTCAGGTTATGCAACTAGCCTGTGTTCACATTTGTACAGGTCAGGATGGTTGTGCAAATGGTGGAAGGTACTGTGGGTGATTCCGTCTGAGGTCTGAGGAGAGAAGACATGAGCATGCTGCTGGCAGCCTTGCCACTGACCCATCCCTGGGCCTCCAGAATTTCAAAGACATCTGCAACTCTGAGCCAAGCTTGGCCAAAAGCAGGAAGCCTGGTGTAAACAAGTGTGTCAGGGGCAGAGAAGCAGGCAGGACACTTGAAGCACTCAAGTGAGCTTTTTTTTTCTCCTTTCAAGGAGAAACCAGATTTTGATTCTGTCCATAGAATCCCGAGTGTGAGTAGTTTCATTTTGTCTCTTCTAAAATGCTCCATCAAAGCCACCAAACTCCTCGGTCTTGAAAACACTGGAGACATGGTTACGGTTGGCAGTGGTAGACTAGCTTGAGTTACTTATTTTTTGGAGCCAGTTCCTGAGATGCGTTGAGCATGTATGTTCTCTGTGTGAGTGGCTCGTGTGGGGAAGAAGCTCTTCCTGGCGTGGGTCATTGCTGCTCACTGGATCTGTTCTTCATGCATGGAACAGGGTATCTCAGCAATGACACAGATGCACTGAATAAATAAAATTCACCTTGAATTTAACTCATGTGATGTTGAGAACTGTGGCAAGGAGGGGGATGGTACTGGAGCTTGAACTCAGGGCCTGATCCCGATATCCTTTAGCTCTACCATCTGAGCCACAGCTTAAGCTTTTTGCTGGTTAAGAGTCTAGGATCCCCAGATCTCAGCCTCCTGAGTTGCTAGGATTACAAGCATGAGCCACAGGTGCCAGCAATGTTAAGAACTTTTTTTTTTCCTGCCGGTTGTGGGACCTGAACTCTGGGCCTGGGCGCTATCCCTCAGCTCTTCAGCTCAAGGTAAGCTCTGTACCACTTGAGCCACAGCACCACTTCCAATTTTTTCTGTATGTG
>NW_012267294.1:7951711-7953089 GCF_000151885.1 Dipodomys ordii | reverse complement strand
AATTGGCGCACCTAAAATGCCCCCTTTTCTGAGAAACCCCAGGATTTAATTAGTTTGCTTGAAACTATTCTCTTTACTCACCAGCCCACTTGGGATGATTGCAGTCAGCTTTTGCAGGTCCTTTTTACCACTGAAGAGAGAGACCATATCCAAAAGGCAGCCCAGAAACATATCCCTGGCCCCACAGAAGCGCCCATCACAGATCCTGCCCTGATCACTGCCTATTTTCCCAAGGCCCGACCAACATGGTACTACAATATGGCTGAAGGTAGAGAGTGACTCCTTGTCTATTACCAGGCTCTGCTGGCAGGTCTCAAGGTGGCGGCTCGCCGACCTACTAATATGGCCAGTTTATGATGTTAGACAGGGAGGAAGTGAAAATCTGGCAGCATCTCTTGAGTAGCTCATGGAAGCTTTTAGTCAATATACTCTGTATGATCTTGAGATCCAGGAGTCAGCTCAGATGATTATGTTTGCCTATATAAATCAAGCTGCACCAGACATAAAGCAAAAGTTGCAGGCTCTAGACAGACTTGGTGAAAAGTCTATTCGGGATCTAGTAGCTACGGTGGAAAAGGTTTAGAAAAGATAGAGACAGAGGAACAAAGTCAGGAAAGGAAGGACAGAGAACATGAAATTGAATGTGAAAAGAGAGACTGGGCCAAGGATCCACATGCTCTAGAGGGGGTGCTAAAACAATTGCCCAACCAGTGGATGAGCAATGCCTACATGGTCCATTACCAGACCTTGTTTATTAACCCCGTGAGGATCAGCTTTTGTATACCTATAGCATTAAACCCAGCTACTCTGCTGCTGGATCCGGATCTGGAAGTGCCCCTGATGACTGTGAACAGATCCTGGCCCAAGTATATAGTCTCAGGCCAGACTTGTTGGACTTGCCACTATCACATGCAGAGCATACCTTGTTCACAGATGGCAGCACTTTCATTCAAGATGGAAAAAGGTACGCAGGCGCAGCAGGCTCCATGAACACTGAGATAGTGTGGGCAGAAGCACTCCCCCAGGAAACATCTGCACAAAGAGCAGAACTAGTGGCACTAACAAAAGCCCTACAGATGGGAAAAGGGAAGAGACTAAACATTTACATGGACCGTCGGTATGCTTTTGCCACCGTGCATGTCCATGGAGCCATTTACCAAGAGAGGGGGCTGCTGACAGCTGAGGGAAAGGCTATTAAAAACAAACAAGAAATTTTTAAGCCTCATCCGGGCCTTATGGGAACCAGCAAATATTTCCATTATGCACTGCCCTGGCCATCAAAAGGTAACCAAAGAAAACAACTTGGCCAATCAGGCAGCTAAGGAGGCGGCCCTCCAGCCCAGAGCAGAAGTACTGACTCTAGTAGACCCAGGGCCAC
>NW_012267294.1:7947717-7949675 GCF_000151885.1 Dipodomys ordii | reverse complement strand
GGGGTCCGGTCATGGGGCCTGAACTCTGGGCCTGGGCGCTGTCCCTCAACTCTTCAGCTCAAGGCTAGCACTCTACCACTTGAGCCACAGCGCCACTTCGGCTTTTTTTTTCTTTTTTGCTTATGTGGGGCTGAGGAATTGAACCCAGGGCCTCGAGCATGCAAGGCAAGAGCTCTACCACTGAGCCACCTTCCCAGCCCCAGGAGAAATATTTTTCTTTGAGGAAATTTCCGCCCTCACTCTATAACTAAAACTCTATAACTTTACTCTTGAATGAGGATCATCTAGTCTTACAAACTCCTCTTACAGTGTAATTCAATGATTGTGTAAGAATTTGTGTAACAATCTGGCAAACTGAATTTCTTCTTTCTATGTTGGCTTCCAGAAGAGGGAAGATGGCATTGTGACAATTGCAAGTGTGCAGATGAATGCTTGGGTTTGTGTCATGGCTAGTCTTGTGACCAGCAGATTGCTGAATGTCTTCTAACCTGTTTCCTTCTCTGCTAGAAAGTATTGATCATCTTCACTTTACAAGATGACCCTCAGTACCAACATGCTTCGTTTCTATTAGAGAAAAGCAAACACTTGAGCTTGCATAAACATAACTTATTTTGGGGACCAATACAGGAAATGGCAAATTCACACGGCCTGGGCCCTGTGGTGAATCAGTGGACAGCACTTCATCCCTGAGAATTGGGTCAGGGTCTGGGTCTGGGTTGTGGGTCTGGGTCTGGGACTGGGTCTGGGTCGGGGTCGGGTTTCTGGGTGTGGGTCTGGGTGTGGGAATGGGACTGGATCTGGGTCTGGGGTCTGGGTTTTGGTCGGGATCTGTGTATAGGGTCTGAATCTGGGTCTGGATTCTGGGTCTGGGACTGGGTCTATGCTTGGGGTCTGGGATCAGGGTCTGGATCAGGGACTGGGTCTGGGTCTGGGTCTGGATTCTGGGTCTGGGACTGGGTCTGTACCTGGGGTCTGGGGCTGGGGCTGGGACTGGATCTGGGTCTGGGCTCTGGGACCTGGGGTCTGGGTCTGAGTCTGAGTGTGGGACTGGTTCTGGGTCTGGGACTGGGTCTGGATCAGGGTCTGGGTCTGGGGTCTGAGGTCTGGTTCTGGGACTGAGTCTGGGTCTGGGACTGGGATCTGGGTCTGGGGCCTGAGCCTGGGGTCTGGGGTCTGAGTCTGGGTCTGGGTCTGGGAATGAGTCTGGGTTCTGAGTCTGGATATAGGTCTGGGTTTTGGTCTGGGATCTGGGTGTGGGTTTGAGTCTGGGACTGGGTATGGGTCTGGGACTGAGTCTAGGTCTGGGGTCTAGGATCTGGGTCTGAGACAGGTCTGAGTCTGGGGTCTTGGGTCTGGGTCTGGAACTGCTTCTAGGTCTGGGTCTGGGGGTCTGGGGCCTGGGACTGGGTCTGGAGTATGAGACTGGGTCTGGCTCTGGGTCATGGTGTGGGTGTGGGATGTGGTCTGGGGTCTGGGTCTGAGATCTGGGGTCTGCGGTCTGAGGTCTGAGTGTTGGACTGGGTCTGGGTCTGGGATGTGGTCTGGGGTCTGGGACTGGGTCTGAGTCTGGCTCTGGCTCTGGGTCTGGGAATGGATCTGGGAATGGGTCTGGGCCTGGATCTGGGGTCTGGGATCTGGGTCTGGGTCTGAGGACTAGGTCTGAATCTGAGAATGGGTCTGGGTCTGGTGTAGTTCTTGGTCTAGGACTGCGTCTGGGTCTGGGTCTGGGTCTGGGTCTAGGGTCTAGGGTCTGGGGTCTGGAAATGCGGCTTGGGCTGGGGTTGGGGGCTGGGGTCTGAGGCTGGGACTGCGACTGGGTCTGGATCTGGGTCTGGGGTCTGGGTCTGAGGTCTGGATCTAGGAATGCATATGGGTTTGGGTCTGGAGGTCAGGGGTCTGAGAATGGGGCTGGGGCTGGGGTCTGGGGTCTGGGTCTGGGACTGGGTCTAGTTCTGGGT
>NW_012267294.1:7941043-7946033 GCF_000151885.1 Dipodomys ordii | reverse complement strand
TCTGGGTCTGGGTCTAGGATTGGGTCTGGGTCTGAGACTGGGGTCTGAGTCTGGGATTGATACTGGGATTGGGTCTGGGTCTGGGTCTGGAGTCTGGACCTGGGTCTGGGAATGAGTCTGAGTTCTGGGTCTGCATGTAGGTCTGGGTTTTGGTCTGGGGTCTGGGTGTGGGTTTGGGTCTGGGACAGGGTCTGGGTCTAAGACTGAGTCTAGGTCTGGGGTCTAGGCTCTGGGTCTGGGACTGGGTCTGAGTCTGGGGTCTTGGGTCTGGGTCTGGGACTGGTTCTAGGTCTGGGTCTGGGGTCTGGGACTGGGTCTGGAGTGTGGGACTGGGTCTGGAGTGTGAGACTGAGTCTGAGTCTGGCTCTGGCTCTGGGTCGTGGTGTGGCTGTGGGATGTGGTCTGGGGTCTGGGTCTGGGGCCTGGGGTCTGTAGTTCTTGGTCTAGGACTGGGTCTAGGTCTGGGTCTGGGTCAAGGGTCGGGGTCTGGGTCTGGGACTGGTGTCTGGGGTCTGGGACTGCAGTCTGGGGTCTGGGAATGGGGCTGGGGCTGGGGCTGGGAACTTGGGTCTGAATCTGGGACTGCATCTGGGCCTGGATCTGGAGTTTGGGGTCTGGGTCTGGGTCTGGGGTCTGGGATCTGGAACTTGGTCTGGGTCTAGTTCTGGGTCTAGGACTGGATCTAGGTATAGGTCTGGGTTGTGGTCTGGGGTCTGGACTGGTCTGGGTCTGGGTCAGGGACAGTGTCTGGGTCTGGGACACTGGGTCTGGGTCTAGGTCTGAGGACTAGGTCTGAGTCTGGGAATGGGTCTGGGTCTGGGTGTAGTTCTTGGTCTAGGACTGGGGCTGGGTCTGGGACAGTGTGGGTCTGGGACACTGTCTGGGTCTGGGACTGGGTCTGAGGTCTGGGTCTGGGAATGGGTCTGGGTCTGGGACTGGGGTCTGGGGTATGGGAATGGGGCAGGGCCTGGAGTTGGGGGCTGGGGTCTGAGTCTGGGACTGCGTCTGGGTCTGGATCTGGGTCTGGGAATGGGTCTAGGTCTGGGACTGGGGTCTGTGGTCTGGGACTGGGGCTGGTGCCTGGGGCTGGGGGCTGGAGTCTGAGTCTGGGACTGTCTCTGGGTCTGGATCTGGGTCTGTGGTCTGGGTCTGGGATCTGGGGCTGGGCCTGTCTTGGTCTAGTTCTGGGTCTAGTTCTGGGTTTAGGACTGGGTCAAGGTCTGGGTCTGGGTCTAGGACTGGGTCTGGGTCTGGTTCTGGGTCTAGGACTGGGTCTGGGTCTGGGACTGGGTTTGGGGTCTGGGTCTGGGATTTGGGGTGTGGGTCTGAGTCTGAGTCTGGGACTGGTTCTGGGTCTGGGACTGGGTCTGGATCTATGACTGGGGTCTGGGTCTGGGAATGCATCTGGTCTGGTTCTGGGGGTCTGGGGTCTGGGAATGGAGCTGGGACGGGGGTCTGGGGTCTGGGTCTGGAACTGGATCTGGGTCTAGTACTGGGTCTAGGACTGGGTCAAGGTCTGGGTCTGGGTCTAGGACTGGGTCTGGGTCTGGACCTGGGTCTAGGTCTAGGGTCTGGGTCTAGGGTCTGGGGTCTGGGACTGGGTCTGGATCTGGGTCTGGGTCTCAGTGTGGGGTCTGAGTCTGGTTCTGGGACTGGGTCTGGGACTGGGGTCTGGGCTCTGGGTCTGGACCCGGGGTTTGGGGTCTGGGGTCTGAGTCTGGGTCTGAGTCTGGGAATGAGTCTGGGTTGTGGGTCTGGGTGTAGTTCTTGTTCAGGACTGGGTCTGGGTCTGGGGTCTGAGTCTGGGTCTGGATCTGGGAATGAGTCTGGGTTCTGGGTCTCGATGTAGGTCACAGTTTTGGTCTGGGGTCTGGGTGTAGGTTTGGGTCTGGGTCTGGGACTGGATCTGGGACTGGGTCTGGGGTCTAGGATCTGGGACTGGTTCTAGGTCTGGGTCTGGGGTCTGGGACTGGGTCTGGAGTGTGAGAGTGGGTCTGGAGTGTGAGAGTGGGTCTGGGTCGTGGTGTGAGTGTGGGATGTGGTCTGGGGTATGAATCTCGGACTGGGTCTAGGTCTGGGTCTGGGATGTGGTCTGGGATCTGGGACTGGGTCTGGGTGTGGCTCTGCAACAGTATCTGGGACACTGTCTGGGTCTGGGACTGGGTCTAGGTCTGGGTCTGGGTCTGGGACTGGGTCTGGGCCTGGATCTGGGGTCTGGGGTCTGGGGTCTGGGTCTGGGTTTGAGGACTAGGTCTGAGTCTGGGAATGGGTCTGGATCTGGGTGTAGTTCTTGGTCTAGGACTGGGTCTGGGTCTGGGTCTGGGTCTAGGGTCTGGGGTCTGGGACTGGGACTGGGGTCTGGGGTTTGGAATGGGGCTAGGGTGGGGCTGAGGGCTGGGGTCTGAGTCTAGGAATGTATCTGGGTCTGGATTGGGTCTTGGGTGTGGGTGTGGGTCTGGGTCTGGGGTCTGGGGTCGAGACTGGGTCGGGGTCTAGTACTGGGTCTAGGTCTGGGTCTAGGACTGGGTCTGGGTCTGGAAATGGGTCTGGGTCTGGGGTCTGGGCTGTGTCTAAGTCTGGGACTGGGTCTGGGCCTGGGTCTAGTTCTGGTCTAGGACTGGGTCTGGGTCTGGTTCTGGGACTGGGTCTGTGGCTGGGTCTGGGTCTGGGGTCTGGGTCTGGGTCTGAGTCTGAGGACTAGATCTGAGTCTGGGAATGGGTCTGGGTCTGAGTGTTGTTCTTGTCTAGGACTGGGTCTGGCTCTGGGTCTGGGCCTGGGTCTAGTTCTTGGTCTAGGACTGGATCTGGGTCTGAGTCTGAGTCTGGGACTGGGGTCTGGGTCTGGGACTGGGTCTAGGTCTGGGGTCTAGGATCTGGGTCTGGGACTGGGTCTGAGTCTGAGGTCTTGGGTCTGGGTCTGGGACTGGTTCTAGGTCTGGGTCTGGGTCTGGGGTATGGGATAGGGTCTGGAGTGTAAGACTGGGTCTGGGTCTGGGTCTAGGGTCTGGGGTCTGAGTCTCGAACTGGGTCTAGGTCTGGGTCTGGGTTGTGGTCTGGGACTGGGTCTGTCTCTGGCTCTGGCTCTGGGTCTGGGACACTGGGTCTGGGAATGGGTCTGGGTCTGGGTCTGGGATCTGGGTCTGGGACTGGGACTGGGTCTGGGCCTGGATCTGGGGTCTGGGATCTGGGTCTGGGTCTGAGTCTGAGGACTAGGTCTGAGTCTGGGAATGGGTCTGGGTCTGGGTGTAGTTCTTGGTCTAGGACTGGGTCTGGGTCTGGGTCTGGGACTGGGTCTGGGTTTGGGTCTGGGACTGGGTCTGGTTCTCGGATCTGGGATCTGGGTCTGGGACTGGGACTGGGTCTGGGCCTGGATCTGGGGTCTGGGATCTGGGTCTGGGTCTGAGTCTGAGGACTAGGTCTGAGTCTGGGAATGGGTCTGGGTCTGGGTGTAGTTCTTGGTCTAGGACTGGGTCTGGGTCTGGGTCTGGGACTGGGTCTGGGTTTGGGTCTGGGACTGGGTCTGGTTCTCGGATCTGGGGCTGTGTCTGAGTCTGGGACTGGATCTGGGCCTGGGTCTAGGTCTGGGTCTGGGTCTAGGACTGGGTCTGGGTCTGGGACAGTGTATGGGTCTGGGATACTGTCTGGGTCTGAGACTGAGTCTGGGTCTGGGTCTGGGACAGGGTCTGGGGCTGGGGTCTGGGGCTGCATCTGAGTCTGGGACTGGGTCTAGTTCTTGGTCTAGGACTGGATCTGGGTCTGGGTCTGGTTCTTGGACTGGGGCTGGGACTGGGGCTAGGTCTGGGTTTGGGGTCTGGGGTCTGGGGTCTGGGTGTAGGACTGGGTCTGGGTCTGGGTCTAGGGTCTGGGGCTGCATCTGAATATGGGAGTGGGTCTGAGCCTGGGTCTAGTTCTTGGTCTAGGACTGGATCTGGGCTGAGTCTGAGTCTGGGACTGGTTCTAGGTCTGGGGCTGGGGCTGGGGCTGCGGTCTGTGGTCTGGGGTCTGGGTGTGGGGTCTGGAGTCTGGGGTCTGGGACTGAGTCTGAGTCTGGGACTGGAGTCTGGTTCTGGGGCCTGAGTCTGGGTCTGGGGTCTGGGGCCTGAGTCTGGGACTGGGTCTGGGGTCTGGGGCCTGAGTCTGGGACTGGGTCTGGGGTCTGGGGTCTGAGTCTGGGTCTGGGACTGGGACTGGGACTGGGTCTCTGGGTCTGGGAAGGGTACTGGGACTGGGTCTGGGTCTGGGGTCTGAGTCTGGGTCTGGGTCTGGGAATGAGTCTGGGTTCTGGGTCTGCATGTAGGTCTGGGTTTTGGTCTGGGGTCTGGGTGTGGGTTTGGGTCTGGGACTGGGTCTGGGTATGGGACTGGGTCTAGGTCTGGGGTCTAGCTCTGGGTCTGGGTCTGGGTTTGGTCTGGGACTGGGGCTGGGGCTGGGGCTGGGGCTGGGGCTAGGTCTGGGGTCTAGCTCTGGGTCTGGGTGTAGGACTGGGTCTGGGGTCTGGGGCTGCGTCTGAATCTGGGAGTGGGTCTGAGCCTGGGTCTAGTTCTTGGTCTAGGACTGGATCTGGGCTGAGTCTGAGTCTGGGACTGGTTCTAGGTCTAGGGCTGGGGCTGAGGCTGCAGTCTGCGGTCTGGGGTCTGGGTGTGGGGTCTGGAGTCTGGGGTCTGGGACTAAGTCTGAGTCTGGAACTGGGTCTGGTTCTGGGGCCTGAGTCTGGGTCTGAGACTGGGACTGGGACTGGGTCTGGGTCTGGGTCTGGGAAGGGTACTGGGACTGGGTCTGGATCTGGGGTCTGAGTCTGGGTCTGGGTCTGGGAATGAGTCTGGGTTCTGGGTCTGCATGTAGGTATGGGTTTTGGTCTGGGGTCTGGGTGTGGGTTTGGGTCTGGGACAGGGCCTGAATCTGGGGTCTTGGATCTGGGTCTGGGACTGGTTCTAGGTCTGGGTCTGGGTCTGGGGTCTGGGACTGGGTCTGGAGTGTGAGACTGGGTCTG
>NW_012267294.1:7938503-7940338 GCF_000151885.1 Dipodomys ordii | reverse complement strand
CTGGATCTGGGTCTGGGGTCTGGGGCTGCCTCTGAGTCTGGGCCTGGGTCTGGGCCTGGGTCTAATTCTGGGTCTAGGACTGGGTCTAGGTCTGGGTCTGGGTCTAGGACTGGGTCTGGGTCTTGGACAGTGTCTGGGTCTGGGACACTGTCTGGGTCTGGGACCGTGTCTGGGTCTGGGTCAGGGTCAGGGTCTGGGGTCTAGGGCTGCATCTGAGTCTAGGACTGGGTCTGGGTCAGGGGCTGTGGCTGGGTCTGGGTCTGGGGTCTGTGTCTGGGACTGGATCTGGACTTTGTGTCTAGGGTCTGGGGTCTGGATCTGGGACTGGGTCTGAGTCTGAGTCTGAGGACTAGGTCTGAGTCTGGGAATGGGTCGGGTTCTGGGTGTAGTTCTTGGTCTAGGACTGGCTCAGGGTCTGGGTCAAGGGTCTGAGGTCTGGGTCTAGGACTGGGTCTGGATCTGGGGTCTGGGGCTGAGTCTGAATCTGGGAATGGGTCTGGGTCTGGGTCTAGTTCTTGGTTTAGGACTGGATCTGGGTCTGAATCTGGGTCTGGGACTGATTCTGTGGTCTGAGGTCTGGGGTCTGAATGTGGGACTGGGGTCTGGGTCTGGGTCTAGGGTCTGGGGTCTTGGTTTGGGAATGGGACTGGGTCTGGGAATGGGGTCTGGGAATGGGGCTTGGGCTGGGGCTGGGGGCTGGGGTCTGAATCTGGGACTGCATCTGGGTCTGGATCAGGTTCTGGGGTCTGGGTCTGGGGCCTGGGGTCGGGGACTGGACCTGGCTCTAGTTCCGGGTCTAAGATTGGGTCTAGGTCTGGGTTTGGGTCTAGGACTGGGTCTGGGTCTGGGACTGGGTCTGGGTCTGGGTCTGGGATGTGGAGTTTGGGTCTGGGTCTGAGGACTAGGTCTGAGTCTAGGAATGGGTCTGGGTCTGGGTGTAGTTCTTGTTCAGGACTGGGTTTAGGTCTGGGAACGGGTCTGGGTCTGGGCCTGGGTCTAAGGTCTGGGGTCTGGGAATGGGGCTGGGGCTGGGGCTGGTGTCTGGGGTCTGATTCAGCGACTGCATCTGGGTCTGGATCTGGGTCTGGGGTCTGGGTTTGGGTCTGGGAATGTGTCTGGGTTTGGGAAGGGGCTGGGGCTGGGGGCTGAGTCTGGGACTGCTTCTGGGTCTGGATCTGGGTCTGGGATCTGGGGTCTGGGTCTGTCTGGTTCTAGTTCTGGGTCTAGTTCTGGGTCTAAGACTGGGTCTAGGTCTGGATCTGGGTCTAGGACTGGGTCTGAGTCTGGGACTGGGTTTGGGGTCTTGGTCTGGTGTCTGGGGTCAGGGGTCTGGGTCTGAGTCTGAGTCTGGGACTAGTTCTGGGTCTGGGACTGGGTCTGGATCTGTGACTGGGGTCTGGGTCTGGGAAGGCATCTGGTTCTGGGGTCTGGGAATGGGGCTGGGTCTGGGGTCTGGGGTCTGGGTCTGGGACTGGGTCTGGGTCTAAGGTCTGGGGTCTGGTTCTGGGACTGGGTCTGGATCTGGGTCTGGGCCTCCGTCTGGGGTCTGAGGTCTGAGTCTGAGGAGTAGGTCTGATTCTGGGACTGGGGTCTGGGGCCTGAGTCTGGGGTCTGGGGTCTGGGTCTGGGTCTGGGACTGGGACTGGGTCTGGGTCTGGGAA
Organism: Dipodomys ordii; assembly: GCF_000151885.1. Classification (NCBI taxonomy): domain Eukaryota; kingdom Metazoa; phylum Chordata; class Mammalia; order Rodentia; family Heteromyidae; genus Dipodomys; species Dipodomys ordii. The sequence continues at coordinate 7,938,677 of NW_012267294.1, read as the reverse complement.
GGGTACTGGGACTGGGTCTGGGTCTGGGGTCTGAGTCTGGGTCTGGGCCTGGTTCTGGGATTGAGTCTGGGTTCTGGGTCTGGATGTAGGTCTGGGTTTTGGTCTGGGGTCTGGGTGTGGGTTTGGGTCTGGGACTGGGTCTGGGTCTGGGACTGAGACTAGGTCTGGGGTCTA
>NW_012267294.1:7931110-7937598 GCF_000151885.1 Dipodomys ordii | reverse complement strand
GGTCTAGGAAGAGGCTGGGGCTGGGGTCTGAGTCTGGGACTGCTTCTTGGTCTGTATCTGGGTCTGGGATCTGGGGTCTGGGACTGTCTGGTTCTAGTTCTGGGTCTAGGACTGGGTCTAGATCTGAATCTGGGTCTAGGACTGGGTCTAGGTCTGGGACTGGGTTTGGGGTCTTGGTCTGGTGTCTGGGGTCTGGGGTCTGGGTCTGAGTCTGAGTCTGGGACTGGTTCTGGACTGGGTCTGGATCTGTGACTGGGGTCTAGGTCTGGGAATGCATCTGGGTCTGGGTCTGGGGGTCTGGGGTCTGGAAATGGGGCTGTGTCTGGGGTCTGGGGTCTGGGGTCTGGGTCTGGGACTGTCTGGGTCTAGGACTGGGTCTAGGTCTGGGTCTGGGTCTGGACCTAGGTCTGGGTCTAGAGTCTGTGGTCTGGGTCTAGGGTTGGGGGTCTGGTTCTGGGACTGGGTCTAGGTCTGGGACTGGGTTCTGGGGTCTGGGAAGGGGCTGGGGCTGGGGGCTGGTTCTGGGACTGGGTCTGGATCTGGGCCCGGGATCTGGTTCCTGAGTCTGGGGGCTGGGGGCTGAGTCTGGGTCTGGGTCTGGGACTGGGACTGGGTCTGTGTCAGGGTCTGGGTCTGGGACTGGGACTGGGACTGGGTTTGAGTCTGGGGTATGAGTCTGGGTCTCGGTCTGGGAATGAGTCTGCATTCTGCATCTGGATGTAGGTCTGGGTTTTGGTCTGCGGTCTGGGTGTGGGTTTGGGTCTGGGACTGAGTCTGGGTCTGGGACTGGGACTAGGTCTGGGGTCTAGGATCTGGGTCTGGGACAGGGTCTGAGACTAGGGTCTTGGGTCTGGGACTGGTTCTAGGTCTGGGTCTGGGGTCTGGGACTGGGTCTGGAGTGTGAGTCTGGGTCTGGGTCTGGCTCTGGCTCGTGGTGTGGGTGTGGGATATGGTCTGGGGTCTGGGTCTGGGTCTGGCTTCTGGGGTCTGGGGTCAGAGTCTCGGACTGGGTCTAGATCTAGGTCTGGGTTGTGGTCTGGTATCTGGGACTGGTTCTTGCTCTGGATCTTGCTCTGGGTCTGGTTCTGGGACTCTGGGACACTAGGACTTGGTCTAGGTCTGGGTCTGGAACTGGGTCTGGACCTGGATCGGGGGTTTGGGGTCTGGGGTTTGGGACTGGGGTCTGGGTTTGGAACTGGGTCTGGCTCTGGCTCTGGGTCTAGGACAGTGTCTGGGTTTGGGACACTGGGTCTGGGGCTGGGTCTAGGTCTGGGTCTGGGTCTGGGGTCTGGGGTCTGGGAAGGGGCTAGGCCTGGGCGCTGGGAGCTGAGTCTGCTCCTGGGTCTGGATCTGGGTCTGAGATCTGGGGTCTGGGATCTGGGGTCTGGGTCTGTCTGGTTCTAGTTCTGGGTCTATTTCTGGGTCTAGGACTGGGTCTAGGTCTGGGTCTGGGTCTAGGACTGGGTCTGGGTCTGAGACTGGGTTTGCGGGTCTTAGTCTGGGGGGTCTGGGTCTGAGTCTGTGTCTGGGACTGGATCTGGGTCTGGAACTGGGTCTGGATCTGTGACTGGGGTCTGGGTCTGGGAAGGCATCTGGTTCTGGGGGAATGGGGCTGGGTCTAGGACTGGGTCTGAGACTGGGTCTGAGTCTGGGTCTGACTCAGACTGAGTTTGGGACTGGATCTGGGTCTGGGAGAGGGTCTAGGTCTACCACTTAAGGTACAACTCCACTGCTGGCATCTGTTGGTTAATTAGAGCATTAATTTGCTGAGAGTTTCATGGACTTTCCTGCCCAGACTGGCTTTGAATCATGATTCCAGATCTTGGCCTCTTGAGCAGCTAGGGTTACAGGCATGAACCACCGGTCCTGGCATGTAGTTTTTAATGTAAAGCTTGAGTTTGAAAATGCTTACCCAAAAGACCACCAGAGACCGTCACCAATGTAAAAGCAAAGGAGTCATTATTGCAAGCTTGACTTTGTCCACCCCACATTTGCAGCATCCACCCCATATTTGCAGCAGCCGATGACGCTGAGAGGCCCAGAGCCCAGGGTTACAATACTTTTTATACACTTGTTTTAGGGAGGGCAGGGGCTTTGCATACATCATAACATCTTGTAACAAATCACTACATACCACGGGAAAATCATAAAACAACTCTATAGTATGATTGACACACTACAAAGTGGGAAAAGATCAGAAACAAGTTGTTGGTTAAATCAAGGGGTGTGACATACTTTAAATTGGTTGGCTAAAAAAAAAAAAAATTGGTTGGCTTGCACCACAGGGGTGTCTCAAGAGGATAGGTGCTAAACTTCAGGGTTTCTAGTTTAGATAATGGTCACCAGCCCCTAGGAGGGGCTGTTCTGGAATTTCAGGTATCTCAACATCCTGCCTTAAGCAAACACCATCTGTGGGACCAAGAATTGTTGGTGCAAGGTTTCCTGTTGTAATTCCTAGCGTTGGGGCTGAAATGGGTCAAGGGTTAAGTTGCAGAACTAAGATGGGGTTTCAAGTAAAGTGGTGTTGCTTAGGTTCCTCGTTTAATAGATTCAAACACTACTCCAGCTTTCACAAGGCTCCCAGGCCTTCTTCTAAAGGGAGCCCTTGTTTGCATTCTTGTTCTGAAGAGGGCCGAGCAGCTGCTGTGTGCAAAGGAAGATGTGTGGGACCTTTTTAGCATCCTGTGCACCACTGGCAGCTGCCCCTGAGCAGCAAATTTGGGTGCTTGGGCACCCAAAATTAGTTCATACATCTCATTCTCTAGTTGGAAGCTCAGTAAGCAGAACAGCAGCATGCTGCACTATCTGCCTCACAAAGGAAAAAAACAGAAAAACCTTTGGGGGAGGCATTTAAAAACAAATCTTTTGTATATGACTTTATTTAATATACCCTGTTATGGGGAGGGGGGTACGGTGCTGTAGACTCTCACTACATTTAGCTTAGATTTTCCTCAGCAAAAATGGTTTGTTACTCATTTGTCTCAGTCAACATCCTCCTCAGTGCCTTTCTAGACTGTCCAGGTCCCTTTCAGTAAATGATCCAGAATGCGCTCAGCGTGGGGTAGCTGATTTCAGAAAGGCCACCACCACTGAGCTCTCCCCAAAAGGAGACCTGTCCAAGCTCACAAGAGCCTGAAATTTGAGGTGGGAGAATAGAAGGGAGGTTGGGTGTGTGGTGCCAGCCCAGACTAGAAAGCTCTAGATTTTCAGAATATGACACATTGATACTGCATTAATTCCAAACTGTAGAGGAATCTGTTCCGCTGAGAAACAGATGTCAGCCCACAGACATCAGCAACCCTCAGGAGGGCTGATGAGGAAGCAGGGGTGAGGCTTTTCTCCCAAGGTCGCACACATTTTACTGCCCTACGGCTTTCAGTGTGAAGATGGCTGTTTCCTACCTAGAGGCAGAAGAAACTGGTCTGAGACACTTCAGCACAGAGAATGGAGGTGGCTAGCATCATCCTGGGCCTCCGTTTCTCATGGATGCCCCTAGGAAATCCAGTGTCTCTTCACACACGGAAGGCAGGCTTAGCCTTTGTCTCTGTTGACGCTGGACTCCAAGGCTGCAGAGATGGAGTGGCCTGGAAGGCAGTATGGGACTGGTAGATAGTGTGGCAGCCAGCATGGAAGTGGCTGCTGGAGTGAGCCCGGGGCCTCAAGTTGGCCCTGCAGTGCCTGGCATCCATGCATAAGCCAGCACCTGGCTGGGTGATCAGCTAGGCCCATGAGGCCTTCAAGGACAGCGAATGGAGGTCTGACCCTGCCTCACCCTCCCCCCTCTGCTGGGTCCCTTCGTTCTCCTCCCCTACTTTCCCCCTCCCTCCTTCCTTCTCTTCCCTCCTGCTCTCTCCCCATCCCAAGGTTCCCAGGGCAGAAGGATGGATTGCCAGAGCATTAGTGCAAGTAGACTTCTGCTTGTCTGTGGTGACTAGCAAGTCACCAGCTCCTCGGACACATACTGGATGTAACACTGTGGCTGAACAAGGGTGTGGCACTGTGGCTCAAGTGGTAGAGTGCCAGCCTTGAGCTGAAGAGCTGAGGGACAGCATCCAGGCCCCGAGTTCAAGCCCCATGACCGACCAAAAAACATTTTGTCTAGAAAAGCTGAATGAAGGCCTGGTGGGTGTTGAAGTTGGGCTCTGGGTGGTGTGGGCTCCGGGTTCCCAGGCCTCTGGGTTGGTGGTGTGGTTTTCCAGTCAGAATATACCATGCAGACACAACGAGGAACTTCATCACATCAAGGCTTGTGTTGACAAAAACCTTGTTTTTCCTGGTCCAGTGTCCCGGGTGCTGGGGGGAGAGCGGTCCCAGCTGGTTTTTACCTGTTCACCTCATTCTGATTCGTGAGTTTTGTTTAAATGTGCTTAATTGAGGTAGGTTAGGAATCTGGAGTGAGAATGCATAGGTTCATATCCTACCTCTACCACTGCTAGCTGTCTGCCTTGAGTGGGTCTTCCTCCTCCTCCACCTCTCCTTCTCCTCCTCCTCCTCCTCCTTCTTTTCTTTTTCTCCTTCCTCCTCCTTCCTCCTTCTTCCTCTTCCTCCTTCCTCTTCCTCCTCCTCCTTCCTCTTCCTCCTCCTCCTCCTTCCTCCTCCTTCCTGTTCCTCCTTCCTCTTCCTCCTCCTCCTCCTCCCTCCTTCCTCTTCCTCCCTCTTCCTACTCCTCTTTCTCCCTCCTCCTCCTCTTTTTTGGGTTCCAGAGACTTGAAGCGCCTAAAAAGACCACCAGAGACCAAGATCAATGCAAGCGGCAATGAGTCGTTTATTGACTAGCTCAAGCACGGACCCCTCTGTGCACTGATGTCTGAGTGCAGAGAGCGGCCCCTAGCACAGGGTTACAGCACTTTTTATATGTTCTTTGGTAGGGGTAAGGCCTCAGTATGTATTGGCAACCAATCAATACACCACGCGGGAAACTTACAGTACAAAGCGGGAAAAGGGCTGGGGCTAATAATTGGTCAGCTTAGCGAGTTATTGTGCTCTAAACTAATTAGACAGTACTTCTTGGGTAATTTAGGAGAAGTGGTTGCCAGATGGCCACTATCTCTGATCCTGACCCGGGGGAAGTGGTTGCCAGGCAGCAACTATCTCTGATCCTAGGCCCAGAGAAAGTGGTCTGGAATGTGTCAGGTACTTTGTCAGGTACTCCCTGCCAGAGGGTCATTAATTTCAGCTCCAGATCCAGGAGTGTCAGGGGCTCAAGGGCGGGTAGAATAGCAGCTGCACTCTTCAAGGTTTAGCAAGCGTGTGTACAGAAGCAGAAAAGCAAGTTAAAGAAAGTACAAAATGGCAAATACCGGTCTAATACAAAATGGCAAATACAGGTCTATCTGTTTATATATATATATCTCACGCTTCTCAGTACTAGGGATTGAGCCTAGTGCCAGGAAGCCGAACCTTCGCTCTTTAGCTCAAGGCTGGCACTCTCTTGTGCCACATTTCTACTTCAGGCTTTTTAATGGCTAAGTGGAAATGAGACTCTCACAGACAGCTCTGCTTGGGCTCACTTGGAACTTCAGTCCTCAGACCTCAGCATCCTGAGCAGCTAGGATCACAGGCACCTGGCTTTGAGCGAGTCTTAACCTTTTTGGCCTCTGTTTCTCAAACTTTTGAATGATAATGTAATTATAAAAGTATTTAAATCCAAATACTATTGTGAGGATTCTGGAAGTTAATATATAGAAAAACAATTAGAGCAATACCTCCCCAGAAGAGGGCAGGAATGTTCAGCCAGTCCTTTTTATTTTGTTATTATCAGTAAGGTATCATCAGCCATTCTGGAGATGGTTCACGAGCACCAGCTGCTGAACTGCATGCTCACCTCTCCAGTGGCCTACTTCCCTGTCCTGGACTCGAAAGCTCATTTGTGTTCATCTGATGGGAGAACTTTCACAATTTTGTAGAATTCCCTCCAGTTAGCTGCCACACTCAGTCTTTTCTCAGTGGCCATTTTCTTGAAATCTAAAGAAGAGAGGAAGAGTTTTCAAAAGTGGCTTCAGGGGGGACCAAGATGGCGACAGGGCAGTAGGGAAACGCCATAGCTCTCTCCAAGCAAAAAGAGAGTTCGAGTTCCAACACTTAATTTCCCCAAGAGACCAACAACAACAAAAAGATGAACACCCAGAGAAAAATAGGAGATGGGAAAAAAAAAACAAAAAAGAAAGAAGAGGAAGAATTTCAGAACAGAGAAGCGCGAAGACCCCTCCCCCAACCTTTACTGGCTGCGGGGCAACGCACACCAAAGCCGCAGCCAGGCCAGCCCAGCCCAGTGGGGGCTGCTGGAGCCTCCAGAGACACAGGAGGTCATCTGCAGATCACCCCTGCAGAAGATGCCTGGGGTACCATGTCGAACCCGCTGATCGTGATGAACAGAGAAACCTCCGAGCCAGGAGCCTGCACAAAGATCCCACCCCCACTCCTCACTCTCCTAGCAGAGAGGCTCCAGGAGAGGCTCCATCCTGCCAAAGCCACTCAGTGGGAACCCC
>NW_012267294.1:7927671-7931060 GCF_000151885.1 Dipodomys ordii | reverse complement strand
AGCCTGCACAAAGATCCCACCCCCACTCCTCACTCTCCTAGCAGAGAGGCTCCAGGAGAGGCTCCATCCTGCCAAAGCCACTCAGTGGGAACCCCAGAACTACATGGGTCACCCACAGAACACCAGAGCAGAAGACCTGCAAGGTACTGGTGCTGATTCAGAGAGGGCAAACAGAGACAAACCCCAGTGCTCAGAACCTGCACAGAGACCCCTCCCCCACCCCTTGGCTGGAGGCTAGAGGCTCACCCACAGCGCCAACCCAAACAGCATCAGCAGAGGCAGAGACAGAGGAGAAAAACACAGAGCCACCACTGCCCTGCCCAGCCCACAACCATCTCAACTGAACTCTGATTGCAGCAGCAACTGCAACCTATATCACACAGAAACAACAACTAGCTCCAGGGTGAGTACCCCACAGGAGACAGTGTATCCCTCAAGGGAGACCAGAGCTGGTGGGAACCCCAGACCCTGACCCAGACCAGACCCCCTACCCCAACACCTGGACCACAGGACCCACTAAAACTGGGAACTGTTCGAGAGCTCCACCAGCACGTGGAGCACACCCAGCCAGCCAGCCTAGAGCAAGAGCGCCCCTGGAAGGGAGCTTAAGCACCCAAGCCAGGAACAGCGCCCCTGGGTCACAACAGCCAACAGTGAAAGAAACTTGAACTGTGTACTCCAGGCTGCATAACCCAGGTGGGATACACAGCAGCACAGGTCCAACTGGCGTGCCCCAGGCAGGGGACCAAGACCAGGCCTGGGGATCCAGTGCCTGAGCAACACAACCAACTCCTCCCAACTGAAGTCAGAAGCTGAGCATACACCTCAGCAGAGGGGGGAAAACAGGGAACTGCACCTCCTGGGAATCATGCCTGTGGCAGCAAAAGACCTGGGTGTCCAGGGCAAGAGAACCAGAAGCCCAAACCCCACCAGAACCCAACCCATATATCCCAGACCAGGAATTGGACAACTCAGGCCACCAGTACCTGATAATAGTCAGGAGCTCAGGCTGGTAAGGTGGCTCAGTGGTAGAGTGCTTGTCTTGTGTGCATGAGGCCCTCGATCAGATTCCTCAGCACCACATAAGCAGAAAGGGCCAGAAGTGGTGCTGTGGCTTAAGGGTATGGCACAAGCCTTGAGCTGAAGAGCTGAGGGACAGTGCCCAGGCCCACAGTTCAGACCAACAACTGGCAAAAAAAAAATTAAAAATTAATATATATATCAGGAGCCCATCACAGACTCCAGCAACTGGGAGAGTACATCAAGCACATTCAATCTCACCAAAAGTACCTGTAGTAGTAAACAGGAGCAGTCTAGGCTGCTCAACCCTTCTAAAGGTGGGAACTACTGGTGATCTACAGCAGAGAGCCAGAACCCTACGTGAGTCAGACCAGCAGCTGGAGGTCGGCCCCCAACAAAACCAAGACCAGGTACAGACACTCCACCTGCACAGAAACAGCATCCAAGCAAAGACAGACACCTATTGACCAAAACAAAATTTCAGATTAGTCCTCAATAATCCCTGAATCCTCATGTGAAAATCACAGAGAAAAATTACAAAGTTTATCAACATCCAGGATACCCCCAGCTACCCCCCAAAACCAGCAGCCACCCAGGGTAGAGCCCCAGTGGGAGCAAAGCAGTAATGGAAGACAAAAGCTACATCCAAGAGATGCTGGAGGTAATGTCTCAAGAATTAAAGTGAGAAATAGACCAGAAATTTAAAGAACACAGGGACGAAATATCAAAAGAGATGCAGGGCATCAAAGAGGAGGTGCATGCAAAAATAGAGGCAGTACACACCTCACTAAGAGGTGAGATTAGTACAAAAATAGAGGCAGTACACACCTCACTAAGAGGTGAGATTAGTACTTTGAGAACCAACATTAAATCCATAAATGAATTCATTTCCCCCATGCAAACCACAATGGAAGCCCTAGTTAACAGAGTGAATGAAATGGAAGGTAGAGTGTCAGATACAGAAGACAGAATACACCAACTGGACAAAAAAAATCACAGATATGGAAAAATCACTCAAATTATGCCAAAGGGAAATCCAAGAACAAGCGGATAGAGCCAAGAAATTTAACCTTCATATAATTGGAGTGCACAAAGGTGAGGAATATCAAAGCAAGGGAATGCAACACTTATTCAACAAGATTATAAGTGAAATTTTCCCCTATCTTAAAAAAGATCATCTTACCTACATAACAAAAGCATATAGAACACCTAACAAGCAGGATCCCAGGAGAAACACTTCTAGACACATTGTGGTAAAAATAATAAATCTGAATAATAAGGAAACAATCTTGCATGCAGCAAAAATTAAGGAGCTATAGACTACAATGGGAAAAAAATTAGAATCACTGCAGATCTTTCCACACAAACACTGAATGCAAAAAAAGCCTGGGAAAGTACCCTACAATCCCTGAGAACCAGTAACTGCCAACCCAGACTGATATACCCGGCAAAGCTAGCATTCACATTCAATGGAGAACTGAAAATTTTTAATAGTTAAAAAAACTAAATGAATACATAAGCATTAAGCCAGCATTACAAAGAATACTAAGAGGGGGAACACAACCTGAAGAAAGCAACCAGGAATGGGGACCCGCACCAGACAGGCATTAATAGAAGCCTAACTGAGCAAGCACAGGAGGAAAGGAAAGAAGAAAAACTTTGGAAAACAGGGAATGACAGGGACCACAATGCATCTCTCTATACTATCTCTTAATATTAAGGGTCTTAATTCACCAATCAAAAGAAAAAACTGCAGGTTGGATCAGAAAACATGACCCATCCATCTGTTGCCTTCAGGAGACCCACCTCTCAGACAAACATACAAACAAATTCAGAGTGAAGGGTTGGAAAAGGATCTACCAATCAAATGCCCCCAGTAAGAAAGCAGGAGTAGCAATCCTGATATCTGACAAAATAAATTTTGCATTAAAATCAATACAAAAAGACAAGGAAGGACCCTACATATTAATACAGGGAACAATCCAAGAGGAGGATAATACCATTATCAACTTATATTCCCCAAACATTGGCATACCCAAATATGTTAAGCAAATACTCTCAAACTTACAGAATAAAATAGATTGGGATACGATAATACTAGGAGACTTTAACACCCCACTCTCACCAAAGGACAGGTCTACCAACCAGAGGATTGGCAAAGAAGCTACCAAATTAAGTGAGGCCATACTTCAAGTGGAACTAACTGACATCTACTGAGTTTTTCACCCTAAAACAACACAGTACACATTCTTCTCAGCAGCTCATGGAACTTTCTCCAAAATAGACCATATCATAGTTCATGCAAGGAACTTAAGCAAATACAAGGGCATTGACATAATCCCCTGTATCTATCCGACCACATTGGGATC
>NW_012267294.1:7913331-7926156 GCF_000151885.1 Dipodomys ordii | reverse complement strand
AATAGCCAATATTATACTTAATGGGGGAAAACTACAACCAATTCTCCTAAAATCAGGAACAAGGCAAGGATGCCACTGTCTCATTCCTCTTTCATACAGTACTGGAACCAGGGCAATAAGGCAAGAAAAAGACACTAAAGGGATCCGCATAGGGAAAGAAGAAGTTAAACTATCCCTTTTTGCAGATGACATGATACTATACTTCATGATCCCAAAAACTCCATCCCCAATCTCTTAGAAATTATAAACCACTTGGGCAAAGTAGCAGGATACAAAATCAACCCACAAAAACCAGTCACCTTCCTGTACACTGACAATGTACAAGAAGAGAGGGAAATAAAGGGAGCAACTCCCATTCAAAATAACCTCCCCCAAAATAAAATATTTAGGAATTAACCTAACCAAAGATGTTAAAGAACTATTTAATGAAAACTATAAAAAGTTAAAGAAAGAAATTACAGAAGACACTAGGAAATGGAAAGACCTCCCATGCTCTTGGATAGGCTGACTTGATATAGTAAAGATGGTAATACTGCCAAAATTAATATACAAATTCAATGCGATTCCTATTAAAATCCCAATGACATACATTTCTGAAATACAGAAAACAGTCCAAAACCTAGAATAGCCAAAACAATTCTAAGAAAAAAAGACAACATGGGAGGGATCTCGATGCCGAACTTCAAACTCTACTATAGAGTCATCATAACAAAGACAGCATGGTACTGGCACAAAAACAAACCCGAAGACCAATAGAATAGAATAGAATAGAAGATCCAGAAATAAAACCACATACCTACAGTCAGCTGATATTTTACAAAGAAGCCAAAAATATACAGTGGAAGAAATATAGCCTCTTCAACCACTGGTGCTGGGAAAACTGGGCAGCCACATGCAGAACACTAAAAGTGGACCCCAGCCTATCTCCATGCACCAACATCAACTCAAAATGGATTAAAGACCTTAACATTAAACCTGAATCTCTGAAACTACTGCAGGACACAGTAGGAGAGACACTTGAACTTATAGGCACAGGCAGGAACTTCCTGAACAGTCCCAGGGTCACAACAAATCAGAGAGAGACTCAACAAATGGGACTACCTTAAAATAAAAATCTAGAAAGACAACCAACTAATTGGGAAATAATATTTACCAGCAGTATATCAGACAAGGGGTTAATCTCCAGTATATACAGGGAACTCAAGAAACTAATCCCTACCAAACCTAAGAAACCAATTACTAAATGGGCAAGCAAACTAAAGAGAGACTTCTCAGAAGAAGAGATAAAAATGGCAAAGAAACACATGAGGAAATGTTCACCATCCCTGGTTGTGAAGGAAATGCAAATAAAGACAACCCTGAGATACCACCTTACCCCAGTCAGAATGACCCACATCCTCAAGTCAGCCAACAACAAATGTTGGAGGGGATGCAGAGAAAGAGAAACCCTATTGCACTGCTGGTGGGAATGTACACTTATACAACCACTTTGGAAAGCAGTCTGGAGGGTCCTCAGAAAGCTAAATATTGAACTCCCTTATGACCCAGTCATACTACTTCGAGGCATCTACCCTGAACAACAGGAACCAGTAAACAAGGACACATGCTCCTCCATGTTTATTGCAGCACTGTTCACAATAGCCAGGATATGGAAACAACCCAGATGTCCCACCACAGATGAATGGATCCAAAAATTGTGGTATCTATATACAATGGAATATTATGCCACTATTAGAAACGACAAAATAATGGCATTTTCAGGGAAATGGATGGAGCTAGAAGAAATCATGTTATTCTAGGTAAGCCAAGAACAAAGAGACAAATGGCACATGGTCTCCCTGATAAGTGGATGTTAAATCCAAAATGTTAGGTAATACGACAAAATTAACAGGACTTAAGAAACAAAGGACTTCCACTCATCTGGTCGAATCACTAAAATAACCCCCATGCCACTGATCGCATGTATGATATATATGTGCACACCAGAAGGAAACCAGGAAGATGACACAGAACTAGAGGAAATCAGGGGAAAACATACAACAGTGGGACCCATCAGCTGCACTGGACATTGACCAAAATGAACTAAGCAACTCAATGGCAGCGATGGGAGGGAGGGAACAAGTGGGAAAGAGGGAACAGGTGATGCTATGCAAAACAAAAGAAATGTACATATCACCCAATGTGGAAGAAATAACTGTATTGTAAAGCTCATAGAACTCATAAATGTTATAGACCATGATAGACAATTTGTCCTATGAAAGTTAGAATGTGTTTGTGACTTTAACTAAGCTTCACTATCCCACAATACTGTGAAATTTGGGGAATTATGTAACCACTTAATCACAGTAAAAATTTTGAAAAAAAAAGTAGCTTCAGTTCCCTGTAATCCCCACTTTGGAGGTAGAGGCAAGAGGACACATGCTAAGGCCACCAAGACACAGCCATGAGACCCCATCTGAAAAGCAAAGGTGGAGGGCTCAGGTGACAGGGCTGGGCCAGGGCACAAGGGACAGGGCTCAAAGAACAGGGCTTGGGACAGGGCTCAGGGGATGGGGCACAGGGGATGGGACACAGGGGACCGGCACAGGGGATGACCATAGGGGACAAGGCTCAGGGGACAGGGCTAGGGATGGGGCACAGAGGATAGGGCACAGGAGAAGGGGCATGGGGGACAGGGCATGGGGGATGGGGCACAGGGGATGGGACATGGGGGACAGGGCATGGGGGATGGGACATGGGATGGGAACAGGGGATGTGGCGCAGGGGACAGGACACAGGGGATGGGGCACAGGGGACAGGACACGGGATGGGGCACAGGGGACAGGCACAGGGGACGGAACACAGGACGGGCACAGGGGACAGGGCACAGGGGATGGGACACAGGGGATGGGGCACAGGCTGCTCCAGGCCCAGGCACAGGGGAGGGCCACAAGAGGAAGCCTCACTAGAGAGAAATATTCTGCAATTTTTATTAAAAAGAGAGAAAAAGAAGGAAAAAAGGAAGGAAGGAGGAAGGAAGAAAGGAAGAAAGAAGGGAAGAGGGAAGGAGGAAAGGAGGGAAGGGAAGGAGGGAGGGAGGGAGGGTCCCCTCAGACAGTAGGTGAATTTGTTCCTCAGAGCAGCGGAGTCTTCCCATCCACCGCAGACTAAGTGGACTGGAAGGTGAGCACAGACAGACATTAATGTGGAGAGTCATAGCCAAAGAGCTTACAGCATGGCAGGAAGTCCCTGCAGAGGAGTGGGAACAGCACGGCCACCCGGGCTGAGAGGGAGCTGAGAGCAGCCCTGTGCAGGCCTGGGCCATCCTCGGCCGTCCTCCTGCCTCACTCATCCGACACACACACACTGGCTTGAGTGTCGAGGGAAAGGCTGAAGGCCAAGTTGCACCTGGAATACCGAGCTCAAGAAGGCAAGACGTTACACCATGCGCTTAAACACTTACACGCACATCTAGAATACATCGTGTGTGCGTCCGCCTTGGGTTTCCGGAAGCGGAGCACTTACTGAGGGCTGCAGAAGAGCCTCCCTGCTCTCTGTGTGCTGGGAAAGGGCCTCTCGTGCACTCGCTTCAGGTCGGCACAGGTGATAGCAGAGAAGACAGCAGTCTGGGACAGCCAGGCCTAGGTCCTGGGCAGTTTGAGGAATCCCTGGGACACACCCACACCTCCGTTTCCACAGGAGGAAAAGGAACACAGAGTACAGATATCACAGACTTGGGGTCCATGTCCATAGACGTCTTCATCTTGTTTGCAATTGCTAAGTTTTATGTTATTGTCTAAACGACTAAAACGCTGAAATCATCTTGCTTTTCATTTCAATGGTCCTTCTGTTCATACAGGGTTTTGGTGTTTGCTCATAGTAGGAAAAGACAACACAGGTACCTCAGCCTGAGTCGGCTTTGATTAGCTGAGTCACCTCCTTTTTCTGGGAGAGGACAGGAAAGAGTAACCCCAAAATGTTGATGTCTAAATGTGAAATCCAGTGTTGGGTGAGGAAGAGTGGAGGGAGATCAAGGACCTTTGACCAAGACAAGAGGCCTAGGAAAGCAGGAAGAAATGCAGAAGACAATGGTGTGTGTGTGTGTGTGTGTGTGTTTACATGCACATATGTGCACACAAGTGCAAGTGTACTGGAGCTTGAACTCTCCTGTAGCTTTTTCCAGCAAAGCTGGTGCTCTACCACTTGAGCCACACTTTTACTTTTGGCTTTTTGCTGGCTAACTGGAAATAAGTCTGCCTGGGAAACTGCCTGCCTAGGCTGGCTTCGAATCTCAACCCTCAAATCTCAGCCATTGGTGTCAAGATCACTTTTCGTGACGTCAAACACATTTCTGTGGTTATTAGCTTGGTTAAATTATGTTTTAAAAATGTTCTCCAGGGCTGGGAAGTTGGCTCAGTGGTAGAGCGCTTGCCTTGCATGCCTGAGGCCCTGGGTTCGATTCCTCAGCACCACATAAGCAAAAAGAAAAAAGCCGGAAGTGGCGCTGTGGTTCAAGTGGTAGGGCACTAGCCTTGAGCTGAAGAGCTGAGGGACAGTGCTCAGTCCCAGAGTTCAGGCCCCACAACTGGACCAAAATAAATAAATAAATAAATAAAATAAAAATAAAAAATGTTCTCCAAGGGACAATCAGAGAAGTTCAGTCACTTTCCTGGACCTCAGCCCCATCTATGGGAGACTAGAGCCAACGTTGGAAAAGGCCACCAAGGGAGAAGGGGGAAACATCACAAAATTCTTTGAAATCTTGGGTTGGAAAGTAGCTCGCTCAAGCAGGTGGCACACTGCCCAGGAGCTCAATCACCAGAGCTATTTTCTTCAAATAACCCTCATGACATTCCTTTTGAAATAAAACAACGTCAGGCCTCTCAGAATCCCTGGTAGGCAAGAGAGAGAAACACAACAGCTAGTGGTAGGGTGAAGATGTCAAATTCATGAATAGAAAATTGAAGAACAGAGGGCATCTGGGCCTCGTGCTGTTGCTGAGCCCTGCTGTAATGCTGTGCTGTGGATAAGCATCAGAATCACATGCAAAGCAGGGACGGGCCTACCGTGGAGGGCCCACTGTCAAACTAAACCCAGCATTCTACTGTTGACCTCGGCCAGCCTCAGTCCCTGACAAACAGATACATCCTCTTACCACATGAACCCTGGTGGATTGTTCTGGAGACTCCCCACTTCTTAAAAAGAGGTTCAATATGATATACCAAGATTTAGTTTTAGTCATCGTGGCTCTTGGTATCCCCAGATTAATATTGTTACAGGGCCAAGTGCTCCAACGACATGATAAAAGAAAATCACCATTTGCTGGGTTCCAGTAGCTCAAGCCTAAAACCTTAGCTATTCTGAAGTGCAGATCTGAGTATTTGCCAGACAAGGCAGACAAATCTTAGAGTCTTTTATATCCAATTAGCCCAAAGTAGAGCTGTGGCTCCAGAGGTAACACCAGCCTTAAGCAAAAGGCCAAGGGAGAGCTCAAAGTCCTGAGTTCAAGCACTAATTCCAACACACACATGTGCACATACATACTCACACGTATTCACACATGTGAATACATGTGGACACATGTACACAGGATTCCACACACGTGTGCATACACACATGAAAACACATGTACCCACATTCGTACACATGCAAACAATGCACACAAGTGCGCACACTCCTTCACACACTCATGCATACAAGCACACACTCCTTGCTGGAATGGAGCACATGCTGCCCCTCCTCCACACACTGCCTGCCTGCCCCTGCGGTCACTCTCCCTGCCCAGGCCAGCCACTGATGGTGTCCACCTGCAGTGGAGGACAGGCTTCCGTAGCTGTCTGGTACGAGGCCCAGGCCAGGGTCAGCACGCACAAAAACACTGACCAGTGCCCTGATGCACCCACAGCCTGAAGGACTCGAACTGTGGCCAGGATGGGTGAGGAGGGGACAGGATGGGGGAACAGGACATGGGGACAGGATGGGGGAACAGGACGTGGGGACAGGATGGGGGGACAGGACGGTGGAGGAGGGATGGTTGAGGGCCCGGCCGGGACTCCTGCAATGAGAGCGCATGCAAGTCCTCCCTTGTGCAGCCCTGCCCTCACCTTCCGGAGACCCAGGGGGTCACTGAGTGGGGGAGACCCGGGAGTCACCAAGTGGGGCTGGCGTGGGCAGAGGACTGAGACCTGAGTCTCCAACAGACAAGCAAAAGCCAGATATGGGGCTGGGAAGGTGGCTCAGTGGTAGAGCGCTTGCCTTGCATGCCTGAGGCCCTGGGTTCGATTCCTCAGCACCACATAAGCAAAAAGAAAAAAGCCAGAAGTGGCGCTGTGGCTGAAGTGGTAGAGTGCTAACCTTGAGCTGAAGAGCTGAGGGACAGCGCCCAGGCCTAGAGTTCAGGCCCCACGACCGGACCCAAAAAAAAAAAGCCAGATATGGTGCTGTGGCTCAACAGACAGAGCACCAGCCTTGAACAAAAAATATAGGGACAGCGCGAAGCCCCGAGTTCGAGCTCAGGACTGTCACGAACATGTGGTGGGGTCAAGGCTTAGCTCAGGGTCGCACCTCACATCTGTTCCCTGTCCGCCCTTTTCCTCAACTTCCCCAGTGGCCTGTGCCTTCATCTCCATGAGGACCCTGTCATCCATGTGAGGACCCCGTCATGTATATGAGGACCCTGTCATCTGTGTGAAGACCCTATCATCCATGTGAGGATCCCGTCATGTGTGTGGGAAAACCCCGTCATGTGTGTGAGGACCCTGTCATGTGTGCGAGGACCCTGTTGTGTGTGTGAGGATCCTGTCATGTGTGTGAGGACCACATCACATGTGTGTGAGAACTCCATTATGTGTGTGAGGACCCTGTCATGTATATGAGGACCCCATCATGTGTATGTGAGAACCCCATCACCTGTGTGAGGAGCCCCCCATTGTGTGTGTGAGGACCCTGTCATCTGTGTGAAGACCCTATCATCCACATGAGGATCACATTGTGTGTGTGAGGACCCCATTGTGTGTGTGAGGACCCTATTGTGTGTGAGGACCCTGTCATCTGTGTGAGGACCCTGTTGTGTGTGTGAGGACCCTGTTGTGTGTGTGTGAGGATCCTGTCATGTGTGTGAAAACCCTGTCCTCTCTGTGAGGACCCTATCATGCATGTGAAGACACTATCATATGTCTGAGGACTCCGTCATGTGTGTGAGGACCCTGTCACATGTGTGTGTAAGGACCCCGTCATGTGAGGACCCTGTCATGTGTGTGAAGACACTGATGTGTGTGAGGACCCCATCATGTATGTGAGGACCCCGTCATGTGTGTAAGGACCCTGTTGTGTGTGTGAGTACCCTGTCCTGTGTGTGAGGACCCCATCATGTGTGTAAGGACCCTGTCATGTGTGTGAGAACCCTATCGTGTATGTGAGGACCCTGTCATGTGTGTGAGGACCCCGCCAGTATGTGTGAGGACCCCGCCAGTGTGTGTGAGGACCCTATCATGTGTGTGAGGACCCCATCATGTGTGTGAAGGCCATGTCCTCTGTGTGAGGACCCCGTCATGTGTGTGAGGACCCTATCCTCTGTATGAGGACCCCATCATGTGTGTGAAGACCCTGTCATCTGTGTGAGGATCCTGTCACCTGTGTGAGGATCCTATCACCTGTGTGAGGATCCTATCCTCTGTGTGAGGATCCTGTCATGTGTGTGAGGACCCTGCCATGTCTGTGAGAACCCCATCTGTATGTGAGGACCCTGTCATGTGTGTGAGGACCCTGCCAGTGTGTGTGAGGACCCCATCATGTGTGTGAAGGCCCTGTCCTCTGTGTGAGGACCCCATCATGTGTGTGAGGACCCTATCCTCTGTGTGAGGACCCTGTCATGTGTGTGAAGACCCTGTCATGTGTGTGAGGATCCTGTCACCTGTGTGAGGATCCTATCCTCTGTGTGAGGACCCTGTTGTGTGTGTGAGGACCCCATCTTTAGTTCTGTGCAGGCAGGCTGGCAGTCTCCCCGCACCCTGGGGAACCTGGACTGGTGTGAGTCCGGTGATGGGCGCCCCTGATTACACCCTGTGAGTTCACCCTGGTGCTATGTGGGCACCCACTAGAGGGTGCAGGAGGAGAGCAGTGGGGGGGTGGGAGGTCTCCCCGGGCACCCAGGACAGAGGCGGACAGGGAGAGGAATCCAGCGGCTCACGCCTGTAATCCTAGCTACTCAGGAGGCTGTGATCTGAGGACTAAGGTTTGAAGCCAGCCCAGGCAGACAAATCCAAGGGAACTTTATCTCCAATTAACCACAAAAAAGCCAGAAGTTGAGGTGTAGTTGAAGTGGTAATGCCCCAGCCTGGAGGAAAAAGCTAAATGAGAACGTCCTGAGCTCAAGCCCTAGTACTGCTACACACACCACAAAGAGACAGCACGTCTCCAGATTTGCCCATTCTCAGAGTCTCAGCACCATCATGATGGTGACACACCACACTTCCTTTGTGCGCTGCGTCCTCAGCTGGACCAAAGAGCCAAGAACACTATTGTTCCACACCCGCAGTTCCCGTCCACATGCAGCCACCCTAAGAGGCACCTTCCCCCCACCCCCCTGCCCCAAGGCCAGGTTCAAAACAAAATGGAGCTTACACTGCCTTCACAGAAGGAGTCAAGCTTTGCCCTTTGAGATAATGTCACAGAAAACTACAGAGGGCAGGGTGGGCACTGGGCAGGGGCCAGGCACAAGGCAAGGGTGGGGCACAGGGGAGGGGCACAAGAGCCCTGCTCAGCCTCCCCTTTCGGGCAGCACTGGGCTTGAAATCTGCAAAACGGAGATGCCAGGAAGGGGCAAATCCTCCCGTCCACTGGGCTCCTTTCCTTCCACCCTTGAACAACCAAGATGATTCTCAACAAAAGTAATTTTCTGCTTCTCTTGTTCAATTCCATTTATCTTTTTAAAAGCAATTAGTCCTCCCAAGAGTTCCTTTCTGCTCGACTAATTGTGTCTTAGTTCAGGAGTTAAGTGCCTCTCTGTCCATTTAGACAACTACAATAAGATCTAGTTAAAAGTGCCTATTTTTAGAGTAGTCTCTCTGCTTTGTAAATATTTAAACTATCAGGGAAGGAGGGGTATTATTTTTATCTCAAGGTATTCCTGCATACAGTGTATTCCGATGAATTAATCAGCAGGTACACTGGAAACTAGTACACAAGAGAGGACTCAAATACGCACTGAGAAAAGTTCCACAGAGTTTGTAGTTTTCCTTTGTAAACCAATATGACTTGCTTACCTGAGCCTGGGTGAGGCAAACTGACCCCTAGACATTGATCCAACAAGCATAACTCCTTACAGAAGACCAGAGTTACGAAAACCAGCCAGTCAGAGAAGGCCGATTGAGAGAGAGTTGACCAACTTCAGAACTCAAATCATGTCAAGGGTTTATGTGCCATCAAGATCGTGAATGGCAAGAGAAAGGACTAAAGAGGAGAAATTTTTACTCCCATCCCTTTGGACTTTTTATCCAGTCCTTTTCCTTGTCTTTCCTTCCTTTTTCTTCCTTATTTCTTTTTTCTCTTCCTTCCTTTTTTTTCCCCTTCAGTATTAAAGTTTGAACAGAGAGCCTTGAACTGCTAAGCAGGCACTCTGCCACTCGATCCATGCCTTCAGCCTTTTTGGTATTTTTAATTTTCAGATAAGTTCTCAAGTTTATACTCATTCCAGAATGGACCTCAGTCCTTCAATGTATGCTTTTTTTTTTTTAATAGCTAGGATAACAAGTGTGCACCATCATGCTCAATTTGGTTGAAGAGTTTCATGGACTTCCTGCCTTATGGCTTTGAACTGTGGTCCTCAGATCTCAGCCTCCTGAGTAGCTGGAATGACAGGCGTGAGCCAGCAGCACCCAGCTCCCTGGGATTTTATCACTCCTTTTTCCAGACTCTGGATAACAGAGGAGGGAAAAACTCAAGGCACACTACAAATTCTCACTCTAATCTGTTTGACCTCAGCTACTATGGGCACATTCCCCAGCTGGGAGACTTAATGAACTTCAAGTTGGGGCTTAGGAGCACTCTTGCCTCCTGGAGCTGAGTTCTGTGTGTCTTTCCAGGTGTCTTTGGTAAACAGAAAGACAGAAACCTTGAGGTTCAGGAAGCAAAGAACCATTTTATTAGATCTGGAACCTCCAGCGTCAAAACCTCATTACAGAAATCACAAAGCACTCGGAAGAGGCACTCTCCTCAGGACTCCTCTGGAACTTTCCATGGGTTGGCCAGGGCAGGAAGCCCCAGGGACGGGACATGTGGACAGAAAGAAGAGCAGTGAGGTGACACTGAGCAACAAGGAGAGGACATGAGTGACCACAGGGCCCTGACACAAGCAAGGTGTGCGCCTCACAGGAGGTGCTGACTTGGGCCGTGGTTCCAGAAGTCAGCCAAATTAGCAAGCCACTGGTAGCCTAGGTCTAAAGTTGAATCAGGAGCGGGTGGGCTGGCGGCTGTCTTGCTCAGTTCCACAGTGCTGTATCTGATTGGTCCAGAGCATGATGGAGCCCCTGACCATTCACCCGATGTTAGTGAAAAATAAAAAGGAACCACCGTGACCCACCCAGCGGGTTCTGACCTGAGCGGGGCCCACCCTTTACATAGCCAGTACCAGGCCTGGCCTGACCTCACTTGCCTGCTCCCAGACCCCAGTGCACACCACCTCTCAGCCACATTCGCTCCTTTAACACAGCCTTAAGGTCTTCGGGTCCCACGTGAGTACCCAGGAAAGCAAATCATTTGAAGAGAGCGGTTGTATTAACAAGGAGCAGGAAAAGTGTGTACCAGTCACAACTGCAGACACAGCCATGAGCTGGGAAATAAATCCGTGTGTGTGTGTGTGTGTGTGCGCTCACACGTGTGCATGCCTGCACGGGAGCAGCTGCTGCCCAACTACAGGAGCAGTGCAGAGCCAGGGGTTTGCACCCAGGGTGACCTGAACCTTCTTCTGCCTTCTCAGAAAGCGGAGGGCTCTGGGCAGCAGGACTGCAGTGTGCTCCTTCTTCATTTCTGCAGCAGAGGGAGCTTCAATGCATAAATATGCATGCAAGGATGGCAGGCTTTTCTTAGAATCTGGGTAGGAGAGAGAAAGGGGCAGCGAGATCCTGCAAAAAGCCAGCCTGGAGGAGGCACTGTGCAAACCTGTACACTGCCCGGCGAGAGGAAGCGAATTAGGGAACTGGCCATGGCCTTAGGAGTCTTGGAGAATACACTGGACCCTTCTGCTAATGAGCTTGGAGAACCCAGAACATTTTATTTATTTTATTTATTTATTTTTTTGCAAGTCCTGGGGCCTGAACTCAGGGCCTGGACGCTGTCCCTCAGCTCTTCAGCTCAAGGCTCGCACTCTAACACTTGAGCCACAGCACCACTTCTGGCTTTTTCTGTGTATGTGATACTGAGAAATCGAACCCACAGCTTCATGCATGCGAGGCAAGCACTCTACCACTGAGCCACACTCCAGTCGAACCCAAAACATTTCGTTCTAAGATGAGCTTTGACAGAAAGCAGCTTTCTGAAGCTGGGGCCCCGGTGCCCTGTGCACAGGCACGCTGGCAGCACAGCTGTTCGTCTGTTTCTATCGTATTGGATCTCTTCACATCTCCAGATGGAATGAATTGCTGGATCTCAGTCACTGGGGGACCCTGGTCTGCAGCTTACAAGGGGCAGCCCCACGCATAGCCACACTCAGCCACAGCTGCCTCTGCCTGTTTCAAAGACCCCCATTCCTGAATCCAGAATTGGTGCTGTGGCCTAAGTGGCAGAGCACCCACCTTGAGCAAAAGAGCTCAGAGACAGTGCCCAGATCTGAGTTCACCCAATGACTAACAAAAAAGGAAAGAAAAAAAAAAGAAAAAGCTTGTATATAATCAAGCCATTTCATAAAGAATAGGCTTTCTTTTTTTAAATAAGTTCTTTATTGTGAAAATACTGTACAGAGGGGTTACAGGTACATGAGCAAGGTAGCGAGTTCATTTCCTATGGAGCATTGTTGCCTCCTCCTTTGTTTTACCCCTATCCTCCCTTCCCCCCACCTCCTGCTTTCTCAATGGGAAGCAGGCTGTGGAGCCAGGTGAAGGTAATAGTCCAGCAATTCCTTCGAGCCCTACCAAGTTCAAGGAGCATGCCAAAGAACTTTCTCCTGCTCTTTCCTGAATCACCACAGACCATCCTCCCCTGTGCCCGCATCCCCGCTCTGCATTCAGACCTGGTACCCATGGCCAAGCATTGCACCCCTTAAAATCATTATGCTCTGGCTTTCGGAGCCATTAGGTAGAAAAAGTAATTACAGGCAGACTATCGAGACAAACCCCTAATTCCTTTATGGCTTCATCCATCAGAATAAAGGCTCTCTAGGTAAGAATTCAAATGTGGTTGGAGGAGAAACCATCCTTTGTCTAACAGACAGCCCTCCCTCTTCCAGGCAGAATTAATGATGACAAGTGACAGTGGGCAGCAGACATTGGCCGGACAGATTGACCTCCCCTGGGGACTGCCATTTCTGCGGTCTTGGCCTCCGTTCAGCGGTGGGGCCAGCGGTGGGAGGGGCGCGCCTCCCAAGCATTGGCAGCTTTGTGTTTTGGAGGAAATGAGCAGAGAGGGCCTCGTCCACCAGTCGTGGAGCCCAGCATCCCAATGGCTGTCCCCTCCCACCCCTAACTTTTCATCCATCATAGCCACTCAGCCACATGACTCTGCGGAGAAGCACTTCAGGGTGAAGTAATGTATGGCCTTAATATTGTTAGCTGTGCAGCATCTTTTATTATAATTAGGCAGAAGCAGAATGAAATTTTAGAGAGGAAATGTGTGTGTTTGAGACACACACACACA
>NW_012267294.1:7904943-7907176 GCF_000151885.1 Dipodomys ordii | reverse complement strand
AGCAAGCCTTGCACAAACAATTCTCGGAACTACAGATGGTGTTTTCTCAAGACAGTATGTCAAGGTATCTGAAATTCCAGAACTGCCCCTCCTGGAGTCTGGTGACCATTATCTAAACCAGACACCCTGCAGTTTAGCACCTATCCTCTTGAGACTCCCCTGGGGTGCAAGCCAACCAGTTTAAAGTATGTCAGCCCCCTTGATCTAACCAACAACTTGTTTCTGGTCCTTTCCCGCTTTGTAGTGCACCAATCATACTATTGAGTTGCTTTATGATTTTCCCGTGGTTTGTAGTCATTTGTTACAAGAAGTCATGATGTATGCAAAGCCCCTGCCTTCCCTAAAAAATGTATAAAAAGTGCTGTAACCCTGGGCTCGGGGCCTCTCAGTGTCATGGGCTGCTGCCATGTACGCAGGGGGACCAAGCTCGAGCTTGCAATAAAGACTCCTTTGCTTTTACATTGGTGACGGTCTCTGGTGGTCTTTTGGGTAAGGATTTCTGAATTTGGCTTTACAGCATCTCCCCACCCCATCAACTCCCCCTCCATCATCTCCCTACCCCCTCATCTCCCCTCCCCAGCTGCAGCATTAGTGTGTTGGGAAAGCTCCTTGTTGAAGCTAAGCTACCCTTGTTTTCCCTGAGCAAGTTTATGGACAAAATCCTTTGTTAACTCTTAGCTTTGCCCTGTATTTCTTAAAAGAGAGCTTTTAACTGAGGGTATTTTTAATCATGTCTGCATTTTCAAAGCACTTCACAGCATTAACTAATTAAACCTCAGCTGCACACAAGTGTCAGCTCTTTCTTCCAGCTAGCCCATAGTTCTCTCCAATATACCCAGTCTCGAGAAAACGTGTTATCTCTTCTCAAAACGTTGTCAAAACTGCCATCTGCTCTCTGGCTTCAGATCTCTAGGCCACCCCTCTCTCTCTCTCCCTTGTCCAGCTGAAAGGTTCCCCTGGCCCAGGTCTGCCCTCAAGGTAGCTCTGTACCACTTCCTCCTAACTCCACAGATGAGGCCCCACCTGCCCCAAACTGCACTATGCAGCTGCTTGTGATTTGTGTTTTCTGGCCCCACTGGCTAACCCTAACACACCGCCTCTTCCTCAGTTGGAATCTTCCAGCTGCTGCCGACCCTGGCACTCCATGTGGCAGTGCACACACACCCCTCCTGGACCAGAGCACATCCCATGCTTTCTGCCTTTATACTCAAATTCAGGACGTTTCTCTTTGTCATTCCTCTTCCTCTCTGCTTAACAAATGGCCACGCCCCAAAGTCCAAACCCGTTCCTGCCTCAACTTCCTTATTCCCCAGTCTGGCTGGTTAACCATTCACAAAGAGTGGGTTATCTCACCTTTCCAGTGGCTGGGGTGCAGCTTGGGAACCACAATTTCATCCCTCTTTGGCCCAGTACCACACCAAGTGCCCACAGCTAAAGCCAAGCAACAGGCCTCATCCTGGGAGCCAGGATGCCAACCGGGCTCTGAAGGCATTCACAATATGCTAACAAATGATGATGATCAGATAGAAATGCCTTGGTAAACCACATCTCAAAGGTCTGGGGATACAGAAAAAGGCTCTGGCAGCTGGGCAGCTGGCGAGCCCTTGCTGAACCCACCTCCAGCCCAAGAGAAGCAGACAGGTAGACCAAGGCTGTGGAGAGCAGGAACACCAGGTTCAAAGGCCCAGGGGCAGGTGGGCAGCTTGGAAGGAAAGACCCAAGGAAGGAGCTGGGGAAAGCAGACAGAATCTAGACCTGTGCCAGAAGAAAACAAAAGAGGAGCTGGTCTCCAAGGCAGACAGGAAACCATGGGGGGGTATAAGCAAAGAAGCAGTATGGTCAGACATATTTGAAAACATTAACTGGCAGCTAAGTAGACAGGCTATGATTAGAGAAGTTTAAGGGTAAGACACCAAGAGATCTTTGAAGGTCTGGACAAAGACTGAGATAATGGGAATGGAAAAATCTGTTTAGTTATGTTTGGAGGAGAATAAATCATTGAACCTGAACTTGGTATGCAATGAGATATGGTAAGAGAGAGAGAGAGGAGAAACAGGATGTCTTGAGAAAGAGAGAGAAAGAGAATCAGAGAGAGAGAGACAGACAGACAGACAGAGAGTCTCCTCAGCCAGGTAGAAAATAGAGGCAAATGCCATTGTTTCTACTTCTTTGGTGGGGTGAGGAGTGAGATTGGGCGGAGGTGGTGAACGGAATGAGGTAAATATCTCCAGTG
>NW_012267294.1:7884029-7904893 GCF_000151885.1 Dipodomys ordii | reverse complement strand
GCCTCATCCTGGGAGCCAGGATGCCAACCGGGCTCTGAAGGCATTCACAATATGCTAACAAATGATGATGATCAGATAGAAATGCCTTGGTAAACCACATCTCAAAGGTCTGGGGATACAGAAAAAGGCTCTGGCAGCTGGGCAGCTGGCGAGCCCTTGCTGAACCCACCTCCAGCCCAAGAGAAGCAGACAGGTAGACCAAGGCTGTGGAGAGCAGGAACACCAGGTTCAAAGGCCCAGGGGCAGGTGGGCAGCTTGGAAGGAAAGACCCAAGGAAGGAGCTGGGGAAAGCAGACAGAATCTAGACCTGTGCCAGAAGAAAACAAAAGAGGAGCTGGTCTCCAAGGCAGACAGGAAACCATGGGGGGGTATAAGCAAAGAAGCAGTATGGTCAGACATATTTGAAAACATTAACTGGCAGCTAAGTAGACAGGCTATGATTAGAGAAGTTTAAGGGTAAGACACCAAGAGATCTTTGAAGGTCTGGACAAAGACTGAGATAATGGGAATGGAAAAATCTGTTTAGTTATGTTTGGAGGAGAATAAATCATTGAACCTGAACTTGGTATGCAATGAGATATGGTAAGAGAGAGAGAGAGGAGAAACAGGATGTCTTGAGAAAGAGAGAGAAAGAGAATCAGAGAGAGACAGACAGACAGACAGACAGAGAGTCTCCTCACCCAGGTAGAAAATAGAGGCAAATGCCATTGTTTCTACTTCTTTGGTGGGGTGAGGAGTGAGATTGGGCGGAGGTGGTGAACGGAATGAGGTAAATATCTCCAGTGCCACCTCAGTGCCCGGCCAAGGCTGACTTCTTCACGGAGGTGTTTGTGGAATGAGCGTGCAGCACAGCATGCAGCGGTTCTTGAGTTGACATCTGTCATCCCTGCAGGGACCTGGTTTTCAGGGTGAGGAACGAGGTCCGAGCTGGAGCTTCTCGTGCTGTGAATGGCGCCCGGCCCAGCAGGATGGTGGGCAGCATGCTGGGTACACGGGTGCATATCAGCTCTGACAGACAGGACTGGAGGGCAGCGTGGTCCTGGAGGGGACACCGATGGAGGCCTGGGCACCCGGCCTGTGGGGTTTCTCCCAGTAACACTGAAAATGGATTTTAGGCCAGAACACCAGCTTCCCACATGAATTGTCAGCAAGGCATGACTATTTGGTTTGCTTGTTTTTCTACGACGTGAATATGAAATTTACCTGAGACATCATAACCTAGGACGTATAAACCTCTTCAGAACTCTCTTATACGTAAAATCTTCATCCAATTCCAGAAGATGAGGGGCGGGGCAAGGCCAGGGGAAAGAGTGTAAAGAAGAGAGAGGAAAACAGAAACCTTGAGAAGTAAGGAACGACCAGGCTCACCCTGATGATTGCAGGCTTTGTGAGTCAGCGGAGAGGAGTCTGCCTGGGGCCTGGAAGTTAAACATTACTGGACACGTTTCCGTGGCCCAGCACAAGGCCAATGATTTCTTTGGCGTTCTCAGTGCTTCCTGGCTGCCAGGCACTCCCAGCATGTCCAAGTTAATAGGAAATTGGCAAGCCAGGAGTATTTCATGCCTGCATAACTCTAGTTAAAGCCATGGCACTGGGCAATATTTATAAGAGGGGTAGACAATGTTTGCACAGGGCTAACAAATGCTCTTTAAAAGAGGAGCACGCACGTCCCTGGCTTAATTGCTTTTTCTGCTACTAGACTCTAATTGGCACTGTGGAGGAACGCTCCAGGCCGTCTCCACACACGTCAGTGGCTGTCAGCGTGACTGTGCATTTTCCTCCTGAGACTCAGAAAGGAAACCACGAGCGTGTGCTGAGTACAGCTGGCGCTCGGCGCCTCCCGTCGCACTAACCACACGCACGAGAAGTAGTTTATCCTAATGTTTTGCTTCTGAAGATTACAAGGTTTCTTCCCCGTTCTTCTCTTAAAATCAGAATTAGGGTCCAGAGCGCAGTGTCATCTCCTAGCATCTTCCCCTTTATTGCTGATGAAAAGTCTGATGAGGGGTGCACAGTTAGCAAGCAAGTGACTTAAGCAAAGATGAAACATACTAGTCTTTGTAAATGGACTGTCCAGGAGCAGGCCTGGCTTCAGCCACGGCTGGATCCAGAGACCAGATCACATCCACCTCCCGTGTTGTGTTTTCTAACCCACCCCTACCTCAGCCCAGAATCTAAGGGCCTGTGGCAGAAGACAGCAGCTCCAGCCTGGCCTCTGGAAGGGCAGAGTGACTTGGGTGCCAGGAGTCTTCTGGCACTTCATTGGCTATGATAAGGTCACGTGCCTCTCAGGCCCATGCAGACCTGAGGGAAGGGCTGTGGGAGCGAGGTGCAGTGCCACAGGAAGGCAGGGAAACCTGGAGAGCCACACAGGGCTTGCTATTTTGTGTAACATTTTAAAAAAATTTTAATGCAGGGCCTTGTATTTTCACTTGCCTTTTCTGCTCAAGGGTGGTGCTCTACCATGTGAGCCACGCTTCCATTTCCAGCTTTCTGCTGGTTAACTGGAGGTACCAGGCTGGCTTTGAACTGTGACCCTCAGATCTCAGCCTTCTGAGTAGCTAGGATGACAGGTGTGAGCCACCAGCTACTTTAAAATAGCCTCTAGGGCTGGGAAGGTGGCTCAGTGGTAGAGCGCTTGCCTTGCATGCATGAGGCCCTGGGTTCGATTCCTTAGCACCACATAAGAAAAAAGATGGAAGTGGCACTGTGGCTCAAGTGGTAGAGCGCTAGCCTTGAGCTGAACTGCTGAGGGACAGCGCCCAGGCCCAGAGTTCAGGCCCCATGACTGGAACCCCCCCCCCAAAAAATAGCCTCTAAAAAATGGCTAAAATATTTCCCCAATCTCAAAGAGAAATACTCAAAAGAAGAAGTTAGTTTGCAGCTGAATCAAATCAAAGCATTCTTAGTTTGGGAGTCTCCCTCTGTTTTCCTTTGTCCTCCTGGTTACCTATTCTGAGTTCAAATCTCTGCAGTGCCCTCTCCAGAACAGAGCATTTAGTGTGTATTTCTTGTGACAAGTGTTTCTGTGTACACCTTTGCCTCTCTCACACAACCCTGATCAATTCAGTGTCACCTAATTTAAGTACACCTCTGCCTCTCTCACACAACCCTGATCAATTCAGTGTCACCTGATTTAAGAACTCAACCCCTTGCAATCTGCTTTGCTGTTGTATTGTTCCTTGGTCTGGGAACGTGGAGAATGTGAAAGAAAGAAATCAACTGTTTTCACCATGAAGAAATGATAAGTAGTTGAAGAGACAGAAATGTTTATCCTGATGTAGACATGATATATGTATTCATGTCTCAAAAGCCCTTACATGGTTCTCTACGTGTGTTTTAAAGATCTGCTATGTTTTATGCAGGGGCGAGGGGTTTCTATGGCTGTGTCAGCAGGCAGGACTGGGGTGAAGCTCTCCTGTCAGAGCCTGCCAGCTCAAGCCCTGAGTTCAAAACCCAGTACTGTTCCCTCAAAAAAATATATATAGTTGATGATGAGGGTGACTGCTTCCTAATGTGGCTCTGGAGCCATTCTCAGCATAACTGGTGCCTTGGCCTGGCTTCAAGTGTGTGTAGGCAAGATCGACTGCATCCTTAGCTCTCAGGCAATGCACGTCCCTTCTGCTTCT
The DNA here is from genome assembly GCF_000151885.1 of Dipodomys ordii. Lineage (NCBI taxonomy): Eukaryota > Metazoa > Chordata > Mammalia > Rodentia > Heteromyidae > Dipodomys > Dipodomys ordii. Next base: position 7,901,264 of record NW_012267294.1, on the reverse strand, counting down.
GGCTGAAGAAATCACTGAGCCCAGCCCACCTGAGCAGAGATGCAAATAACCAGCACCCCCACTAAACAGACCGAGAGCAGGACAGGGTGCTGGAACTGTGATCCAAGAGCAGAGATGGGGTGCTGGAACTATGATCCAAGAGCAGGAACTGGAGAACAGAGATGGAGTGCTGCAACTGTGTGTGATCCAAGAGCAGAGATAGGGTGCTGCAACTGTGTGTGATCCAAGAGCAGAGATAGGGTGCTGGAACTGTGATCCCAGAGCAGAGATGGGGTGCTGGAACTGTGATCCCAGAACAGTGACGGGGTGCTGGAACTGTAATCCAAGAGCAGAGATGGGGTACTGGAACTGTGATCTGAGAGCAGGGTTGGCCCAAGGGTACAGATGACAATCAGAATGTAGTAAGGACTGACAGACACTGTTCTGGAATTAAGTCAATTCCTCATACACATTAAAAACAATGCCATCGCAGCACAAAAAATTTCTGTCCCAGTATCTCCGTGTTCTATTCCCAGCGCCCGACCTGCCCCTCCAGGAAGCCTGGCCTCCTTTATTCTCCATTATCCAGATCTTTATTTGCTTATTCATTCATTCATTCATTTGTTTATTTTGTGCTGGATTTCAGGTGTGAGCCAAGGTCATTGTCCAGAGTTTAATTAGATTGATTTTTTTTTTTGGTCAGTCATGGGGCTTGAATTTAGGGCCCAGACATGTCCCTGAGCTTCTTTTGCTCAAGGAGAGCACTCTACCACTTGAGCCACAGCACCACTCCAGTTTTTTGGGTGGTTCATTGGAGATAAGAGACTCATGGACTTTCCTGACCAGCCTGGCTTTGAACCACAATCCTCAGATCTCAGCCTCCTAAGTAGCTAGGATGACAGGCATGAGCCACCAGCACCCAACTGCAAATTGAGGATGATGGGAAACAACAAAGAACTGTGACATTATGTATACGTATATGTGTGTGCGCACACGCACATGCATATTTGTTTGTAAGTTGTGGAGCTTGAACTCAGGACATGGGTGCTGTGGCTGAGCTCTTGCTCAAGGCCAGTGCTCTGTCACTTAAGCTCCACTTGTGGCTTTTTCTGTGGTTAATGGGAGATAAGAGTCTCAGAGACTTTTCTGCCTGGGCTGGTTTTGAACTGTGATCTCCCTGAGTAGCTAGGATGACAGGTGTGAGCCACCAGCACCCAGTTTGTGCATATTTTTTAAATATACAGGTTTAGTTTAAAGAGGAAAAAAATCAAACAGACCCTAACCAGATTTTAAGTAAGATTTTTTTCAAATCATGATGAGGCTGTACATTTTTCCAGCAAAGAAAAACTACTAAATAATAACACATGCCAGACAACGGTCCCTGCCTGTGCTTGTGGGGAGATGAATGTAGCAGAAGAGAAAGCCATGTTTAGGTAATTCTGAAGAACAAGTATGCCAGCTGGTATTCAGGGTATTTGTGTAGCATGTAAATTGCATAGAGTTGTAACGTGGAAAGCACAATTGCTGACTGGTGCTCACACACGCTATTTCTAAGGACTAAAATCCTGAAACACCAACTGGAAGATTTACTTTCCATTACTGAAAGCAAAAAATAGGTTAGGGTCTGTTTGTGCTAAATCTGTTGTCTAATTACAATTTAAAAAATATGCAGCCAGGTGCCGGTGGCTCATGCCAGTCAGACTAACTCAGAAACTCATTCTCAGTGTGCACAGCAGAGGCCATTTGGCTAACAATAACGGTGGAGTATTTAGAAGCTGGTATTTCCAGTCTGAGTTCATACACATGTATGCACATAGGTCACGTCGAAGTAAATGGAAGTCTGTTCTCAAATCTTCAACACAGTGCAATAAGACAAGGTTCAACTTACTCAGTAGGTTGAACTGAGTGAATGCAGAAAAGCTCTTCTCACCAATATCCACGTTGTAGGAACAAGAAGCAGGTGTTCCCAGGAAGCATGTAACGTTATATAGGAAAAAGCAAACCTGAGTGCCTCATCTGAATGCTTTCAACCGCTGCAGACCTGGGCAACTCCAATTGTTGGGCAACTCAAACTGACTTGCTTTGCCACACTTCAAGTATGTAGAAGAAACCATGTAGGATTCAGAAGTAGGTATTTCCACGGAGCACCTGGAGGCCAACCGAGTCTAAGAATCTGGAATTCTTCCTAAGAAGCATTGAAAGCAGTGAAATGCTATTAGGTTGCAATAGCACAGAAACTCATTCTCAGTGTGCCCAGTAGATGTTATTCAGCTAACAAGAAGGATGAGGTATTTTGAAAGCTTATATTTCCAGTAGCGTCCACATATATGGACATAGGTCACATCAAAGTAAACAGAAGTCTTGTTCTCAAATCTTCAACACAGTACAATAAAGCAAGGTTCAACTTACTCCTCAGGTTGAAGTAAGTGAAGGGGTAAAAGCTCGAATCACCAGTACACAGGTTGTAGGAATGAGAAGCAGATAGTCCCAGTCAGCTGTTATCATCCTACGGGAACAAGCAAAACTGAATGCCACGTCTGAATGCTTGCAACTGCTGCAAAGCTCTGCAGGTGCAATTGTTCAGCAATTCAAACTGAATAACTTTGCCAAACTTCAAGTGTGTAGGAGAAACCACGTAGGATTTAGAAACAGATATTAACCGGGAACACCTGTGCGCTACCAGCTGCAAGAATCTGGAATTCTTCCTAAGAAGCCTTGAAAGCAGTGAAATGCTGTTATGTTGTGATGGCTCAGAACCTCATTCTGAGTGTGCCCGGCAGAGGTCATTTGGCTAACAACAACCATGCAATATTTAGAGGCTGATATTTCCAGTGAACAACTATATGAGTGTATGGCCATAGGTCACATCCAAGACAACAGAAGTCTGGTTCTCAAATCTTCAACACAGTGCAATAAGGCAAGGTTCAACTTATTCCACAGGTTGAACTGAGTGAATGCAGAAAAGCTCTACTCACCAATACCCACGGTGTAGGAACAAGAAGCAGTTATTCACACTAAGCATGTATAGTCCTATGGGGAAAGCAAACCTGAGTGCCTCATCTAAATGCTTTCAACTTCTGCAGACCTAGGCAACCCCATTTATTCAGCAACTGAAACTGACTTGCTGTGCCAAACTTCAAGTGTGTAGAAAAAACCATACAGGATTCCAAAACAGATATTTCCAGAGCATTTCTGGGCCTGCTTGGTCCAAGAATGTGGAATTCTTCCAAGAAGCATTGAAAGCAGTGAAATGCTGTTATGTTGCGATGGTTCAGAAACTCATTCTCAGTGTGCCCGGCAGAGGTCATTCGGTTAACAATGAGCATGTAATATTTAGTAGCTGATATTTCCAGTCTGTGTTCATACACATGTATGGACATAGGTGGCGTCAAAAAAACAAAACAAAACAAATTCTTGTTCTCAAATCTTCAACACACTGCAATAAGGTGAGGTTCAACTTATTCTGCAGGTTGAACTGAGTGAATACAGAAAAGCTCTACTCACCAATACCCACGTTGTAGGAATGAGAAGTGGTTATTCCTAATAAGCATGTATGATCCTGTGGGGAAAAGCAAACCTGAGTGCCTAGTCTGAATGCTTTCAACCACTTCAGACCTCGGCTACTCAAACTGGCTTGCTTTGCCAAACTTCAAGGGTGTAGAAGAAACCATGTAGGATTCCAAAGCAGATATCTCAATGGAGCACTGTGGGCCTACCCGGTCCAAGAATCTGGAATTCTTCCTAAGAAGCATTGAAAGCAGTGAAATGCTCTTATGTTGCTGTGGCTCAGAAACTCATTCTCAGTGTGCACAACAGAGGCCATTCGGCTTAACAACAACGGTGGAGTATTTAGAAGCTGATAGTTCCAGTCGGTGTCCATAAACATGTATGGACATAGGTTGCATCAAAAAAAAATGCAAGGTTCTTCTCAACTCTTCAAAAAAGTGCAGTAAGATAAGGTTCAACTTAGTCTGCAGGTTGCACTGAGTGAAGGCCTAAAAGCACTGTGCACCCATACCCACGTTGCAGGAACAAGAAGCAGATATTCCCAATAAGTATGTATCGTCCTATGGGGAAAAGCAAACTTGAATGCCTCCTCTGAATGCTTTCAACCACTGCAGATCTGGGCAACTCCAATTGTTGGGCAATTCAAACTGACTTCAAGCATGTAGAAGCATGTAGGATTCAGAAGCAGATATTCCCATGGAGCACCTGTGGGCCTACCGGGTCCAAGAATCTGGAATTCAAAAAGCATTGAAGCAATGCAATGCTGTAATGTTGCGATGGCTCAGAAATGCATTCTGAGTGTGCCTGGCAGAGGTCATTTGGCTAACAACAATGGTGGAGTATTTAGAAGCTGATATTTCCAATCCGCCTTCATGCACATGTGTGTACATAGGTTGCGTCAAAGAAATGGAAGTCTTGTTCTCACACCTTCTGCACAGTGCAATAAGGTGAGGTTCAACTTACTCTGCAGGTTGCATTTAGTGAATGCGGAAAAGCTCTACTCACCAATACCCACGGTGTAGGAATGCGAAGCGGATATTCCCACTAAGCATGTATCGTGCTATGAGGAAAAACAAACCTGAGTGCCTCGTCTGAATGCTCTCAACCTCTGCAGACCTAGGCAACTCCAATTGTTGGGCAACTCAAACTGACTTGCTTTGCCAAATTTCAAGTGTGTAGAAGAAACCACGTAGGATTCCGAAGCAAATATTTCCATGGAGCACCTGTGGGCCTACTGGGTCCAAGAACCTGGAATTCTTCCTAAGAAGCATTGAAAGCAGTGAAATGCTGTTAGGTTGTGATGGCTCAGAAATTCATTCTCACTGTGCCCGGCAAAGGTCATTCATCTAACAACAAGGGTGGAGGATTGAGAAGCTGATATTTAAAGTAAGCGTCCATACACATACCCACATATTTGAGTGGGTACAGATGTATCAACTTCAGCTGATATGACTTGGGGTCACCAGTAAAGCACCCAGGATAGCAATATCATGGTAGAGCATATGAGTCCAGAACTTGGAAAAGTCTGTGAGCACTTTATTTCTGCAGAAAAATAAATGCAAATGGTATGTTAGCCTAAGTATGGATATAGATTAGTCTGAGTTAAAATGTACCAATATACCAGTTTCACAATCTTGGGTAAATTACTACCTCTCTTTAAGCCGCAATTTCCTATTTTGGACATGGGACCCAATGAGATTACAGTGAGAGAGTGTTCATAAAATGTTTTTGGGGTTTGCATTTTTAAATTTATTATAACTACCTTTACTTGACTTGCTTATATAGTGTAAATTTGCACCAGGTTGTGAAGAGCAAAGCAGATGAGGATGAAGTGTCCTGCCTTAAATCTCTCGGGTACTTGATGTTATTCCTTACACTCCAAAATTTGTGAAGTCAAAGTTGGGCAAGAGTGCAGTTTTAAAACTTTTCTCTTTGGAGCATTTCTCTTTTTAGCATTTTTCAATAGCACAGGGATTCTGGAAAGAGGAAAGAATAAAATATAGAGAAACCACAACAGTCCTTTTCAGCTGGCTTATTGTTAGTCCTTTTGACCTATGATGACAAATTACCAGACATTGCATTGGTTATAAACAACAAATTTATTTCTTCATTCTGGAGCCTGGAGGTCCAAAATTGCAATGTCAGCATAGCCAGGATCTTTTTTCTGAGTGATGTGCTGTATTAAAACTCAGGAGTGAAATCTCTATGGTTTTATTTAAATCCCATTCATGAAGGTTTGCCTCCATGACTTAATTACCATCCACATACACAGAAAGGCCCACTTCTGTAACCTTACATTTGAGACAGGATTTCAACATGTGAAACTGGATGAAGGGTATAAATAAATGTATCGTACTTATACATTCATGTTTTCTCCCATAAGATTGTGGATCTAAGAACAGTAAGATCCAGACATTGAATGATCTCAAAGCTGACCTCTGAGCCATTCTATGGATTCTGGAGTATTATATTGATCTGGCTTATTCAATTCTCTGCCTTCATTACATTTGGAAAATACATAAGATAATTACACTAAGTGAGTAGTTATTTGGAGAATTATTTCATATTATTTACTTTTAATTTTTTTGGTGTACTTGAGTTCGAATTCAGAGGCTTGCATTTGCCAGGCAGGCACCTTACCACTTGAATCATGCCACATCCAGCAATTTTTGCTTTGGTTGTTTCTGAGATAGAGTCTTGCATTTGTTTATTCCTAGGCTACCTGGATATAAACTTCCTAGTTGTATGTCCAACGTAGGTAGGATGACAGCCACACATTGGTACACCCAGCTTTTATTAATTGAGATGGAGATCTCTTCTATATTTTCCAGCTTGACCTTGAACTCCCACTATCCACATTTCCATTTTCAGAGTAGTTAGGATTATAGGTATAAACCACCTCATTTGGCTTCTATTATTTATGTTTATGAAAAGTCTGAAAGTATAAGAAAATCCTCTAGAGTTTACTAACCATATCGATTTTAGGTGATACACTCTTATGTTTATTCTGTCACAAACTGTGTTTTTCATTCTTTTGTATAGAGATATTGCACATCAAGAATAAACATATTTGGGGCTGGGAAGGTGGCTCAGTGGTAGAGTGCTTGCCTTGCATGCCTGAGGCCCTGGGTTCGATTCCTCAGCACCACATAAGCAAAGAGAAAAAAGCAAGTGGCGCTGTGGCTCAAGTGGTAGAGCGCTAGCCTTGAGCTGAAGAGCTGAGGGACAGCGCCCAGGCTCAGAGTTCAGGCCCCATGACTGGACCCCCCCAAAAAAAGAATAAACATATTTATTACTAATGCCAATTCAAACAACTGTGATGATCTAATTTCTATGCTTGGATTTATGTTTCCTGGAAAAAGATCCTGAGTACATAGGCCAAAAATTTGATAGTCCTAACAAAAATCTGCTTCCAGTATGATCAGCAGTTTGCAAATGGGGATTCCATGCCTATAGAGGAGACAGGTCACAGGGGGATTCCCTGCTGTGACCCTAAAATAATTCTGTCCTGTTCAAAATAGCAGAATGGTAAAAAAAATTGTCAAAATTGTTATATGGGAACTTTCTTCACCTGATAAAGAGTACTGCATTAGAATGAAAGTATTCCCAGTTGCTCAGAAATCAGGCAAAGATGTCATCCATTTCTATTCAACCACATAGCAGGCATTTTTGCTAATATAATTAAGAAAAATACAAAGCTTTTATTCATAATATACAAAGAACTCTTAAACTCACGAATAAGACAATAAATAACCCAATTAAGAAGATACCAAGAGAAGGCAAATAAGTATATCAAAAGCCCATGCAAGACTGTTGTAGAAATTCTTCTCAAATGTGTTCAGATAATGCTTTCTGGAATGAAAAGAATGTGAATAATTTCACTATATTGATTCTTCAAATAATAATTTAAAGAAAAATGCATAAAGAACTTCAGAATTCATGGAATTCTTGTTTTAAGTTCTGTGCATAAAACTTTACAAAAAGTATAGTCTTTAATTCTAAAAAACACCAATATTTTAACTTTTTACAGAAAAAAGCAACATATGACAAGTCTAAGAAACATATCCAATGTCATCCAGCTAGCAAAAGAGTTTTAGATATTAGTACAGTCACGGGGTTTGCAAATCATGAATTGAATTTGAGCCATGGATTCCGGTTTTTGCTCAGTCTCAATTGTCATTTACACATCAGGCTTCAGAAACACACCAACTCTCCTCTTGCCTCCAATTCAATATTTTGAAAATGAAAACATTCTCCCAACCTTAGATGATGAGATAGTAACACCATCAAATGACACAGAACACATATTTGCATTGTTGGGATTTATCCAACAACTGCTGTATAGCTTCTATAAAAATCTATGAAACAGCTGGGCGCTGGTGGCTCACGCCTGTAATCCTAGCTACTCAGGAGGCTGAGATCTGAGGATCGGGGTTCAAAGCCAGCCCAGGCAGGAAAGTCCGTGAGACTCTTATCTCCAATAAACCACTAGAAAACCAGAAGTGGTGCTGTGGCTCAAGCACTCGCCTTGAGCTGAAGAGCGCAGGGACAGCGCCCAAACCCGGGTTTCAGGCCCCTTGCTTGCCAAAAATTAAAATTAAAAAAATATATGAAACAATTGTTTTATAGCTTTTATAAAAATCTCAACAATAATTTTATTGGCTTAACACCTTGCTTAAAAGTGTATCCCATGTACCAACCGAATTTAACCTAATTTTGAAAACTGATATAAAATCAACTCAATCCTGTTCTTTTAAGAAATAAATCCTCTTTATGAGCTCCTCACCTCCTGACACATAGCTATTAAATGCAATTCCTCTCATTTTCAGCTCATTCAACTGAGTTTTACAGAGTTGTTCTGTTACAAAACTGGTTGCAAGACTTTCCTGTGATTTCCCCAAATGATGGTAGTCATTTGTATAAATGACCTCTCAAAACTTTTAAGGCAATTGAAGAAGGAAATTATAGCAGAAAATTGCATAGAAAATACCTTGAAAATTGTATCAAGAATCTTTTTCCTTTTTTTTGTCTCTTTTTCTCAGTAGAAGAGACTGAACTCAGGGCCTCAAACTTGCTGAGTAATTGCTCTTGATCTATACCCCTAGCACTTTGTTTAGCTTTAGCTTGCTTTTCAGATAGTCTCAAATTAACTGCTGAGACTGGCCTCAAACCATGGTCTCCCTACTTCTGCCTCTCTTATCAACATGTGGCACCCATTTGTTTTAAATATTGAAGTCCCATTATTATATGTTAACCATACCAACAGCAAACCTCCTATACCTTCCTGTGTCTAGCTCATACATAGTTAGAATTATAGGCATGTACCACTATATCAAGTTGAATTTTTCTAAAAAGAAATAATCAGTAGCTCTGCTAACAAGGAATTATTCACTAACTTCTCTTCAGTTTCCAGTTCTCTGCCTCTGGAACCTTCTTTCTCATTTTTCTCCTCACTGAACCCTTCAGTTTTGTTCATGCTTTCAAAATATTCCTTTTTAGTATATATTCTTCATGCTTCACATTCCATAGTGATTTTCCTTACCAAAAATACTTGTCTCAGCCAAGAGAGGTAACCCACGCCTACAATCCTAGGCACTCAGGAGGCTGAGATGTAAAGATTTTGGTTGGAAGCCAGCCAAATATTTTCTATCTAAAAGGAAACTGGGTGCCACCTAGTAACATATAAAACATTATTTTATATTTGATATAATAATATCTTACAAATTTAAAGTTATTCATTTGCTAACCTTAATAGAAACAAGGAATTAAACATGAATTTCTCTCATGAAACCCAAGTCAGCATCTTAGGCAATCTATTTATAAAAAATAAAACTTATGAGGCTGGGAAGGTGGCTCAGTGGTAGAGCGCTTGCCTTGCATGCCTGAGGCCTGGGTTCGATTCCTCAGCACCACATAAGCAAAAAGAAAAAAGCCGGAAGTGGCGCTGTGGCTCAAGTGGTAGAGCACTAGCCTTGAGCTGAAGAGCTGGGGGACAGTGCCCAGGCCCAGAGTTCAGGCCCCACAACCGGACCCAAAAACAAAAATAAATAAATAAAACTTATTCTGGGTGCCTGGAGCTCACCCTATAATTCTTAGCTACTCAAGAGACTGGTGGTTTAGAACCAGAACAGGGAGACAAAATCTGGGAGATCTTTACCTACAATTAACGAGCCAAAAGCTAGTACTGGAGGTATGTCTTAAGTGGTAGAGCACCAGTTGTAAGCAAAGCAAAATGGGAAAGCAAGAATAAAAGCCCCTAAGTTCAAACACCAGTATTGGCACACAAATAAATATATAAAATATAAAAATAAGCTGGTCCCCAGTGGCCCACACCTATAATCCTAGCTACTAAGGAGGCTGGGTTCTGAGGAAAGTGCTTGAGACTCTTATTTCCAATTAACCACCAGAAAACCGGAAGTGGTACTGTGGCTCAAGTGGTAGAGCACTCATCTTGAGCTGAAGAGCTTAGGGACAGCTTCCAGGCCCAGAGTTCAAGCCCCATGACTGACTAAAAATGAAAAAATTTGAAATATATTGGAAATATATTGAAATATATATGGAGTTTTTCAGCTATACATAGCAATGAAATTATGTCATTGATGGGAAAATGGACAAAACTAGAAAACATCATATTAAGCAAAAAATAATTATGCTAAGAAAGTAAAATATTACATGTTCTTGCTTGTATGCAGTACCTAGCCATAAAAATGAAAGATAGAAAGCCAGGCTCACGCCTGTAATCCTAGCTACTCAGGAGGCTGAGATCTGAGGATAATGGTTCAAAGCCAGCCCGGACAAAGTCCGTAAGACTTTTATCTCCAATAAACCACTAGAAAACTGGAAGTGGTGCTGTGGCTCAAGTGGTAGAGCGCTTGCCTTGAGCTGAAGAGCTGAGGGATAGCACCCAAACCCAAAGTTCAAGCCCCATGACCAACCAAAAAAAAAAAAAAAATGAAAGATAGAACTATAAAACAGGTTCTGTTTGAGGGTGGGTACCACTGGAAGGGGAGAGGATAAAAATATTATTAAAAGAGTATCCTCTTCTAACTATTTAATGCATATTTTATGTGTGTAAGAAGAGAATAAAACCTGTTGAAATTGTTTCAAGAGGGAAGAAAAGAGAGAAAGTGAGAGAGGGGATGAATTTTGATAGAGTTATATAGTATGCATGTATAGCAGTGAAAAAATCTATCTACTCCAAATCAGACAAATACAAAGTGAAAAAAATTATGAAAAGCAGCAGTGATACCAAAATATTTAAACATTTAAAAGTTTGTATCAAACATTGAAGGAATTCTCCAAAAAACAAAATTTCTATAGTAAAATTACTTTTTCCCATTGTTAAAAATAATGAGCTATACTGTGGACTAGTGGCTCACAGCTGTAATCTTAGCTACTCAGGAGGATCACAGTTGAGAGCCTGCCTGGGCAGGAAAGTCCATGAGACTTTTATGCCTCATTAACTACTAAAAACCCAGAAGTGGTAGAGTACTCACCTTGAGCAAAAAAGCTAAGAGACAGCAGTCAGGCCTTGAGTTCAGCCCTACTACTGGCTAAAAAAATTACTACAATTTTTAGAAGATAATGAGGTGATAAGGAATATAAGCAGCATTACTGAACATGAATGCTGTAAGATGTGATTATAATAGATTGATTCAGCATGGGCAGAATCCTTAGAAAATAACACCTATGATAAAATGACATGACATCTTGATTGATGCACCCCCTTTCAACATTCTCTGTTCTCTGTCCTCCCTCCCCTGAATACTAGTATTTAAACTCAGAGCCTTGTGCTTATTAGGCAAGCATAAACCTCCTGCCCTTTTTGCTGCTTAGATTATTTTCTCAGATAGGATCTCTCTGTCTCTCTCTTTCTTGAATTTTAGGCCTATTTTATTTCCATTACAGCATCTGAAGAAGTCTTGTGAGAAATAAATGACGATGCTCCCTATGTCTGATTTTTTGGAACAGAAAGAAGCTTGGCTCTTCCTGGGAAGAGGCCCTAAGCAGCAGCTGCTGTGATTCTGACAATAACACTTCAATAACAATAACACTTCATCCAACACTTCACCCAAGGTGGGGCCAAGACTTCTCGCCCTTGTAGGTCACCCCAGGTCTACTGTCTGAGATCCAGACAGGAGATGATGATTGTCAGGTTGCTGATGAGGAGTGCTCTTGTGGCCCCACCCCCACCCCCCACTCCCACTCCCCATGTCCACAGATCACAGCCAGTTACTTGGGGACTCTGAGAAGAAAGGGACAGGGCAGTGTTTCCAGGGGCTCACACCTGTCATCCTAGCTACGCAGGAGACTGAGATCTGAGGATCGTGTTCAAAGCCAGCCTGGGCAGGAACGTCTGTGAGACTCTGAACCACCAGAAAAGTGGAGTGGTGCTATGGCTAAGTGGTAGAGTGCTCACCTTGAGCTGAAGAGCTGAGGGACAGTGCCCAGGCTCAGAGTTCAAGCCCCACAACTGACAAAAGAAAGAAAGCAACAGGGCAGCCTGAAGCCAGCTTCTGGCACTTTGGTATGGGACAGAGAGCAAATGGCTGCCACATAGAACAAACTTGCCATCTCCACTTTAGCCCGTGCCATCTGTGGCTCAGAGTGGTGAAGTGAGCTGCCCAGCCACCCAGCAGCACCTGGCTGGGCGCTCTGCCACCCTGTGAATGTGGCCCAACAACTCCATGATGCCTGGGGACCGCCTCACAGACACCCCCATGCCAAGGTTAACAGTATGCTCTTCCAAGGAAGTGGCTCCCAGTTACCCCACCCCTCACTTCCCTCCTCACCCCCCAAACCCATCTCCTCTCCATAAACCTTCATTCTACTGTATCTCCCTGAGCTCTCCCACTTTGAGGTTTGTTTACTTTGTCGGTCCCAGGCTTGAACTCAGGGCCTGGATGCTGCCTCTGAACCTCATTGTGCTCAAAGCAAATGCTCTACCACTTAAGCCACGGCACCACTTCTGGCTTTTATGCATGATTTATTGGAGATGAGGGTCTCACAGTGACTCTTCTTGCCTGAGCTGGCTTCAAACTGCCATCCTCAGATTTCAGCCTCCTGAGTAGCTAGCATGACAGGCGTGAGCCACCAGCACCCTGTTCGAAAACATTTTTCTCCAGGATTTTTCTGTCTCTGAAACTCCTTTTACAGTCATCCACTGGAAAGAGCTGAGAAAAACAAAGGATTGCTGGCTAAGTGGAAAGGTCAACACACACACACACACACAGAGGGCTCAGAGCTGGGTGGGCTGGGGGGTCAAGGAGGGTGAAGTTACTTCCTGGGAAGCGGCTCAGGGGCATTTTTCAAAACACAGCCTGGGCCCAACCCAGATGGAAGTGAAACCCACACTTGTGGGCGGAGGAGGAGTCTGGTGGTGCTAACCGGCCGGTGTGGTCTAGTCTGTGGGAGAGTCCCGCGAGCCCACCCGTGGAGAGCGTTTTCAACCATGTGATGAGGGCATCTTCGGTGCCAGTGACTCAGCTGGGAACTGGGGCCAGGTGGGTGGAGTCACCATCACCTCCAATCTCCTCAACCCTCAGAGGATGGCCTCCTCCATGCTTGGTCCTGCCTACTTCCACCAAGTTTCCATCGTGGAGATACTGACTTTCCACCATGCCAATGGGTTTGGCTTCCTGCCACCACTGAGCTTTCTGTATCCAGAGTCAGAGATGACTCTAGCTCCCATTCACCAGAGGGTCCCTCTAGCATTTTTTTTTTTGGTGGGGGGGAAGGGGGGTCCATCATGGGGCCTGAACTCTGGGCCTGAGCGCTGTCCCTCAGCTTCAGCTCAAGGCTAATGCTCTACCACTTGAGCCACAGTGCCACTTCCGGCTTTTTTCTTTTTGCTTATGTGGTGCTGAGGAATCGAACCCAGGGCCTCAGGCATGCAAGGCAAGCGCTCTACCACTGAGCCAACTTCCCAGCCCTTTAGCATTTTCTTTTATCTTTACCTTTTTTGCCAGTCCTGGGCCTTGAACTCAGGGTCTGGCCATCGTCCCTGAGCCTCTCGGTGCTCAGTGCTAGCACTCTACCACTCAAGCCATAGTGCCACTTCCAGCTTTGTCTGCTTATGTGGTACTTGGCAATTGAACCCGGGGCTACGTGCGCACTAGGCGAATTGCAGCCTCTCCAGCATTTTCCACCATCTGGCCAGAATTGAGCCACAACTCAGACATGGGAGCCCCAGCTTGAGGATGCCCAGAGGCATCGAGGCGCTCCCTGTGGCCAGCCGTGCCACCCCAAGGAGCCATGGGGTGGGGGTGGGGGGGTTCACTTTACAGTAAAACTGATCTAATGGTTTGGAGAGGGCTGTGCAGAGAGCCTGGGTGCCTTCTGCAGGGCACACACCCAGTACATGAACGCCAACATCTTCTGCCTTCTTAGCTCTGCTTCTGTATGGGCCACCCACCTTTCTCTGTGCCTCTTCTCTTCAGCTGTCTCTGCTGGTGTGCAGAACTTCAGAGAGAATGCTCCCAGCCCCTCCCATCTCAATCGATGAGCCTAGGGCAGTGTGTGCCTGGAGCCCCAGCTTCATGGGAGGAACAGGGAAGGAGGATCGTGGTCTGAGGTTGGTCTGAAGCAAACTAGAAGACCCTACCTGAGTAGTCCGTAAAATCCCATACTCCATCTCCCCTCCTCACCCATTCTGGACTACAGATCAGTCTCTGCCCTTCTCAGCCACTGTACGCAAGGTTCCCTCCTCCTGGGATGTCCCTTCCCAGCGTTGTTTAGAGAACCAGCTCTTACTCTTTGGGGTCCCTGCCACCCTATTCGGGGCTTTCCCTGACCCTCTCAAATGCAGGAGTGTGGGCTGGGATGTAGCTCAGTGGCAAGTCCTGGGTTCAATCCCCAGTACCAAAAAAGAAAAGACAAAAAAAAATACAGTTAAAAAAAACCCAATCAAATGCAGGAGTGTCTCTCTGCCTTTCCTACCCCTGCTTTCCTACACTCCCTCCCTTCCTTTCTCCCTCCCTCCCTTTTATCCTTCCCTTCCTCCCACCTCTCTCTGTCCTTCCTTCCTTCTCTGCTAGTACTGGAGCTTGAACTCATGGCCTCACAGTCTGGATGGGCTTGTTCATGTAAGGCTAGTCCTCTACCACTTGAGCCATATCTCTACTTCTAGTCTTTTGCTGCTTAGTTGGAGATGAAGAGTCTCTTGGATTTTTCCCCTGGATGACTTCAGACCTCAACCCTCAGAGCTCAGCCTCCCAAGTAGCTGGGATGACAGTGTGGGCTGCCGACACCCGCTCTGCTCTGCCGTCCATACATCCCCACACCTTCTCTTTCTTGTCCATCCTGGGGCTTGAACTCAAGGCCTGGGACACTTCCCCTGAGGTTCTTGTGTTCAAGGCTAGCGCTCTACCACTTGAGCCACAGCACCACTTCTGTTTTTCCTGTGTCTGTCGTACTGAGGACTCGAACCCAGGGCCTCATGCATGCTGGGCACACACTGTACCACTGGGCCACCTTTCCAGTCCACATCCCCACACTTCGTGCCGTGAGCCAGTTCAGTTGCTTGTTTACTACCTCTCTTGCCCAAGCACAGGGACTCGGTCCGCCTCGCTCCCTCAGATCTTCTGGGTTTCGATGGAGTCTGGCCGGGTTGGTGCGCGGGCGCATGCGTGGTGGTGAGGGCCTTCACCGGTTAACTCGCGGTGCAGAGTCCCGGGCGGCTGCCAGACGAGCGCCCTTCGTCCTCGGCTAGTGCCCGCGCAGGCGCCTTCTAACCAGCCAGAGTGCGCGGGGGAGATCTCGGCGTCTCCCAGGCCGGCGTCGGAGGTCAAGCCCTCCCTCCCGGTCCAGACCCGAGCCCTCCCGGGCCTGGCCGGGCCTCTCCCTCCGCCCACACCCAAGCCCCTGCCCGCCTCACTTCCTGCGCGGACCCCGCCGCTGCCGAGAGCGAAGGCGCCGCGTCCCGGGAAGAGGCTCGTCTAATAAACCCCGTGGTCGTCTCTCCCGGACCGCTGGGTCCGCGCGGGCCTGGCCGGGATGAGGCGGACCCTTTCAGGCTGGACTGGAGTGTAAACTGAGGCAGGGTCCCCACGCCGCTTTAGACAGGGCAGAGTCGGCCCGCAGGGCGGGGCTGGGAGAAAGGGGGCCGCAAAGGGCGCGAGCGGGGCCGGTGAGGGGCCGGGGGCAACGCGGGGACCGGCGCGGGGGCGGGGGGCGGCGCGAGGAGGGAAGGGCCTCGGCGCGGGGGCGGGGACCGGTGCGGGGGACGGCGCGAGGAGGGAAGGGCCTCGGCGCGGGGGCGGGAATGGGCGCGGGGGCGGGGACCGGTGCGGGGGACGGCGCGGGGGCGGGGACGGCGCGGGGGCGGCGGAGACCGGAGAGCGCGCGCGAGCAGGGGAGCCGCACGGCGGGCACTTCACCTCAAGTAAGGCCGCGGCCGGGGCGGCCCCGAGTCCGAGGCCCAGGCGAGCGCGGCGGAGATGACGCCCGGCCGGGGCCCGGGTCCTCGGACCCGCCGTGGCAGCGCCAGCTCCCGCTGCTGCCGCCGCCGCTGCCCACCGTGTCTGGAGCGGCCGCCGGGCGGGCTCGCACCCACGACGGCCTCATCGGGAACCCCGATCTCCGCCTCTCCCCGCCACCCCGGTCCCGCCTGCGCCTCCCTTATGCCCCGCGGGCCGGCCGGGCCCCGCCCCGGGATGGGATGGGGAGATGGCCACCGGAGGGGAGGGCACCCGTGCCCACCGGCCCACCTCCTTTGCCCGAACCCGGGCCGGCCTGCGGGGCGGGTCCCGCGGCCTTGGCTGCGTGGGAATGTCCCGCCGTGCCCACCCTGGGTCAGGCGCCCTCTGCAAGAGCTCCGCCCGCACAGGCGGTGTGCCCCAGCTGTCCACAGTTCTCACAGGGTGTCACCTTTGTCAGCTGTGATACACACACACACACACACGGCCTGTTACCCAGCTGTACACATTTCTCACAGGGTGTCAACTTTCCTAGCTGTGCCACACATACACACACATACGGCCTCCCCCCAGCTGTCCACAGTTCTCACAGGGTGTCACCTTTCCCAGCTATGCCACACACACACACACACACGGCCTGTCCCCAGCTATCCACAGTTCTCACAGGGTGTCACCTTTCCCAGCTATGCCACACACACACACATACACACACACACACACACGGCCTGTCCCCAGCTATCCACAGTTCTCACAGGATGTCACCTTTCCCAGCTATGCCACACACACACACACACAGGGCCAGTTACCCAGCTGTCCACAGTTCTCACCGCGTGTCACCTTTTCCAGCTGTGCCACACACATACACATACACACACTCACCCGGCCTGTCTCCAGCTGTCCACAGTTCTCACAGGGTGTCACCTTTCCTAGCTATCTCACACACACACACACACACACACACACAGTCTGTCCCCAGCTGTCCACAGTTCTCACATGGTGTCACCTTTCCCAGCTGTGCCACACGCATACACACACACACACACACACACCTGGCCACCACCCAGCTGTCCACAGTTCTCACAGGGTGTCATGTTTCCCAGATGTGCCACACGCATACACACACACACACACCCGGCCACCACCCAGCTGTCCACAGTTCTCACAGGGTGTCACCTTTCTAGCTGTGCCACATATACACACACACACACACACACGGCCTGTCCCCCAGCTGTCCACAGTTCTCACAGGGTGTCAGGTTTCCCAGCTCCACCAGCTTCTCCTGGTGCTCCTGGTCCATCCGGGCTCCTTGTTCTCCCTAAGAGTCCCGAGAGTC
>NW_012267294.1:7872181-7883679 GCF_000151885.1 Dipodomys ordii | reverse complement strand
TTCTCACAGGGTGTCAGGTTTCCCAGCTCCACCAGCTTCTCCTGGTGCTCCTGGTCCATCCGGGCTCCTTGTTCTCCCTAAGAGTCCCGAGAGTCGCTGGATGCATCTAGGAAGGAAGTGGGGAGTCTGTCCATGGATCCTCTAGGACCCCATCTGTTTCCCCAGCACGGGAGACCCACGGTCACACGTGGGTGCTCAGATGCCCCTCTGAGGGCACAATGACTGCCTGCTTGTTTTCTGTCCCCGGCTCAGAGCAGCCACCTGTCTCAGGACTCCTCCAGCCAGCGTCCTGGCCTAGGGTTCTGGCAAATGGGGAGTCAAGGCTGATTGTTCCCAAGGGGAAGGGTCTGGCTCTGGCGAAGGGCAGAGATGGGGTTCTGTGTCCTTAGAGCGGTGCTCCCCTTGGGTGGGAACCCCAGCTCTGCCAAGGGAACGGGGAATGGGAACCTTTGTGTTCCAGCTTGTAGATTCTCCCAGATGAGGAGCAAACTAACTCAGGCACTTCTGTGTGTGTGTATGTGTGTGTGAGAGAGAGAGAGAGCGCGCGCATCTTCTCTTACAGCCTCACTGTGCTCAGGTGAGTGACAGTTGGCAGATTGAAGGTGCTGCATGGACGTGTCTTTTGTGTGTGGGGGAAGGTGAGGAGTGGGAGAGTAGGGAGAAGAGAAAGGTATGGAGTTCAGGGTAGTGAGTGTCTTATTGTCCTTCATTTGCTATGATGAAAAGGTATTTAACGTGTCTAAAAAGAGCAAAATCATTGTGTGTGTGTGTGTGTGTGTGTGTGTTGTTGTTGTTGTTCTTTTTTCCTCAAAGCCAAGTAGGAGCCAAGCCACAATGTTTTTTTCTCCATCATTTCATGGTTCCTTCAAGGAAGGTTTAAGTAGACGTTCCTTTCCACCTCTTTCCACATCTCTTTCCCCTTTCCTGTAGCCCCCAGTAGCTGTGGGCCTGCGTGGGTCTCCCCTAGGAGGCCTGTGTGAACCCCAGACCAGAGTGGACACCTGTCCTTCTGTCCCCTCAGGCTGGTGAGGTGGGTGTGACTACAGCCGCAAGCTTCCAGCCAAACACTCTGCTTTCATCTGTAGAGTTGGAGCTAATTCAAGGGTTGGGAACGTATCTGCCAAACCATAATTAGGGAATGAGATGTGGGGAAGTAGGACAGGGGCTGTGAAGCTATGAGGGTCTTGGGAGGGGGTGGCGAACGGGGTGACCTGGCAGATGGTTCAACACGACAGCCAGTGCCCTTCAGCTGCCCTGGTCCCTCCAATGCAGGTGGGTTTCTAAAGTCAACATTGGAATTGTGCATCAAGGCATCAGGGTGGCAGTCCCCAAGGGGAAAGAGGACAAGACCCCTTTGAGGATCGAGTCATGGCCTCATGACTGTCAGCCAGTGGGAAGGGCCCTGGCTCCTCCAGTGGGTTTTAAGCAAGTGAAAACTTGAGCAGCTGTGATTTCTGAAATCCCCATGGCAGTGGGGGTGTCTCCTGGCCTACCTCGTGAGAAGGACAGAGGACTCATTCTTCAGATTTTGATTTTTTTTCAGTCTTGGAACCTGAACTCTGGGCCTAGGCGCTGTCCCTCAGCTCTTCAGCTTAAGGTTAGAGCTCTACCACTTGAGCCACAGCACCACTTCCGGCTTTTTTTTCTGCTTATGTGGTGCTGTGGAATCGAACCCAGGGCCTCATGCAGGCAAGGCAAGCGCTCTATCACTGAGCCACCCTACCAGCCCACATGCTTCAGTTTTTAGGCTGGGGGCTGAACAACTCCCTTTTCCCATCAGGGTTTCGGTCAGGGTTTCAGACAATGGGAAGGCCATACATACGTCTCTCGTAAGCATGTGTAAGCGCACTCGCGTGTCTGGGGGTAGGCTCAGAACAGACTGGTTCTCACCTGCTTTCTGACCTTAGTGATCAGGTCTGTACTACAGGCCGAGACGTCCCCCGCCCCCTCTCCGTTTTCCACCTGAGTCCTCTCATTTTCCCTGTCTCCCCTTCTTTCGATCTCTTCATCTTCATGCACGCATAAGCACATATGTGTGTATGTCAACATAGACAGAGATGTCCATATATGTCCATGTATATAGGTGTATATATGTACTGTGTGTGCATATATAGGCCACATCTTTTACACCTCACATCTATGTGCCTGCCTGCCTCTTTTGTCCTCTGTGTTGGGTCTCTGAGCTCTGTCCTGTGATCACTAGCCTAGCACTGGATGAAGCTACCTGTCTGTCTCCCTCTTAGGCCAGTTTTGCTCCACAAGGGGCCCCTCATTCCTCCTTGGCCGGGTATGGAGAAGGGAGGGGTGAGGAATGTTACTCCTGAATGGACGCCCCTGATAAAGGCCCATCATGGGGTGCCCATAAGTCAGGCAGTGGTGAATGGCAAATGACAGGTGTCCATCTGGGCCTCTGAGCTCTCATGTCTACATCCTCAAGCTCGCCCCCTGTGGCAGGGAGATGACCTCATACGTGTGGGTCCCCCCCATCTTTCTGATGATCTGCTGAAGCTTTGGGGGGGGGCGGGGGCAGCGCTGCTGGGTACTCACAAGCCTCCGGTGTTGAGGATGGGAGGAAACGCCCTTTGGCTGTTTGTCCCTGCTTTGGACTTTGCCCTTATTGGACACTTTACCCTGGCTGGCTATGCCAAATAAGTCCTGGAAAGTGGGGAGGGAGGAGCTCATATTAAGATGAGTCCCCTTAGACTGGGAGAGCAAGTCTCCCTCCAGATTATTTGGTCATAGATGACATCCGCAAGGAGAGACTGATCCTGGAGTGAAGTTTTCCCCCCATTAGAGTGAGTGAGTGGAGGTCAGTGTTGGTTCCCTTCTCCCCTCAGCTTGCATGAATGAGGGGTGGCACCGCCGGCTCTCGGTGCCCTGGTGTGGATGGTAGACACTGTCCCTCCTGGGAGGAGGAACTTTAGAGACATGTTGGGTGTTAGGTGTGAGTCTTACTTACATGGTCAGATCCAGAGCTGACCCTCTCCATTGGGACAGCCGTGCTCAGTTTCCCCAACAGATAGTAGCATCCTCTTGAGAGGAGAGGATCACCAGGTGAGGGTGGCCTCTGGGAAGCAGGGATAGCCAGGACAGCACATGAGCACCCATGAGCTCAATGCCACAGTCTCAGCCCCTCACTGCTCACTGACAGTCTCCCCTCAGCGCCTCCTTCCCCCCTCCCCGCCCCCCGGCCCAGTGTGGCTCCACTTTGCTCTTTCTACTCTGCTATTTCAGCATGCTTTTCTCCTCTAACCAAAGCCTCTCCACTCCAGCTGTGGGCTGGCCACCCACTCAGCCTATTCTCATCCACCCTGGAGGAGGCCAGTTCTAGGAGGACTGGCTCCCGCCCTGCCCCCAGACCAGCTACACTGTGGAAGAGGGTGCAGGGCTAATAATGGCCTTCTACTCCCTCCCTCTCTCCCTCCCTCCCTCCCTTTCTTCTTGTCCTGGGGCTTGAACTTAGTGCCTGGACACTGTCCTTGAGCATTTGTTGTCCAGGCTAGTGACCCAGCCTGAATGGCTGGGATGGCAGATGTGAGCCGCTGGGCCTGACTCGACTCCCATTTCTAAGTCTGAACCAGGCCACTCACCTGCCTTACATAAGAAGCCCTGGCTGTGCCCATCAGAAAGAGGGAAAGTGCCAAAAGCCCACTGCTACTGGAGGAAGGCCTGGAGGCAGATGGTTCTGTCAGACGTGTAGCTGCCCTGCCAGGGGCCCAGGGGGCCCAGGAAGAAGCAGGTGGGAGAGGCTAGAAACCCAGGTGTTTGGGAAGGAGAATAGGCCAAATATGTGGGAGGTGGGTGAAGGCCCCCGGGCTGTCACTTTTCCCCCTTTGGGCCTCAGAGGAGGTTCCCCGTACAGATGCCAGGGCCATGGGCAGGAGGTGGGCCATGGTGCCAGCAGAGGATTTAGAGTTCTCTAGATTGTGCCATGATTCTAGAAAGAAAGGTGATGGGGAGGAAAGCTAGGGGGCTTATTACTGGAACCCAGAAGCTGGATCTTCTCAGCTCCTTTCTTTTTCCAGGCCTAGGGGACTTTAGAGGAGTCAGACATTCTAGGAGAGCCAGATGGTTCCCGCTGTGTGGACAAGACAGGTGGGGCAGGTGGACTAGGGGATCGGGGTTCTCAAGAGCTTATTCTTCTGGGAGGCCTGGAAATAAATAGATGGGCCCAGTCCCTGTCTGGCAGAGTAGCATGGCCTCTTTCACTCTTCCTTTTTCTCCTCCAGACCCATTCCCACTCTGTAGATTTCACCCAGGGCCTCCCTGGGTGAGGACCAGGAGTTGAGGCATTGGGCCTCCATGAGACTCCTGATGGACACTGCAACCCCGCGCATGACCTGGTCTCACCCTCAGCCGGTCTCCTCATGTGGTCGGCCGGCCCCTCCCACGAGTTCTGAGTCTGCCTCTGATGGGGAACTGTGGGGGATGGGCATCCCTTCCCCCCCCCCCCCCCCGCCGCATGGGGTTCTGGGTTGTCAGGGGGTGGTGAACACTTATCCCCCTGTGGCCAACATGCCGCTTTTTCTGGTGCAACGTGTGCTTATTGGGCCTGCACTGCAGGAAGGTGTTGACGGGTCCTGTCTCCGTTGCCCCCCAGCAGGTTCTGGGAGGGCCCTCTCAGATGTCATGTGCCCAGGCTTCCCTGCCCTCTCATGCCTCTTCCCCACTCCCTGTGTTGCCATCGCCTGGAGCCCATCCCCCCACACCCCTCAGTGTGGGGGCTCTGTCAGGGGAAGGGCCTGAGGATGAGTCTCCCCATCCCTGCCCTCTCATGCCTCAGGAGGGCCTTGGGCCTGACTATGCCACATAGGCCCACGTGGGCTTCCTGCCTTTGGCACTCAAGTAGGAGGTGCTGTCCCTCCCACCCATGCCCCGTCAGCCTGGGTTCCCACTCCGCTCTATATGAGCCTCGACCCTTGCCCATGGTACTGGATTCGGTGTACCGTGACCTCAGACCCCCACACCCTGCCCAGTCGTCCTTGTTGGTGGGGCTTTAGCGAGGGTGGTCGTCTCTGAGACATTGATAGGGGGTTGAGGTTGTCCGAACCAGAGCCTGAGTGATGGCCTGAGGAGGGTGGGCCACCCTGGCCCCGGGGGTCCACTCTGCTCAATCTGAGCCTCAGTCCTTGCCCATGGCACGGAGTTGTACGGTGAACATAGACCCCCCCCCTCCTGCCCCGTGGTGTGGCAGGTGGGGATCCTGTTGCCCTCCCATTGTGGTCTTTAGTATTTGTCTTCCTCCTCACTTTAGGTGTGCTCTTTTCCCGTTCCCGTCAGGGAGTTCCCAGATCTCCCAGGCACTTAGTTCTTTGGGCTCATGCTTCCCAGCCATGCTCTGTGTCTGTGTCTGTGTCCCTCTTGGAAACCACGTTCCTGGGCTGCTGCCTCCCAAGTGCCGAGTGTGGCCATTCTCGCCTTCTTCTCCACTGGTTGTGATCAGTGTCATGAGTTGGTGTGCCTTTCATGGCCCAGGCCCTGAAGACTTTGGGATCCTCAGTTGCTGGATGGTATCAGTGGGTAGCACCACTGCCTCCCTCGGAGGTCCGTGTGCCCACCCCCAGTGCAGTGACTGTACAGGGAGGGCCACACCCCTGACCTGCGCCGGATCCCACACCGGTCCCATGGTCCAAGCAGTCCTCTGTGCCCCAAACTTCTGGTTGCCACTCTTGCTCTCTTAGAGGTGAGATGATCTTTCCTGGTCATTTCTGCCACCAGTGTACCGGTCTGGACTCACAGGCTGGCATTGGCTGGCACTGGTTCAGGCCTGATCGCTCCTGGTTTAGAGGAGTTGTGAGTAGGGCAGACAGATGAGGTGCCAAAGCAGGGAGTCTGTTGGCAATGAGGGCCAATCTTAAAGTTGAGCCCGGAAAGGGGAGTCCTCTCTTTGCTATAATGGGTACAGAATATTCTTGGGAGAAGGCTGGCTTGGGAAGGGCCTGAGTTTGAGGCTGGGATTATGACAAAAGCCAAGTGTCTCTCTCTCCCAAGTGAAGGAAAATGTGGCTCCTTGTCTGTCACCTTCTGAAGGTCACTGGGAAAGAAGACACCAGCCCTTCCCAAGCCTCAGTCCTGGCCCCCGCTGGCATGGACAGACCTTGCCAGCAGTTCTGCTCGCCAGCGATACCTGGCAGCCTGGCAGCCTGGCCAGCATGTGGGCTGATGGACTGCCATTAGCACTGATGCCTTACAGCCTGGGAGTCATGGCAGCAGCAGCATAGCTTCCTGTGACCCTCAGGAGGAACTGAAGAAGGAGGCCACAACCCCCCCCCACTTGAGGATCTCAGGCAGTGGTCCTGACAAACAGGCAGACACATGGAGGGACCAGGGTAGGGAGAATGGGGGAGTGTTAGGCAGACAAACTTAGAAGCTTAGATCATAGATGGGAACCCCTTGACATCTGTTAGCCAACTATGAATTTCTGGTAAGAACAGGAAACTCTACCCACTCCATGCCCATCTCCTCAATTCAGTTGGAATAATGACTCAACCTGCTTTGTGGGGGGCTGGGGGGCTGGTTATGGGGC
Organism: Dipodomys ordii; assembly: GCF_000151885.1. Lineage (NCBI taxonomy): Eukaryota > Metazoa > Chordata > Mammalia > Rodentia > Heteromyidae > Dipodomys > Dipodomys ordii. The sequence goes on along the minus strand of NW_012267294.1, from coordinate 7,877,153 downwards.
TTGACATAAGGAGCCCTATGAGAGTTGGCATGGTCCCCGATTTCCATCATCTCTGGGACCTGCCTGGCTTCAACGGGACACTACTAGGACAGGAAGGGTCAGGTATGTCCAGCCCCAGCCAGAAACTAGCTAGTGGGCTTTCTCTTCCTTCGTGTCGGTTCTGGACCCTCTACTCTTAGTACTTTGTACTCGGCTCCACGATTTCTGAGTCATTTGGAGCTTCTCCTGGTGGAAGGAGAAGCTTCTGTAATTGTGGCCTGAGAGGGCTTCTTGGAAGTACAGGCTGCTGCTCAGTTCAGGGAAGAGAATATAGAACAACAACAACAAAAAAAAAACACCTTTTCTCAGGGTCTCTTCCAGGTAACAGCATTGAAGTCTCAGAGTCCTGAGGTCAAGAGAGGTTCTTTGATTCAAAGAACTAGAGTGCTTTCTTTGGAGAAGGCTACTTTAAAGCAGCCTGTGCATTCACTGGACACCCAGGGATTCATATGGAGTGATAGGGATTCAGGGGGCTCCTATCTATAACGGCAGGTCCCAGCACTCCAGGAGAGCCTAGGATTTGTGTGTGAGAAAGAGAGACTGGGGGAGGGGGAGGGAGAGGAAAGGAGGAAGGAAGGAGGGAGATGGAGAGAGAGGGAGAGACAGATAGACAGTCCTGGAGCTTGAATTCAGGGCCTGAGCACTGTCCCTGAGCTTTTGCTTAAGACTAGCAGCACCACTTCTGGCTTTTTTGGTGGTTAATTGGACCTAAGAGCTTCACTGCTTGGGCTGGCTTTGAACCACAACCTTCAGATCTCAGCCCTGAATAGGATTAAAAGCATGGCCCATAGGCTCCCTTTACTGCTGAACACTGGAGAAAGGCTTCCACTCGTGTCTAGGACCCTTCGTGCCCCTCCAGTGTTTTCCAGACAGTGTGATTTCTTTCTCCCCCCTCTCCCCCAAACTACCCTATCTCAGGGTGCTATGGAAGGTGCTTATGGTTTTTACCTTGATGTAGTCCTGCCAGTGGTGGGCTTTCTGGAAGTTCTCCATAGCATTGGCCAGTCTCTGAGGGATACAGGAAGACCAGAAGATGAGGGAGGCTGCTGCCCCATGGCTCACCCTTCTTATTGCCTTTACTTCTTTATTTCTCTTGGGGCAGGCTGGTTCAAGGCCTCTCTTGCCCTCATCCCACCCTACCCACAGATGATTCCAGTTTGCTGAGAGAATGTCTTCCTGATCCGAGAGAAGGCCTGCTCAGATAGCCCCAGAGGCTTCTCCGTGGAACTCCTTACACTACAGCATCTCCTGCTGAAAGGATGGCTGGCGGGGTTGCCCTCTACAAATCAGTGTCATTCTCCCTCGCTAAGGATAGATCCTCACAAATTACTGTGTCTCTCCCCAGAAGTGCCGATAGCTCACCAGTGCCCTCCGAAGCCTGCTGTCTCCTTATGGCTCCTGAGCTCTCTAGTGGCTAGAGCTGGTTTCTTTTTGTCAGTAATGGGGCTTGAACTCTGGGCCTGAGCACTGTCCCTCAGCTCTTCAGGTCCAGGTGAGTGCTCTACCACTTGAGCCATGGTGCCACTTCTGGTTTTCTGGTGGCTCATTGGAGATAAGAGTCTCACGTACTCTCCTACCTAGGCTGGCTTTGAACTGCCATCCTCAGATCTCAGATCTGAGCCTCCTGAGTAGCTAGGATGACAGGTGACGGCACCTAGTGAGACCTGTCCATCTTTTGGCCCTGGTTCTAGTGGCCTCTACTATTGAAGTCTCTGGGCAGAGTGTCCTTGAGAGCACAGCTGTGTACCCGTCTATGCCACATCTGTCACTGGACCTGCTACGTGTGGAAATGGGGCAGACTCGGCCCCGCTGCTCAGAGATCACGGTCTGCAGAAGGCATCACATAATTGAGCAGAACCTCTAGGGCAGGAGTGGCTGAGATGTCAGAGCACCTCAAACATGTTTGTATACCTGTTCCTGTGCCTGCCACAGTACAATTAGATGAAGATACCCAAGCATGGTACAGAAAAGTAGCCAGACAAATCTGGGTCAGGCCGGGCCCAGACCTGGTCCTCAGCACTGCGTTCATGTCAGTGGGGCCATAGCTGTGGTCCAGAGGTCCACCTTGCCCAGTGGTCCTTCCTTCTGGCCTCCACATGCAGAGGACTACCCTGTCACTGGGCCTCCACCCCAGGCCGGATTCTTCATTCTCCCTCACCCGAGAGCTGGTGGTGTAGGGCCTGAGGATGCACCGCACGGCTGTACAGCCCAGAGGCTGTATGATTCTTCATCTTCACTCATTCTGGCTGCCCCTGCTGCCGAGAAGACCCCAAAAGCTTAGAATAAAAGGCCCTGAATTCACGGAGCGCAGATGTTGAGATGTGAGGTCCTGGGTGCTCAGGAGGGTGGAAGCTGTGATGGGGGTGGGGTTTCGAGGCAGAAGCCAGGGCTACCCAGCCCGGAGCGGCACCCACCCTATCGGCTGAAGGTGGATCGCACACGTCTCAGAAAGGGATTCACAGCACAATCTAGAGAACTCTAACTCTTCTGCCAGTACCGTGGTTCACCTCCTGCCGATGGCCCTGGCATCTGTACGGGGACCCTCCTCTGAGGCCCAAAGGGGGAAAGGTGACAGCCCAGGGGCCTTCACCCACCTCCCACATACTCTGCCTATTCTCCTTCCCAAACACTTAGGTTTCTAGCCTCTCCTGCCCCCTTCTTCTTGGGCCCCCTTGGCCCTTGGCAGGGCAGCTACATGTCTGACAGAGCCGTATGCCTCCAGGCCTTCCTCCAGTAGCAGTGGGCTTTTGGCATTTTTCCCTCTTGAGTTCCAGTCCCCCTGTCAGGCATTGGCATAACCAGGGCTTCTGAGGTAATGCAGGTGTCCCCTCCCGGGGTTCACACAGGCCTCCTAGGAGAGAACTACGCAGGCCCAGTAGCTACTGTGGGCTACAGGAAAGGGGGAAGAGGTGGAAAGGAGCCATGAAACGGTGAAGGAGAAAACAAAAATTGTGGCTTGGTTCCTACTTGGCTTTGAGGAATAAAGATGAAGACAAAGACCACAGCAGAACGCACACAGAGAAGTGCCTGAGTTAGTTTGCTCCTCATCTGGGAGAATCTACAAGCTGGAACACAAAGGTTCCCATTCCCTGTTCCCTTGGCAGAGCTGGGGTTCCCACCCAAGGGGAGCACCGCTCTAAGGACACAGAACCCCATCTCTGCCCTTCGCCAGAGCCAGACCCTTCCCCTTGGGAACAATCAGCCTTGACTCCCCATTTGCCAGAACCCTAGGCCAGGACGCTGGCTGGAGGAGTCCTGAGACAGGTGGCTGCTCTGAGCCGGGGACAGAAAAGAAGCAGGCAGTCATTGTGCCCTCAGAGGGGCGTCTGAGCACCCACGTGTGACCGTGGGTCTCCCATGCTGGGGAAACGGATGGGGTCCTAGAGGATCCATGGACGGACTCCCCACTTCCTTCCTAGATGCATCCGGCGACTCTCGGGACTCTTAGGGAGAACAAGGAGCCCGGATGGACCAGGAGCACCAGGAGAAGCTGGTGGAGCTGGGAAACCTGACACCCTGTGAGAACTGTGGACAGCTGGGGGACAGGCCGTGTGTGTGTGTGCGTGTGTGTGTGTGTGTATGTGGCACAGCTAGAAAGGTGACACCCTGTGAGAACTGTGGACAGCTGGGTGGTGGCCAGGTGTGTGTGTGTGTGTATGCGTGTGGCACAGCTGGGAAAGGTGACACCATGTGAGAACTGTGGACAGCTGGGGACAGACTGTGTGTGTGTGTGTGAGATAGCTAGGAAAGGTGACACCCTGTGAGAACTGTGGACAGCTGGGGACAGGCCGGGTGAGTGTGTGTTTGTGTATGTGTGTGGCACAGCTGGAAAAGGTGACATGCGGTGAGAACTGTGGACAGCTGGGTAACTGGCCCTGTGTGTGTGTGTGTCACAGCTGGGAAAGGTGACACCCTGTGAGAACTGTGGATAGTTGGGGACAGGCCGTGTGTGTGTGTGTGTGTGTGTGTGTGGCACAGCTGGGAAAGGTGACACCCTGTGAGAACTGTGGACAGCTGTGGGAGGCCGTGTGTGTATGTGTGGCACAGCTAGGAAAGTTGACACCCTGTGAGAAATGTGTACAGCTGGGTAACAGGCCGTGTGTGTGTGTGTGTGTGTGTGTGTATCACAGCTGACAAAGGTGACACCCTGTGAGAACTGTGGACAGCTGGGGACAGGCCGGGTGTGTGTGTGTGTGTGTGACACAGCTGGAAAGGTGACACCCTGTGAGACTGTGGACAGCTGGGGGCAGGCCGTGTGTGTGTGTGTGTGTGTGTGTGGCACAGCTGGGAAAGGTGACACCCTGTGAGAACTGTGGACAGTTTGGGGACAGGATGTGTGTGTGTGTGCCAGGTGTGTGTTTGTGTGTGTGGCACAGCTGGGAAAGGTGACACCCTGTGAGAACTGTGGACAGTTTGGGGACAGGATGTGTGTGTGTGTGTGCCAGGTGTGTGTTTGTGTGTGTGGCACAGCTGGAAAGGTAACACCCTGTGAGAACTGTGGACAGCTGGGTAATAGGTCGTGTGTATGTGTGTGTGTGTGTGTGTGTGTCATAGCTGGGAAAGGTAACACCCTGTGAGAACTGTAGACAGCTGGGGACAGGCCAGGTGTATGTGTGTGTGTGTGTGTGGCACAGTTGGAAAGGTGACACCCTGTGAGAACTGTGGACAGCTGGGGGACAGGACTAGTGTGTGTGTGTGTGTGTGTGTGTGTGGCACAGCTGGGAAAAGTGACACCCTGTGAGAACTGGGGACAGGCCGGGTGGGGGTTCCTCCCGGATTCTCACCGCTGCTCGGACCCCAGCGCCCTCCCCTCCGCACTGGGGTCTTCTGGGCTCCTCAGGGAAAGGGTGGCCGGCACCGAGGACGAGGGTCCCGCAGCTGGGGCCTGTCCTCTGCGTCCAGCCCCCCCTCCCCCCAGTCAAAAGGCAGAGCC
>NW_012267294.1:7849145-7871321 GCF_000151885.1 Dipodomys ordii | reverse complement strand
CCTCCCTCGGCCCCGCCCCTCCTCCCTCGGCCCCGCCCCCTCGCGCTCCGACCTACTCCGCCGGAAGGCTTCCAAGCCAAGGCAGAAGCAGCCTCACCACAGCCCAGCGCCCCCAACCCCAGCATCTTCCGAGGATGGAATCTGCCCGCAGCCCCACCGCTGCGGGAGACTCTCCTCCATCCACCTCCACCCCACACACCAAGCCCGCATACTGAGACCCCTGTGTGTGCGCGTGTGATTGATTGTCAGGGACACCTACCTCTCAACTCAGCACACAGCACACTTTAAAAAACAACACCCTGTGTAAAGGACTCAACACAGTGTGCCCTTTGAAGGACTTGGCATAAAGTACCCTGTGTAGAGTACTCTGCACACAGCACCCTAGATAGATGACAGCTCACAGCTCCCTGTGTGAAGGACTCAGCACACAGCACTCTTTGAACAACCCAGCACGTACTACTATTGTCAAACACTCAGAACATAGTGGCCTGTGCGATGACTCAGCACAGAGCACTCTTTGAAGGATTCAGCACAAAGTACCCTGTGTAAAAGACTCAGCACACAGAAGCCTTTGCAAAATCCGGGACATGGCACTCTTCTCAAGGATTCAGAACATAGCACCCTTTGGAATGACAGCACACAGCTCCCTCTGAGGAACTAAACACAAAGCACCCAGTGTAAAGGACTCAGCACACAGCACCCTTTGAAAAACTCTGCTGGTCCCTCCTCATGGACTCAGCACATAGAAATCTTTGGAACGTCTCAACACACAGCTCCTTTGAAGGACTCAGCATAAAGCACCCTGTGTAAAGAACTTGGCACAGCCCCCTTTGAAAAACTCAGCATAGCCCACTCATCTAAAGGACTCAGCACATACCACCCTTTGGGATGACTCAGCACACAGCAAGTCCCACTCTTCTCAAGGACTCAGCGCATAACACCCTTTGGGATGGCTCAGCACACAGCACCTTTTGCCAGACTCAGCACAAAGTACCCTGTGTAAAGGACTCAGCAGAATGTGCCCTTGAAAAGCTCACTTTGTCCCTCTCTTCTCAAGGACTAAAAACAACACCCTTTGGGATGACTCAGCAAACAGCTCCCTTTGAGGGACTTGGCACAAAGCACCCTGGGTAAAGGACTGGCCACACAGCACCCTTTGAAAAGTCAGCCTGTCCCACTCTTCTCAAGGACTCAGCACATAGCACCCTGTGGAAGGGCTCAGCACACAGAATTGTTTAGGGTGCTTTCTTCAGTATCACCGTTCTTTCAGTTGCACTTCACAAATGGCACAGGCTTACACTTTGCTCTTCTGTGTTCTATGGCGGAGGGTCAGCTGTGGGGCTTGAACTCAGAACTGGGGGGCGCAGTCCCTGGGCTCTTTGGCTCACCACGTTGAGCCACAGCTCCACCTTTGGTTTTGGGTGTGTTTATTTGACAGGTAGGGGCGTCCGGGGTTGGGGGGGGAAGGCTCTGAGCTCAGCCTGGAGCTGACCTCTCCCTTCCTTGTGCCCCTGGGAGCCGGCCTCCTGGAGCTCTCCGGCCTCCTGGAGCTCTCTCCGCCCCCGATGGAACAGACCTGTTTTGGAATTAGCCCTCAGGGTGAGCAAGTCAGCTTGGCACCGGTCACTTCCCCAAATAGAACTCTAGAGGGCGATAGTCGCCCACAGAGGCACGGGACCGCATGTCCTGAGTCTGACCACCAGGGGGAAGCAGTCGCCCACTGTAGGACTTGCCCCTGCAAGCTGTGTTTACTCTTGCTTCCCTGGGGCCCCCATCATGTTCAAAGCCACCCTGGACAGGAAAGGCCTTGAGATCCTTACCTACAATTAACCACCAAAAAGGCAGAAGTGGAGCTGTGGCTCAAGTGGTAGAGCACTAGACTACTTTGATTGGGTAGCTAGCTCCTTGATTGGGTCATGGCCTCTCCAGGCCCTTTGGGGCTCCTTTTACAGACTTGCCAAGATGCCTTCAAAAAACATCCCATGCTGGACACTGGTGGCCCATGCGTGTCATCCTAGCTACTCAGGAAGCTGAGATCTGGAGGATTACAATTCCAAGCCAGCTTGGGCAGGAAAGTGTGCGAGACTCTTATCCTCGATGAACCCCCAGAAAAGGTCCTGTGGTTCAAGTGGTAGAGAGCCAGCCATGAGGAAAAGAGCTCAGGGACAGCACTCACGGCCAATAACAAGAAGGAGAGGTGTTGCATTGGCTTTGGGGTTGGCATGGGCCAAATATAATTGGAATTTTCAAGTGCGCTAAGATAAAGCTCTTCCATCTCATCTCACCCCCTGGCCTTGGCCTGGCTTCGGGTCAGGATGGCCCTGGTTGGACAGGAAGGCTCCAAGGAGGAAGATCCCAGAGCAATCGCCTCACCTCCTTCCACCCTGCTCACCCTGCTGCTTCTGCTCTTTGCCATAGACCTTCTTCCTGGAATCCATCCATGAGGTCATCACCTTCATGATAAGTGGTGGGTCCGGCCTAACTCGGGACAGTCAGAGGCGGAAGTCAGTCTGGGATTGGAGCTTCCAACCTGGGTATGGGCTGAGGCCAGGGCTGACCTTTATCATCTGGAGCCTTGCAGGGGTGGGGAGACAGTGTAGACTCCACATTGAGTCAGGTAAGATCAGAATCTGGAGGACCACTTGTATGGAGGAGGCTGTGGGGCTCAGGGGGCCTCTGTTCTTGGTACTCCTTTCTCAGGACTACTCTCTCCCTTTCTCATCCCTTAATGGTAGAAGAGAAACTTCAACTAAGGATGTGGGAAGAGGAGGCAGGGGAGTATTTCTGTGTGAACCAGACTTGTGCTTCATATTCATCCTAGCCCCATATTTCCTATTTATCTGAAGAATGGCCATATGGGTTTGGGGGCAGAGGATCATCCTAGCTGAGAATGTGGCTCAGTGGTAGAGCTGTCGCCTAGCATGTCTGAAGCCCTGGGTTCGATTCCACGCAGAAAAAGCCAGAAGTGGCGCTGAGGCTCAACTGGTAGAGCACCAGCCTTGAGCAAAAACAGCTCAGGGACAGTGGCAGGGCCCTGAGTTTAAGCGCCAGACTGGAAGAACAAATCTTTGTTGGAGGCCTTTTTTTCCCCTTTGAAAACAATTTATTCTTTTTGATAAGCATAACATGGGCCTCTTCCCTGGCCATCAATGGGCTATTAGATATCCTTTGAATGTGGACCACCTCCTGTCAGCCTCTGCCCTACCTGGCCCGCAGTTTACCCTTCCCGTCACCCGGCAGTGGCCTGAGAGAAGGCCACCCGGCCACCTACTTGTGGTGGCTGCCGAGGGTTTGGAGAGTCAGTATGTCACACAGAGAGTCATCATCCACATCAGTCTGCAGAAGAAAGGGAGGGAGTGCTCCTCACCCGAGCCTGAGAGCTGTGGGCGGCTCTGGATGTGGGGCATCTGCGTGCTGTAGGCCTGGACCTGCAGCTGCCGCTCAGCCTGAAATGGCCCCGCAGGGGCCCGTGGCTCTGCCAGCTTCCTTCTCAGTTTCCCCAGCTCGTTCTCTAGGTCCAGCACCTGCCTTGCCCCTCGCTCCTTCTCCTCTGTCAGTTGGTTCACCTGCTGGGTCAGCTGCCGGGCCTCCTCCTTCCACGCGGACCTCTCAATGCTCAGGTCCTCCGCTAAGGTGTCTTTGTCCAGATTTGCTGCGGTCACCATCCAGCTCAGGTTGTCCAGTCCTCTCTTCAGTACCTCATGCCCCACCAGCGTTTGTTGGAACTTGGAGATTCTGTTCTTCTTGTTGCTCCTCTGTGTCCAGAGCACTTCCAGCTTCTCCTGCAACTCCATGTTCACTTGCTCCAGGTCATCAAAGCTTCTAGTCTTTTCCTCAAACTGAAGGGTCCATCATTCAGCTGTTCGAAGAACATTTCGATCTCCTTCTGTGCAGCAGTGACCGCAGAAGCCGCCATCTCCAGCTCCACCACGCGCTGTTCTGTGGCCTGCAGGTGGCTTTTGAGAGCTTCATGCTCCCTTTCTCTGTCATTGGCTGCCCGTCCCACATGGACCAGTGCCAATTGTAAATTGCTTTCTGCCAAAACCAACCTCTGTATGGTGCTTCATTTTTGGTGTTGCATGCACCTGGGCTATCTTCTCCCTCTCTTTCTCTCGTCGATCCTGCAGGTCTGTCTTTTCCTACTTCAGTGGTTGGATCTTGGCACAGAGCGCCTGGTTTCTTCCTTTGCGGCTGTCCAGGGTGGGCACCACAGGTCAGTAGCACCTCTGCAGATTCTTGGTGGTATCAGGACCATTGACACTCTGGACCCTGGTGGCTGTGACTGTGTCCAAAGGCAGGGGAAGCCCGCAGTCGGCATCACCGTTGGCCGGACTGTGGAGCACATGGGCAGCAAAGATGGCGCTGGGAGGGGGTTGAGTGGGCAGAGCCTAATTTACTATAGAGCACATGGCCAGCCATGATGGCTCTGGGAGAGTAGAGTGGGCAGACCCCAATTGATCTTCTGATCAGTACCTAACCAGCCTGTGAAGGCTCAGGTGAATGATAGGGTGTGACCTTGACAGTGATTGGTTCCTCTTCCTCCCTTACCATACCACCCACCCTTTTTGTCTTTAAAAGAAGCTGCTCTCTGTTAATAAATGAGTTTTTCTACCTGCTGGATTTGGCTCCCTGCTGTGTCTGATTGTTTCCTGGGCTGAGGGAGGCTAGGGAACAGGCGAGCGCCACACTTGCCTTTCCTCAGACCCCGTCCGTCTTTTGTGGGATGGACGAAGACCCAACACCTGACTCTCCGTTGAATCACGCTCCCCAGTGGTGTTTGTCTTGGGGATCCTTCACTTTTTCGTGTTCTTTGTTTTCTTGAATGTTGCAGGTCTCTCGGGAGGATTCTTCTGCTGGTGTTCTGGCAGTAGTTTCTTTTCCGCAGCTCTCTCATGAAGACTTCTTGTTTCAGACATCTGAGCACTGGGATGGGAAAGATGGGCTGGCCACGTTCCCAGGCTCTGGGAAATCCTCTATTCTCCCACTCACTGACTAGGACATCAATTTCCTACTTTACTCCAAAGTGGCCTCGAGTCTCTTGCTCACCACTCAGCCACCTCTACCTTCCTCAACTGCTTGTAGTGGTGTCAACCAACAGAGGGAATCCTGGTGCTACCAGGCAGAATGGAATGTGGGTGTGGCCACGGTTCTTGTATTCCATTGGTCAGAAAGAACCATGAAAGAATGGGGGTGTGGCTGGAATCCTGTGATGCAGGAAGAATGGGTGGAGTCAAGATGACAGTGGCTCCCCCAGCCCCTTTCCCAAGAACTCTGTCCAGTTCAGATGGGCACAGGAGGGTGACTTGCTTTAGCTGGATTGCTGCACAGATTTTTGTGTTTGTCTGTTTGTTGCCAGTCCTGGACCCTGAACTCGGGATCTGGGCATAGTCTGTGAGCTGCTTTTGCTCAAGGCTAGCCCTCTACCACTGGAGCCACACGGCACTACTTCTGGCCTTGTTGGCACTGAAGTTGGACATGGGTCTCAAGGACTTTCCTGCCTAGGGTGACTTTGACCATAATCCTCCTATCACAGCCTTGTAAGTATCAAGGAGGACTGCTGAGAGCCACTGGTGCCTGCCTAATCATTGCTCTTGCTGATGTTCTCAGACAGACCGGCAAGTTACCTGTCCTTGGGTTTAAGTGGTGGGAGCTGGAACCCACAGTTCGAATCCTGGTCCTGCCACCTTCAAATGGTAGGAGAGCCTAGGAAACTTGTTCTTATCCATATGAATACCAATGGCATGGGATCAATGACATGATTGAATGAAGCAGTTCTCAAATCATTCTAGTATAAAATTATACACAGTTTTATGATAGGACACCGATAGATTTTAATTAATACTTTATTAAGTATTTAAACAATTACATTCATTAAATGGAAGCATAATAAAATACCTAAGAATTGGGCGTCACATAGTATAGAGGTGCCATTTTTTTCTACCAGGCCTGGGATTTGAACTCATGGTCTGGGTAACTCTCTTGCACTGTGTGGGAAGGGGAAGCTCACCTCCTTGAAATCAAATCTTCAGGTCTGTTCCCTAGGCCTGAAATCGAGTCCTAGCACTAGAAAACATCCTATTCATGTACATTTTAAATATATGCTTTACATTTACATACATATGTTGACTCCATATTGCACTCAGTATAGTTATTCATTTTATTTTTTGTTTTATTCATGTATTGACCATTTATTTTATTGACTATTATGATGCATAGAACATTTATTACATTGATTACATAGGATATAGGTCTGCATATATATTCCACTTCATACCTGACACCCAGGACTTTCACAGAAAAGGGAAACATGTCCCCATCAGCTTCTTACTCCACGATTCATTTTTTGGTAGTGCTGGCATTTGAACTCATGGCCTACAAGGCCTAATTCATGAATGAATGAGTGTCAGCACACCATTCTGGGGCAAATTGAACTGACAGGCAGTTCCCAGGACCTGAGATTGAGCCCCAGGGATTGACAAAATAAGAACAGAGTGACACACAGATGGTAGAATGCTGGTAAATATATATCTTTATAGAGTGCCAGAGATTTCTATACATTATTCAGTTATATAAACTACATTCCTACCAATTCTTGGTTATTTATTATGCCTCCATGTAATTAATGTTATTGTTTTCATCTTTAATAAACTATTAATGACATCAACCGGTGTCCTGAAATTATTGCGTCCATGTAAGTAATAGCATTCTTTTAATGCTTCATAAAATGTTAAAGTCAATCAGCCTCCTGAAATCATGCTGTCTAATTTTATAGGATTAGCATTCACAACTCATTCAACTGTGACACTGATAACATTCCATCGTTATTCCTATGGATGGGAACAAGTCCCTTAGGATCTCCCGCCATTGGTAGGTGTCAGGACCCTAAATCAGGGGCTACTTTGCCAAGTGGCCTAAGGCTTCCCTGATAGCTCGCCAGCCTTCGGCAATGCAAGGTGAAGTACCCTTTGCAGCCATGTCATTCAGACCCAGATGGTCACCGTGCAAAGGAAGAAAACGTAAAAACATCCTCTTCCCACTTTTTTTCTGTGCATTTTTTTTCCTGCAAGGCCTTGGGGCTTAGGATCCCAGGGTAGGTTGTGGGTCCAGTGGCTGCACCCCAACCTAGGGTGATCAAGCTGAGCCAGAGTTGCCACGACCTGAGTTCAAACCCCAGGCTTGGCAAAATAAATAAATAAATAAACTAAATTTAAAAAATTAGCTCCCTGGCTTGCTATTTGCGCCATTTTTCTGCCAGCCTCTGGATTTGAACTCAGGATTTAGGTAAATATTCAGCAGTGTGGGCAAAGGGGAAGCTCACCAGGTGTGAAGACAAGAAAGTCAGGCCAGGTCCCTAGGCCTGAATTCAAGCCTCAGCCCTGGAAAACATAGTATTTATATACATTGTAAGATCAGATTTTTACTTATCTATTGATGTTCAGCTCATATCATGTTTGGTGTGGTTATTCCTTGAATTTTTTTGTTTTATACATTAATTTGCCAGTTATGTTATTGTCTATAATGACGCACATTCCATTTATTACAGTGATGACATCCTATCACATGGCATCTAGATTTGTAGACGTGTTCTCCATCATGCCTGCCACCCAGGACTCTCAGAGAAAAGAAAACAAGTGTCACACTTGGCTTCTTACTCAAGGATCCAATTGTTGGCAGTGCTGGGATTTGAACTCGGGGCCTAGCAGGTCCAACTGGCGAATGGGCCCACGTGAGCACACCAGCCTGTGAGCCACTGAGGAGCTAGGCCATTCCCAGGACCTGAGATCAAGCCCCGGGCGGGACCATGATAGTTATCAATGCATAATTTAAACATGGGATATATATTCACATCCATGTGTGGACTGCATCATGCATTTAGTGTAGTTATTCTCTTTATTTCATGTGTTATTCATTGAGGTATTATGTATTGGCTTGTGTATACGATGACAGATATAACCATGCTGACATGGCTGACAACCTATTGCCATGACTCTAGGGTTGCCTATGCATTCTCCATCCTAGCTGAGACCCAGGACTTGCACAGGACAGGAAAACAGGTACAACAATTGGCTTCTGACATCAGGATGAATCTTTTGGCAGTGCTGGGATTTGAACTCGGGGCCCAGCAGGCCCAATTGGCAAATGGGTCTACGTGAGCACACCAGCCTGTGAGCCACTAGGACCTGAGATTGAGCCCCTCTGGGGGCGGGAGGGGGGAACACAGCAGTAATCCATTCATAAGCTGAAGGTAGTATGCAAATAAATACATGTTTGTATAGAGTAGGAGAGATGGAGACCTTGGATGGAATCCAATCTACTGTGTGACTACCGATTCTTGGATCTTTCCTGGTGCCTCCATTTCATGAATGTGATTATTACTGTCACACTTCATCAACTCTTCATTAAAAATAATCGATGCCCCATTTCCTACTCACATCATGCACGAACTATTCATTCAAGGATGAGATTGATTGCATTCCAGGGCTCTTCCTAGATCTGGAAATGAGTATCTCAGGATCTCTGGCCATTCCATTGAAGGGGTCTGACTGGGATTTGAACTTGGGGCCTCTGTTGCAGGGTCAGCCTGTGACTTCCCCAATAGCTAGCAGGCCTTCAGCCACGCCAGGTCACCTTCTCTCTGCAGGCCATGAGGTTCGGACCCAGGATGGTCACCATGCAAAGGAAAATAAGTGTAAAAGTGCCAGGTGGAACTTCCGGCTGCTTTTTCCCCACCCGGGGCTTTTTTTTTTTTTCCTGTAAGCTCTAGGGTCCTAAGGTCAGAGGATGGGCAGTGGGTCCAGAGCCTGCAGCCTAGGGTGATCGCAGCTGAGGCACAGTTGCCACAACTTGAGTTCAAGCCCCAGGCCTGCCAAAAAAAAAAAAAAAGTGATTAATGAAGCACCCTGGCTCAGAATTCACACAATTTTTCTGCCAGAGCTGGGATCTGAACTCAGGTCTGGGTAACTCTGTTGCACTGTGGGGGAAGGGGAAGCTCACTATCTTTAAAGACTAGAATTTCAGGCCTGGTCCCAGGGCCAGAATTGAAGCCCCAGCACTGCACAAAATAACATGCCCACCTATTTTAAACATAGGATCCTTATTTACATGTGTGGAATTCATCTTGTGTTCAGTGTAGTCATTCTTTTTATTGTGTGTCTTAGTCATGGATGTATTTTGTATTTTATTGATTATGATGACAGATATAACTGTACTGACATGGATGACAACCTATTCCCATATCTATAGAGTTGCCTATGCATTTTCCATCCTAGCTGAGACCTAGGACTTTCACAGGACAGGAAAACAGGTGGATTGATTGGCTTCTTATGTCAGGATTCATCTTTTGGCAGTGCTGGGATTTGAACTCAGAGCCTAGCAGGCCCAATTGGCAAAAGGGTCTAGGTGAGGATACCAGCCTGTGAGCAACTAAGGAGCTAGGCCGTTTCCAGGACCTGACATCGAGCCCCAGGGAGGGCTAGGATAGTCATAAACTCATAATTTAAACACAGGATCTATATTGACATCCGTGTGTGGACAGCATCTTGCATTTGGTGCTCTCCTTCTCCTTCCTTTGTGTCTAATTCATGGAGGTATTGTATATTTTACTGAGCATGGTGACAGGTATAATGGTGCTGACATGGATGACAACCTATTCCCATAGGGTTGCCTATGCATTCTCCATCCCAGCTGAGACCCAGGACTTTAACAGGAGAGGAAATAGGTGCAACGACTGTCTTCTCACATCAGGATTCATCTTTTGGCAGTGCTGGGATTTGAACGCAGGGCCTAGCAGGCCCAATTGGTGAATGGGTTCACATGAGCACACCAGCCTGTGAGCAACTAAGGAGCTAGGCCGTTCCCTGGACCTCAAGGTCTTAGAAAAATAAGAATGAAGTATACACAAAATTAATAGGTGGATGGGAAGAAATCACACCAAGGTGGAAATTAGGTTAAGGCCAAAAGAATAATAAAAAGAATCGATAAGACAAAGAGTTGGGAAGATAAACAAGATAAACTTTTAGCTAATTTAATAAAGAAAACAAATTACTAAAATTAGGCATAAAAAGTAGAATATTACAAAAGATACAACTGGAAGAAGGGGAGAAGATGGTGACCAAACAATAAGGAATCATCCTAGCTCTCATTAACCAAACAGAGATGTGGAGCCCTGATACACACTTCTCCCCTAGAGATCGACAACAGCAAATACATGAGCAAGGAGAAAAATCACAGGAATGGAAAAAAAAAAAAACCCTCATACTTTGTACACACAAGTATGGAAAAATCACAAAAATCCCTTCCCCATCCACCCTGTGCCAGGAGCCATGAAGCAGCAGGACTCTAGGGCCTACCAGAGAACTACAACACCCATACTCAGAAAACTCCTGCAGCCCAGAGAGACAGAGAGCCTGGGTCAGGCATCTCAGCACCCATACCCAAAGAGTTTCCATGGTGCCACCAGACAAGCAGAAAAGGAAATCAAGAAAACAACCCCATTTGCAATACACACACACACACACACACACACATACACACACACACACACACACACACACACACACACACACACAACCTAACCAAAGATGTGAAAGATATTTATAGCAAAAAATATAAAAATATAAAGAAAGAAATCAAGGAGGACACCAGGAAATGGAAAGTCCTTCTATGTCCATGGATAGCTAGGTAGAAACAATATTGTGAAAATGGCCAGACTGCCAAAAATGTTAGACAAATTCATGCCATCCCCATCAAAATCCCAATGATGTTCTTTACTGAGATGGAGAAAACAATCTAAAAATTCATAGGGAACAACAAAAGACCTAGAATAGTCTAATTATAGGCAAAATGAAAGCAATGCTGGTGGTATCACAGATTTCAAACTCTACCACAGAGCCATAATAACAAAAAGAGCTTGGTATTGGCACAAAAAAGACCTGAACATCAATGGGATAGATTAAAAGACCCAGAAATAAAGCCACATATTTACAGTCATCTGATATTCAACAAAGGAGCCAAAGACATACAGTGGAAAAAACATAGCCTCTTCAACTTTGGTGTTGGGAAAACTGGGCAGCCAGATGCAGAAAATTCAAAGTGGATCGCAGCCTGTCACCATGCCTAACACCAACTGAAAGTAAATCAAAGACCTCAACATCAGATCCAAAACTCTGAAACTACTTCAAAAGAGAGTAGGGGAGACATTGAACTTACAGGTAAAGGGAGAACCTCTTGAATAGAGTCCCAGGAGCACAACAGGTAGGATAAAGACTATAAATGGGACTACATTAAATAAAAAGTTTCTGCACAGCTAAGGACATAGTAAATGAGAAAGACAGCTAACCAACTGGGGAAAAAAATCTTTATCAGCAATACATCAAAGACTAATATCCAATATACACAGGGAACTCAAGAAACGAACTCCTCCCAAACTTAATACACCAATTACTAAATGGGAAAGGGAGCTAAGGAGAGGTAAGAATGGCAAAAGAAACACAGGAGGAAATGCTCATCATCCCTGGCCATGAAGGAAATACAAATCAAAACAGCCCTGAGATCCCATCTCACCCCAGTTAAATTGGCCATCATTTTGAATTCTAACAACCAAATACTGGCGGGGATGTGGGGGAAAGGAACCCTATTGCACTGCTGGTACAACCACTCTGGAAAGCAGTCTGGAGGTTCCTCAAAAAACTAAAAATAGACCTTCCCTATAACCCAGCCATACTACTCTGGGCATCCACCCTGAACATCATGAGCCAGGATATGATAAGGACACCTGCACATCCATGCTCATTGCTGTACTATTCACAATAGCCAAGATATGGAAACAGCCCATTTGCCCCACAATAGATGAGTGGATCCAAAAGATGTGATAGCTATACACAGTGGAATTTTACATAGCCATTAGAAAGAATAATGTCATTTGCAGGGAAATGGATGGAACTAGAACAAATCATGTTAAGTAATGTAAGCCAAAATCAGAGAGACAAACAGTGCATGTTCTCCATGATATGCAGAAGTTAGATCTAAAATGCATTGAGATATGACAATTTACACAGGATTGTAGCTATTCACATACAGTGAGGCCAAAAGAAGGTGGTCTTAGGAGAGAACCACTAAGGTGCAATGCCCAAGTGCCTCTTCCTATGTATATAAAATAATATGCATACTGAAATGAACTCCAGAGATAGGGAAATATTGGGTGCCGACAGTAAAGCTCAAAGGTCATCTTGACCCCCATTCTGGCTTGGAGGCACGTACAAGAAAGTGGCTTACTTGAAAGACTCTGTTTTTACTGAAATTTTCCTTGTTTTTCTGGACTATAGTAACCTTATGCTACCTCTTGACTCCTACAGTATATATTAGGGAAAGTTAAAAATAAACAGTGCTGCAGTCTTGAGCTGCAGGCCTCCCGACCCCATCCTTTGTCTTGTCTCTTATTTCTCATCCTTGCCCCCTAACTCAGGATTCCCTTTCATTACCAGCAGGCTCCGGTAGCGAAACAAAGGACAAAATTTTCTTAATTTGACTTTTCTTCTTTGGATGCCTCTATATTCCTTAACTTATATACAGTGTATTCATGTGCACATCTGTGGGAGGGGGGGAAGAGGGCATAGAATCAGAGGAAAAAGGGTGAAAAAGTTTAGCACTGATTACACCAGACACACTAGTGAACATGAATGAACTAGGCAACTTGTGGGTAGAGCTGGGAGGGAGGGAGTGGGAGAGAATGAGGGAACAGAAGACACTGCGAAAGGAAATGTACTTATTACCTGACATATGCAAAAGTAACCCCACTGTATGTCACCTCTAAAACAACAATAAAGTAAATTTTAAAAAAATCTAGGTATTTATTAGATAATATTTTGAAAACTTACTTTCAAAAAATTGGAAAATCTAGATGAAAATGATAGAGTTCTAGAAACATATGATCTACCAAAATTAAACAACATAAATAGATCTATAGTGAACCATGAGATTTAAGCAGAAATAGGCTTCCAACAAAGAAAAACTCCACACTGGATATATTCACCACTGAGTTCTACTAGAACCTTAAAGAACTTAAAACTATTCTATAAAATGAAAGAGAAAAATACTTCCAGACTCATTATACAAAGCCAGTATTACCCTGATACCAAAATTGAATAGGAATACAACGTAAACGGAAACTGTTGACTAATTTTCTTGGGCACACAGGCAAAAATGCTCAACAAAACACTTGCAAACCAAATTCAACAACATATGAAGTTAGTTTCATTCCAGGGATGCAAGAATAGTCCGACACATGCAAAATCAACATCCCATAAATAGAATGGGACAAAAATCTGCAAGACCTCACTCATTCCAGCCAAAGTGCCTCATCTGCTGGCTTTTGACATCAGCTCACTTGCATAAAGGGCAGGCTCTCGGGGAGTCAGTCATATGATAAGGTTATCACAAATCATCATCAAAGGAGGTAATTGGATAGTCACTACAAATAAATGTTTAGTAGCCCCAATAGATAGCAATCCATCAGGAGACATCTCCAGACTCGGTAGAAGGCTTAATTCTTTCCAATGATGCATTCTAAGGAGAGACAATTCTTATTCTAATGACATAGAGAAAGAAGTATGTACTAAGCTGACAACACATTCTCTTGTGAGACTCATTGCCATTAGATAAAGCTGAATAATGTGACGCTCAGCACTGTGATGGTCTTAGAAAAATGGTCTTTAGAACTGTTTGAGGTGAATGTGTTCTTCAACAAAAATAAAATAAACTGAAAGTATAATGAGCAGGGCTTTGTCAAGTGTTCACTAAAGGGATACTTTGGTACTGACACTAAACACGAGGGTTTATTTACTTATATATTTTTTATTTATGACAGGTTCTATTGATATGGTGGAGGACATAAAGATGGAATATGATATTTGACTTGGATTGTGTAAAATGGATAATGAATAATTTTTAAGATATAAATGTAAGTGTGCTGTGGATAAGACTTCCCTGGTAACTCATTACTTTAGCTAGTCACTGTAATTGGAACTCTGTAACTCCATAACCCTGTAGTAACTCTGTAACTCTTGCTTCTGCTGTTTTCTGAGCAATGGGAGCCCTAACCCAGCAGAACCATCACCACCCTTTGTTCTATTCCCCTGCTTCCCACAAGCAAAACGTTGGCTGGAAATTTAAACTTAAGGTGTGCATTTCTTGTAACAATCATTGGCTAAAACCAACACCCAGCCTCCCACTTTCCCTGCCCTAGCCCCAAATGTTTAGAAGCCCCTATGGGCTGGCACTCAGGGCGTTTCCTGGGATCCCAACTTCAGGTGCGGTCCTGGCGCATCAGCACTTTTCACTCAATAAAATCTTTTACATTTTCACTGCAGACTGAGTGGTCTCACTGCCCCTCCCCACTACACTATCTATGTAGCTTAAGGCAATCACGGATTCATGACCTTCTTCATTCAGCCTCTGGCATACCATTATGCACAAGCTAGAGTAAAGGTGATGTCATGATGAAATCCACTATTTTGTTCAATAATCTACATAATTTAAACAATGAAAGTAGTCAGATATTCTAACAAAAAGGGGAAAAGATAGAGCTAGATAGAATGGAACACAACTTGTTTCCATTAGCTTGTTTTTGGAGTAATTATTCTAGTCTAGTTCAAAAAATATTTCTGTTTATAGAATAAGTAGGAGCTGATTTTGAGAACTATCTAAAGAACAAGTAAGACTACTTAGGATTTATACTTTAATCTGTTCCAAATATATTTTTTTCCATTCCCTTCCTCCCTCCCTTCCTCCCTCCTTTTCTTCCTTCCTTCCTTCCTTCCTTCCTTCCTTCCTTCCTTCCGTTCTCCCTCCCTTCCTTCCTTTCCTCTTTATGCTGGAGATTAAACTCAGGGCTTTGCACAAAGCTAAGTATGCACTCTGTCACTGAACTATACCCTAGCCCCTATCTGTTTTCTTGAGTTAAATATTTCCTACCACAACCTTGGTTTTGCTCTTGACATACCATGTATCATTGTGAGAGAACCAAATGTCCAACTTACAGAGGTTTTACCCTATGGAATTAGAGCTAGATTTTCCTTCTCTGACACGGACTGGCATATTCCTTACCTTTGTTCTTCCAGTGTTCCTGGGGTAACACCAAATGCTCCAGAACATAGCCCAGGGGTTCCAGAGACAACAAATTTTATTCAGCAGTTAAAAAAGTGACATGTTGGGCTAGGAAGGTGGCTCACTGGTAGAGTGCTTGCCTTGCATGCATGAAGCCCTGGGTTTGATTCCTCAGCACCACGCAAGCAGAAAAAGCTGGAAGTGGAGCTGTAGTTCAAGTGGTAGAGCACTAGCTTGGAGCTGAAGAGCTGAGGGACAGCGCCCAGGCCCAGAGTTCAGGCCCCACAACTGGCAGCAACAACAAAAAAGAAGTGACATGTTGGTGCTGGGCACCCTGGCATATACCTGTAATCCTAGCACGTAGGAGGCTGAGGCAGGAGGATTTTATGTTAGTGGCCAGCCTAGATTACATACGAAGATCCTTGCATACATGCAAATAGTGGCCTTGGTAAGCAGGGCAGGGAGCAGGGAGTGAGGGACAGCCCCTGGCACAGGAATGTAAACTGCTCCCAGGGGGTCCTTTCTCATTTGCTTAATCCTAGTTGATGGGGTGAAATAAACAAGGCTCTTGTGTGTTCTGCAAAGGCTGCATTAGGGGTGCCCTTCCATTCCAAAGCCCCTGTACAGACAGGTCCGTTCCCCCTGTTCAGCAGGTGGAGCTCCTGAACTCTTTTTCTTAGCCTCAGGTGCAAGAGAAGGGAAGCTACTTACTGCTTTAAGGCTCTTCCGCATATTTGGCATAGCTTTCTTTTATGATTGTATAAGAAGAATTTTTCTTTTCTTTTCTTTTTTTTGGGGGGGGGTCCAGTCGTGGGGTCTGAACTCTGGGCCTGGGCGCTGTCCCTCAGCTCTTCAGCTCAAGGCTAGCGCTCTACCACTTGAGCCACAGCGCCACTTCCGGCTTTTTTCTTTTTGCTTATGTGGTGCTGAGAAATTGAACCCAGGGCCTCAGGCATGCAAGGTAAGCGCTCTACTACTAAGCCACCTTCCCAGCCCCTTTTCTTTTCATTTCCACATTTCTATCCCAGGCTAGAAAGGGAGAGGAGGCCAAGTGACATTTCATCACAGGTACTGGGAGCACCGGTGGAAACTGGAAAGCCATAGCATTGGGTCTCCCATTAGACTTAGCAAAGTTCTGGTGCATCCGTGAATCGAGTCTGCTTCTTCATTTGCGATCATAAGTACCTTAAGTTAGTGTCCCCAGCTGTCAAATGAAGACATGGTCCCATCCTAGGGCCACATGTTGTTTAAGATAATTCAGGTGACAAGATGTTTGCAAACCAGACAATGTTGGCTGTGTATGGTCAACAAAGGAAAGAGATCAGATTGTTAGGAAAATCCTGACTTACAGCACTCATTGATTTTTTTTTTCCCGCCAAACACTTTTCTTGGCCTATGGTTCATATCTTCTGAAAGGGCCAAGTGTTCCTGGACAGGGCAATGGCTTAGAAATGTAGGACACTAAGTCAAATGGTCAGGACTATATTATTGAGATCAGAAAACTATCAATTGGTTGGTTTGCTGCACATCTACAGCCCTCTAGTTGTAGACCATGGAACCAGAGCTGGCAAAGGAAAGGACCAGGCCTACCAGGGAAAAGGGCTCTTGGTTGTTCCTTCAAATCAACCCTGGGCCCAGCCTTGTTCTCCCCTCTTCTTTCCTGCATCATTTCACGAAGAAAAATGTTTAAAAACATTCAAATACTCTGAGCTGACTCAGAATGATTTGTTGAAAATGGCAGAAATCCAACCCAAATTAGATAAACAAAATGGCAAAGGAAGGGAATTTAATGACTCATAAGACTAAAAAAAAAAAAACTACAGGGAAAGATTAGGAATTTGAATTGAAGAGCTCAAATACATTTCTCTCTATCTTCTTTTCCTTTATCAGGGGTGGCTGCGTAGGAAGGCCGCCCCTTACAGTACATTATACTACCATATAATTTATTATCCAAAGTGGGACAATGTTGATTGGAAGTGCTATTAATAATAATTCTACTTAGAACTCAGGTCTAAAGAGATCCTCCTAATGAAAAGAATTGCTTACTAGGAGCTGGGCACCGGTGGCTCACGCTTGTAATCCTAGCTACTCAGGAGGCTGAGATCTGAGGATCATGGTTCAAAGCCAGCCCAGGCAGGAAAGTCCATGAGATTCTTATCTCCAATTAATCACCAGAAAACTGAAAGTGGCGCTGTAGCTTGAGTGGTAGCTTGCCTTGAGCTGAATAGCTGAGGGACAGCACTCAGGCCCAGAGTTCAAGCCCCATGACCGACAAAAACAAAAAAAAAAGAATTGCTTACTAGGATAATCAAGAAGCTAAGTGTTGGGCAGGACGCATAGTTCAAGTGGTAGAGTGCCAACCTAGCAAGCACGAGGCCCTGAGTTCAAACCCCAGTCCCACACACCAAAAAATGCAAATCTGTTAGTTCTCCTCACTCCAGATGATTATTTCAAATGGACCCTGGCAGAGGCCACAATGACCACCATCATCTAAGATTGGCGAATGGACTCTGAGTCTTTCCTTAAAAAGACCAAGGTGTAAAGCATATGCCAGCTCCGTACTTCTGAAACATAGCACAGGCAAGTGAGGGCTGAAAACAGTTCAGGCCTAAGAAAGGGGGACTGCCTCAGTTTCCATCTTAGCCGTTGTCAGAAGGAAGAGAGTCAAAGTCCTTCCTAAGTGTAAAACTGAAAGCAAATTGGCCTTTGGAGTCATTCATTCTTGCTCTTTTTAATGAGCAGAATGCATTACTTTTGGGGAGATTAAGGTTTCCATGCTAATTTTTTTTTGGTCGGTTGTGGGGCTTGAACTCTGGGCTTGGGCGCTGTTCCTGTGCTCTTCAGCTCAAGGCAAGTGCTCTACCACTTGAGCCACAGTGTCACTTCCAGTTTTCTAGTGGTTTATTGGAGATGAGTCTCATGGACTTTCCTGCCGGGACTGGCTTTGAATCCTGATCCTCAGATCTCAGCCTCCTGAGTAGCTAGGATTACAGGTGTGAGCCACCGGCACCCGGCCATGCTAATTTTTGCTTTCATGTAGGACTTTCTCTGTTTCTCCCTGCCACCATTTTTACACTGAGAGTGTGGGTTTGATCTGATTCATAGTTTAGCCATAAGCTGTCAGAGAATGAAAATCACTTAAGAGGCCATGGACTAGGAACTAGACACCAAGAAGATGGTGGAAGAGGTGACATCGGTCAAGAAACAATACTCGTGTAACCTGACTTACCCTATGTACAACTGCTTCAAATTTTTTTTAAAAAGAACAAGGAGCAGAATGAGGAGCTTATTATGGTTGACCCTACGCAGAGTCTAGTTCAAGTTCCGTGGCCACCAGCAGCTCCACATCTTGAAGAAGCTGGATGTCACCATGTGTAATGTTGGTTCATTTGACGATACAGTGGCTGACAAGTGATGCACCCCATACAGTGGTCCCAGGACAGTGAAAGTTGCTACCACAGTAGCCCCTCTGTAAGAATACCCACCAATAAGCCCTATGTCTGGTCCATCTAAAATAATATTAATATTAAACATATCACCAATAATATTAAATATATTAATAATATTAATATTAACATCATTAATTAAAGTGATAATTATAATAGAATTAATACTTATATTAGTAATATAATGCTAAAATAGTCCTAATAAACTTAGAACTGTTTTACTAAATGTCTTATTTTTATTTTTTGTTATTATAAAGGTAATGTAGCCAGGCGTGGTGGCTCACGCCTGTAATCCTAACTACTCAGGAGGCTGAGATCTGGGGATTGCGGTTCAAAGCCAGCCCAGCGGAAAAGTCCATGAGACTCTTATCTCCAACAAACCACCAGAAAACCAGAAGTGGTGCTGTGGCTCAAGTGGTAGAGCACTAGCCTTGAGCTGAAATGCTGAGGGACACTACCCAGGCCCAGAGTTCAAGCCCCACGACTGACCAAAAGAAGAAAAAGAACAAGAAAAAAAAAAGATGATGTTGTAGGGTAAATTAAAGATGCTAAATTTAATTTGGTAGCTGATAAAGAGTATTCAGGCAGGAAAAGAAGTTTATTTTCAGAATTGCTGCCGCCCCTCCCCTCCCCCGGGCCAAAAAGGGGTGGGCTGTGGTCTGACCTGAGTTTAGGTAGAGAAGGGGTTGGGGAGAAGGTGTGGCCAGGTGTGGCTGCACTGGATGCAGATGTGACCTCAGGACCTGGGACCCTCCCCTGGTCCAATGGGAAGCAAGGCGGGGTGGCCCAGGATGTGTCCTCCAGGTGTGCCAGTGACCTAGGTGACACAGGTACAGGGCAGAGACTTAGCCAAGAGGAGGAGGAGCCTGCCCTGCGGTCCCAGAGCCAACCTTACAGATGTATAGTTGCACAAGTCAGGTAGAGACTACATTTCTGTTTGGACAGTGTCACCCCTTCTTTTGCTCTCTTCTAGTTTTTCCTTCCCATCCCCACTCACAAGTTGTAGAGTTCATAGTGTCTAGTGAGTACCTGAGTACCACTGCTGCATTTGTTCACTCTTTGTCCCTCCATTTCTATGCCCTCTCCCCCTTACCCTCCCAAAGACAGATAAATGAACAAATAAGACAAAAAAGAAAAATAGAAACAAAAACAAAGAAAAAACTTCATTTCCATTTCCTGGACTTCCTTTTCCTGGAGTTCATTTTGTTAAATATTATTTGATCAGAGGTACATCAAACACTTAAAAAAAAAACAGGTTGTCAAATCTCTTGCAGTTCAACCCCTTCTTTCAAGGTGCAGATGAGAATCGTTAGTGATCCTACTTCAAAAGGTAGAACAAAAATGAAAAAAAGGAAAAAGGACATGGACAAAATGCTTGTTTAATGTAAAAAGAAATAAAATTAAGAGGAGGTGGAGAAAGAGAATAGGGGAGCCACAAAGGGAGGGAGTTGGCTAAAAGGGAGGGCGAAAGAGAATGGGTGAGTAGAGTTCAGACAGATTGTTCACAACCATGACAACAGAACAATGAAAAGTTGAAGTTGTTTTGGGAAGGAGGAACAGGGACAAGAGCAGGGGAAGGGGAAGGACATGGGAGGGAAGAAAGCCATTTATCTCAGCTGCCCTTGGGTAGTTAATCTACTGGAGTCTCAAGGTCTGCCAGTCCCTCAGCTCTTCACCTCAAGGCTAGTGCTCTAGCATTTGAGCCACAGTGCCACTTCTGGCTTTTTCTGTTTATGTGGTGCTGAGGAATCAAACTCAGAGCCTCATGCATGCAAGGCAAGCACTCTACCACTGAGCTACCTTCCCAGCCCCATGTCCTTCCTGTCTTTACCATCAGTCTCTCTCTTCTTGATTTCCCCACTGGACATTTGAATGTCCCAAGATCTCTGGTCTTAAAGAAAAACATGTGATTCCAGTCCTTTCCAGTTACCCATCACAACCAATTCCACACCTTAAGTGTGCATCTACCATCTGCATCCTGTCTCTCTACCCCTATGCCCTCCTCTCTTGGGAACAGAGAGGGTTAAGAATAGTGGGCGATATGTGTGTGCATACAGGGTCCTGGGGCTGGGTGCTGTGGATTAGCTTTTTTGCTTAAGGCTGGCTGGCATTCTATCACCTGAGCCATACCTCCACTCGTAACCTTTTGAACCTTTTGCTGGTTAATTGGCAATGAAAGTCTCATGACCTTTCCTGCCAGGGCTGGCTTCTGTGACTCTCAGATCTCAGATCTAAGCATTACAGGGGTGGGCCACTGACTTCTGACTACTGAGTAAAACTTTTAAGTATCCTGAGCAGAAGTCAGAAATATAAGAGGGGAAGTGGCGGAGGGCTTGGTGCTGGCAACACCACACAAACGGGCTTCAATCTAGGAAGAAGCTCATGGATTTTCCCACCAGGGATGGCTTCGAGCTGCGATTTTCAGATCTCAGCCTCTGAAGGGCTAGGATTATAAATGTCATCCACTGACACCTGCTGACTCTCTTTTAAAGAAGTTTTAAAACTTAAAATTTTTGTTTTACTGTTATTATAAAGGTGATGTAAGCAGAGGTTTCAGTCCCATAAGTCTTTTCCAACGACGTCACCCCTTCCCAGGCTCTCTCCCCGTTTTCCCTCCCATCCCCACCCACAGGTTGTAGAGTTAATTTTCAACAGTGTCTAGTGAGGACCTCAGCTGCAATCATTCGCCCTCTGTCCCTCCGTTTCTGTGCTCCCTTCCCCTCCCAAAGACAGCAGATCAAAGAAGAGGAAAGAAAGCAACGAAGGAAAAATAAAAAGCAACCCTCATGTTTCCATTCCTGGAGTTCGTTTCAATTAGTATTATACGACCAGATGAATAGTTGCTGGACCCAGGCCAGCGTGGGAGGGGGGTCTGGAAACCATCAGCTCCCTGAGATCCTCGGGAGTCTGGATGCCCGGTGAGCGATCGGATTCTCTCCGCTGATCCTCGGGACAGGACAAAGAGGAAAACAACGACGACGACCCTCCTCAAACCGGGCTCCTGAGGTCTGAGGCTGCAGGTTCAAAGCCAGCGGGGCAGACAGCATCCCCACTTGCCTCCAACCAACCCCCCACCCCCAGCCAGCGTGGGCGGTGTGGCCCGAGCCCTAGGAGCTTCGGGGCGGCTCCCGGGGGGGGGGCTGCACGCGCGCGCGCGCACACACACACATGCAGGCACACACGCGCGCGCACACATGCAGGCACACACACGCATGCAGGCACACACAAACGCACACACACGCATGCACGCGCGCACACATGCATGTACACACGCATGCACGTACACATGCATGCATACACACGCGCGCACACGCATGCACGCACACACATGCACGCACACACACGCATGCACACACATATACGCGCACACACACGCACACGCGCACGCGTCCCGATGGCTACAGCCAGGGCGGCAGCTCCGGGGCGGCCGCCCGCGGGGCTCCCCGTCCCACCTCCCAGCCCGGGGTCCCCGTCCGGCCGCGGCGGCAGGAAGTCCTCGGGAACTACAACTCGAGGCATGCTGGGAACAGTCCGCTCCTCCCAGGAAATGTCCTTTGTCCGGCTCCACAGGAAGCCCGGCGAGGAGCCGGCCGGGCGGCCCGGGCCTGGGCCGGCACCGGCGCTTGGG
>NW_012267294.1:7830206-7848603 GCF_000151885.1 Dipodomys ordii | reverse complement strand
CGAGACCCGTGGCGGACCCAGGCTGCCGTGCGCCCCCCGCGGCCAGGCCTGCGGTGAGATGACCGCTGTCCCCGGGGCCTTCCGCACCTCCCGTCCTCTTACCGGGGATCACCCAGCCCTGCTCCACGAGCACCTGGCCGAGAGGTGTTGGGGCCCTCCCCGCGGCAGGCCGGCCTGCCCCCTGCGGTGCCGGGGTGGCAGCGGGACCGGGTAGCGACTGTGGATGCTGCCCGGCCTTGAACCCGGCGCTTGCTGCTCTTGCTTATTGGCTTCTTTTGGTGCTACCGCTCAAGCCACGCCTCTACCTCCAGCTTTTTGCTGATGAATTGGAGACAAAGCGTCTTTAGGGTTTGTCTTCTCCGGCTGGCTTTGAACCATGATCCTCATACCCCGGCTTCCTGAACCGAGAGGGTTTGATGGTCTTTTAGATCTGTGATGGATGGGGGTGCCTGGACACCGCCAGGGGGACAGTCACTCACCCAGCGGCCCTCCCGCCCGCCTCCGGGTGTTCTCCTTCTGCAGAGTAGACGTCACACGGTGGCCCCATGGACGTACGTGTGTATGTGCAGGAATAGGGCTTGTATTCAAGGCCTGGGAACTAGCCCTTTTCACTCAGAGCTGGCACTCTACCACTTGAACCACATCTCCGCTCCTGGCTTTGTTTTCACTGGATAATTGGAGATAAGAGTCTCACTGACTTTCCCACCTGGCTGGCTTTGAACTGCGATCCTCGGATCTCAGCCTTTTGGTTAGCTGGGATGACAGGCGTGAGCCACCAGGGCCCAGTTTTGTACCTTTACAAAAGGTCTCTTGGTAAACCAGGCGGTGATTGTAAGGAAGGGGTATTGGAGCACACCCTGGCCCGGAGTCCCTTGCTTCTCTAAGATGAGACCACCAATTCTCAGAAAGGATTTGTCCAGGAGGGGGGGGGAGGGAGGTGGGGGGGGAGGGAGGGGACAGGGACAGGGGTGCAGAAGGAAGGTGAAATGAGGGTATCTGGTTGGCATCCATTGTGTGTGTGTGTGTGTGTGTGTGTTGGAGGTGGGATTGTTACAGAAAGTTCCTATCTCAAGTTCAGCCAAGCCAAGAGAGATTAAGAAGATAGGAGATGGAAGCTTTCTGTAAAAGAAAAACAAGATGGGGTTTGAAAACTATAGGTTTAAGGGGTAAGTGGGTAGAAATGAGAAAAACCCAGCTGATGCAGTGGGGTTTTTGGAGCTAAGAGTCTCAGAAACTTTTCTGCCTGTGCAGCTAGGATGACAGGTGGAGCCACCGGGGTCCAGTGGGGGATTTTCTTTCTAAGATCCTGTCTTCTCTTTTCTTTGCCTCTGAACAGGCTTCTAGGTCGGACAGTGTTTAATGTTAACATGATTTGCAAAGGTAACTCCTGATTTTGGTATTTACAACCTTTACAATTCTGTCCTATTTCTGTCTTCATTGGACCTGAGTTACCGTGTTATCCACCCATCTTGCAGCAAGCAGGTCTCATTCCAAGATGGGACAGATATTCTTCAGCCTCTGTCATTCAGGTTGGGCCACATGCCTGTTAGACATTCCTTTACTGGGCCTTTTGTCTTAAGTCCTAGCCCAAATGATCAACTTCTTTATAGAAATATCTACTTAAGAGCCTACTTAAAACTAGTTTTATCCTCATGGTACTGTATTATTATTACTATTAGAGTGTGCGTGTGTGTGCATGTGCAGTGTGCAGTACTCTGGCTTGAAGGCCATCTTAGCTTCTCCAACCATTCCCCTATAGTCTCTGGGATTCTATGTTTTGTTAATGAAAAACTTGAGTGCATGCCCCTCCTCCCTCTCCCAGGGCCTTCACTATGCCCAAAACATGTGACATATGGTAGACTTATAGACACCGGTAAAAGATGAATTTGGTCATGAGTAAAAAAATGCAGACACATTAATAGTGCCAGAAACATTTTCACATCAACAATGTGCTCCTCTTATAGAAGTGGGGATCAGAAGAGAGGGTAATGATTTTCTCAGTTAATGCATGGGACATGGAAGAGGTAAGCACCCAGGGCAAGCAGGCCAGAGCAGCTCTCATGGGTGCTGAGTTTCCTGGGCTGTCACAGCACCAGTGCTGAATGGGTTTTTTTTGTGTTTGATGATTTTAGGTACTGTGGGCGGAGCCACCGGCATCATTACCCTGTCCCCTCCCCTGTGAAATCTTCTAGGACAAAACTTTTTTGCTGGACATCTGAGAAAAACCACAGGGATTTCCTGATGCAGGTATGGGTGAAAATTAAAAAAGAGAAAGGTTGAGTGAGTTAAGAATGTCATTGTCTTCTCTTAGGTTGATCAGCAGTGAGAGAGTAGTTGTGTGGGTGTGGTTTTGGATTGTCTCGTGGATGGTTGGGGACTGGTAAACTGTGAGCCAGCCACTGCTTCTCTTTGGACAGAAGAGGCAGTCACTTGTCATAAGGTGGGACCTGTTTTTGTTGTTTAACTGGGCTTTTCTGCCTGTGCTGGCTTCAAATTTAGATCTTCAGATCTCAGTCTCATGAGTAGCTAGGATTATAGGTTTGAGACATGGGTGCTGGCTGGAGTGACAGTCTCTTATCAGATAAATCTGTTTGCAAGCCAATTTATGGCTTCTCATTGGCTTGGCATATTTTTGACTACATGTGACCTTTCCCCCTTTCTTTTTAAATTTGTTGTTCTGAGATTTGAACTCAGGGCATGGTACTCTCACTCAGCTTCTTTTGCTCAAAGCTAAGGCTCTACCATTTGAACCACACCTCCACTTTCAAATCTTTGTCTTTTCTAGGTGTACACATGCCAGATTTGTTTGAACCCCAAAGCAGTTTACCCTAGAAATGAGAAAGCATGAAAATAGACTTGAAGAAAAACTTTTACAAAAGTAAATGTCAATTAAATGGAACAAAACTAGCCCGGAACTAGCTTAGGACACATATGGTAGGAATCCTTTGTTTCTATTTCTCTCCTCCTCCTTGAGGTTTTGGGTTTGTTGATTCAATTAGTGGTTTGATGGCTATTTCTGGTTACCACTTTCTACTGGCATGTATCTTTACAAGCATCCTTGAGTGCCTGTGTTTTCCTCTTAGCTTATTATCAGAGACCTTAATGTTAATGCCATCGAGATGTAAAACATTTGTTTATCACCACAAGCATCTCTTCTGTTACAGCTTAATTCTGGACCCTTAAGGGTTTCTAGGTTGTTGTATGCAGATGAGACAAGAAATCAAGAAAGCTATGCCTTCTGAGTTATACTGAAAAAAAAAAAAAGATGAAATCTGGCAGAGAGTAAACTTAAGTCTGACTAGACTTCTCAATGCACAATATACATTTCCTCCTGTATTTCAAAGTGCCGCCTGCCCTCCCTCTCTCCAGCAACTTCTTTAGTCTCATAATTACTTTGAAAAGGTCAAGTGCGGTCTTTCCTCATTCATGATTTAATTTCTGTTATTGCTAGTCCTGTATTTTCTGGAGTGGAAGAAGAGCGGACAACCTAATGGGGCAGTGTAGGAACAATTCCCACTACAAATACAAAGGATCCTGGGCCCTCTCCATTCTTTGCCCAAATGAATCAAGGATTAAAAGCAAGGCCTGGTTAAAGAACCACACTGGATACACAAGGGGGTGCTCACACTTGACCCAGGGTTACAGATTGGAGAATGATCTGTCTAATGTTTGAGGCTAGTTGCCACTGTCTTTGGCAGGATTATTAAGCATGCTTGAAGTCTCCTGCTGTTGACAGGTGATTGGATCCTGTTAAGGGAGCCAGGCTGTTTCCAAGGCTCAGCCTTACCTGATAGCATCTTGCCAGATTCCTGTCTCTAGTTTTGTTTTTCTTTTGAGGCAGAGAGAATACTGATGTGATTTTCTCCATTTCAAGAAATACTTAAGAGTCTGGGTCACCAAGTGGATAAAATACAATTCAGAGCTGAGAGGTGGTGGGGGATGGGAGAAAGGAGGAGAGCCAGTGATGAGAGGTGAATTATTAGCCATGAGAGAATATCTAACAACACTCAGCTGCATAGGATGGGGAATAGCACTACTAAGAGTCCAGAATGAAATAAAATAATTCCGTCTGAACATTTAACCCTGTAAGGCTCCGTTCTTTCCATCTTTCAGGTGAAAAATGTAGGCTCAGTGAGAACTTGAATGGGGCTGGACTATTCCTCAGAGATAGACAGAGCCTGCCTAGTGTGTGTGAAGGAAGGAAAGGGAGGAAAGGAGAAGAGGGAGAGAGGGAAAGTAGGAATGGGGAGAGAGAAAGAAGGGGAGAATGCAAAGGGGGAAGAAGGGAGAGAAGGAGGGGAAAGAGGGAGAGATGGGGAGATGGAAGGGAGAGATGGGAGGAAGGAGCAGGAAGTGAAGGAAGGAAAGAAGGGATAGAAAGAATAAGCTTAAGGAGGAGGAAACAGAATCAGAGAGAAATGGGAAAACATACAACAGAGGGGCCTATCAATTGCACTGGACATGGATGAAAATGAACTAAGGAACTAAAAGGCAGCGATGGGAGGGAAGGAGAGGGAAAGAGGGAACAGCTGACACTAAGCAAAGAAATGTAAATACTACCTGATGTGGAAGAAATAGTTGTATTGTCAAAGCTCATAGAATTCATAAACTTTATAGACCGTGATATTGACAATTTGCCTAGTGAAGGTTAAAATGTGTGTGTAACTTTTAAGTATCACTATTCCACAATATTGTGAAATTTGTGCAATCATCTAATCTCAATAGAAAATTACTAAAAAGAAAGCAAGAGTGAGCTTAAGGTGGCCGGCTAGAGGCTGATTCACCACCAGTGGCATGGCCCCAGAGTGGCTCAGGGTGAGATGCCATGTTTCTTTTTCTTTTTCTTTTCTTTTTTGATCTGTCATGGGGCTTAAACTCTGGGCTTGGGTGCTGTCCCTGTGCTCTTCAGCTCAAGGCGAGCACTCTGCCCCTTGAACCTCAGCGCCACTTCCAGTTTTCTAGTGGTTTATTGGAGATAAGAGTCTCACAGACTTTTCTGCCTGGGCTGGCTTTGAACCATGATCCTCAGATCTCAGCCTCCTGAGTAGCTAGGATTACAGGTGTGAGCCACTGGCGCCCAGTTTATACCATGTTTCTTGAGCAAGGACAGCATGGGGTGTGGGGAATGCAGCCTCTTTTTGTCTGGGGGTGATGTGGAGGTTGAGAGCCCCTTGGCTGCATGGCTGAGGGCTGGCACTGTGCCTTCAGGCTTGCTGTTGTTTGGAGCGGTAACTCCAGAAGCTGCTGGCTGCCGGACGTACGGTTGCCTGTGGCTAGCACGAGAAGCCACTGAGAAAGGAAGAGAAGAGAAATGTCAAGGGAACTGGTAGCTGCTTTGATTTAAAGAGGTGAGAGACATGTCAGAGTAGACTCCAGGGTTTTGAGCCTAATAAGAACAACAAAATAATGCCATACTTAATTCTCCACCAACTGGCTACATTGATGAGTTCTTTGATCCTCCTTTTTCCAATTGGGAAAATGAGGAGTCATTGAAGTGAAATTTCAATAGAAAACAAAATAGCTTCCTTGACATCTGCACATCTATTCTCTTCAGCAAACTTTTGTGTTCTGCCTCTGCCACATAGCCTACTGACACATACCCTTTCACGCAGGAGTGCAAAGCTACTAGACAGGAGCAGAAAGATGACAGGCATTGAACTTATTGTAATGGGTTATGTTGGTCAGGCTAGGTTTTTGTGTAGTATGTATATGTGTGTGTGTACGCATGTGCATGGGTGTGCTGAACTGGGGCTTGAACTCAGGGCCTCATGCTTTGTTCATAGTTGATGCTCTACCACTTGAGATATACAGCACCTCCAGTTCCAGGTTTTGCTGGTTGTTTGGAGATACATTTATCTGCCTGGGCTAGCTTTGAACCTACATCTCCTAAGAGCTCACCTTCTTGGGTAGCTAGGATCATACAGATGTGTGCCACCAGTTTGTATCTTTTTTTGGTGTTGAGTGTAAACTTCATCTCCTTTTCTGACAGAGTTGTACTCCTGAAATCTCCTTCTTGATCTGAGCGTTTCCATACTGTTATTTGCAGGTAAGATGACTTTGCTAACAATCTAAAGATTTGTTAGGGATGTGTTTGTGATTTTGGCCACAGGGTCATTCTTTTTCCTGTGGGCAGATCGTTAGCTATGAAGCATTTTGTGTGCTGAGTAGGTTATGGCTTGGTTAATGAAAGCATCTGAGGGGATCTATAAGGAATGACTTACCGCTGTGAGTGAACCTGCCCTGTAATGCACATGACTCAAATGAAAAGCAGGTGGATGATGGTGGAAGGCCCACCGTGCCACTGAAGATAGCCAAGCATGCTTGGCTGTGAGGTATGGGGGGGCGGTGGTGGTGGTGTATGAAAGGAACAAAGTTGAATATCATTGACTGAGGCTCGTGTCTGCTGTAGCGTGGGTAATTCCCTTCTTCTTTCTGGAGTATTGTTCCCTGACTCATCCCACAAAATACGTGCTGGATGACATCACCAAACTGAACGACATAGTTGTATCTGCTAGATCCCTGGAATTTGAATCTTTATCCGGACTTGAATTTGCAGATGTTTTTGTTCTGTCTGTGTCACTGGTTTTGGGTTTACTGCCAGTATTTACTTCTGGATCCTGTCTGAAATGGACCTTCTCATTAGAAGGACATGGCCACACACCCAGTAATAAGGTTTTGGGAAGTAGGTTTGACTCTGAAGGCTTAGAACCTAGGCTTAGAGAACCCGTACTGATGCTGAAGAAAAAAAATTGTTTTTCTGTTTACAAGTTTGTGCAGTCTGACAGCACATTTCTTTGAGAAATGCCAGAACTAGACATAATAGGGATGGAAGGGACTGAACTCTATGGAGGACGACTTCCTGACTGTGGTATTCAGGTTAGAAATGATCCCTGGGCACTTACAGCCTTGCTCTTGAGCCAGGCGTATCACTTCCTGGATGGAGGCCAGCCATGCCCTCTGGCTAGTTCTGTCTCCCTTTGACTGAGATGGAAAAAGCAAAACCATGAGCTTTAGCTGCTTGTCTTGTGATAGAAGTGGAATAGCATCCTCTGGGTTTCTTCATTCAGAATGCTCAGCTTTGGATAACAGAGTAATTCTCTTGTGGGAGGGTAGATCTCATCTTTGTAAATCACTTTTTGGACATCCTCCATTTTGTCTACATTTCTTATCGTTTTACAGGTCATTCTGGAGATGACCATCCTGTTAAGACTCAGCAGGACTGGTCAGTGAGAGCCCACGTGTCCACTCAGGTCCCTCATTGGTCTCTGCCGTTAGGCACGTCCATGGGCATAAGGTTGATTGGTCATGCCTGATCATGTATGCGTAGGGAAGTGGATCTGATTGGTTGTGACCAATTGTGCTTGAGGTATTACCTCACTACGGGTAGGATTTTGAGTGGGAATCTAGGGTATGATGGAAAGAAGTGCCATTTCAAGCATGGAACCAGGGCATCATGGGTAGAAAAAGTGCCAGGATGAGCCACGGCGTTGACTGCTTGTGTTATGTCCACCATTTCCTGTCCCAATTTACCTAACCATTACCCTTTTTTCCTCCCTTGAACATTTCTTCAGTTTGACTGGGGTTAAAGCGTTTCCCTTGCCATTTTTCCCAGCTTGGACCCCTAGTTTAATGTATTTCCCCTTGGTTTTGAGTGGTGAGTTACTGAGTTAATGGTGCAAGTGAATAAGAAGCAACTGACAGCATCTTCCTTTGAGTTCTTCGAAGATATAAAAGGAGATGGAAGTGGGAAATGGGATTCTGATTCTATTTTGGATATAATAGCTATTCTCATAAAAAGGTTAAAAAAAAACACCAGACAGCATCAAACTTAGAATTCTTTTATTTCCATTTTAAACTGCTTCTTCCCAATTTCTATG
Organism: Dipodomys ordii; assembly: GCF_000151885.1. NCBI lineage: Eukaryota > Metazoa > Chordata > Mammalia > Rodentia > Heteromyidae > Dipodomys > Dipodomys ordii. The sequence continues at coordinate 7,840,726 of NW_012267294.1, read as the reverse complement.
AGCTTTATTCAGTGTTAAGCATAGTAACTACTCCTTATTTGGCATGGTGTATAAAAGCAGGCTATTCCTTTTATGGACTTCATTGAGCTTTATGAGGTTCAGCTGGAGTTAATATAATGGATTTCTTCCCCCCCCCACCATTTTGGAAGAAAATAGAATTTATTTTTCATTGTAAACCTTTTTTTTTTTGGTAAACCTTTTTTGTTAGTATGTTTCCTAGAGTGAATGTAAAAGTACGTAATTATAAGATATGTGTACATATCACCATGTAGCTTTAAAAGCGCTCAGTCAATACATGGCCAGTTGTGAGTGCTCTTTGCCTTGGGATTATGTTGATGCAAATTCTAGACATACCATTTCACCTGTGAATATTTCATATGTTAAAGATCTAAGAGCCAGGTGCCATTGGTTCATTGCTATAATCCTACCTACTCAGGAGGCTGAGTGCTGAGGCACAAGTCAAAGCCAGCCCAGGCAGGAAAGTCTGTGAGGCTCTTTTTTCTCTCTCTTTTTTTTTTGGGTCCAGTCGTGGGCCTGAACTCTGGGCCTGGGCACTGTCCCTCAGCTCTTCAGCTCAAGGCTAGTGCTCTACCACTTGAGTCACAGCACCACTTCTGGCTTTTTCGAAGTAGTTAACTGGAAATAAGAGCCTCACAGACAGGCTGGGAAGGTGGCTCAGTGGTAGAGCACTTGCCTTGCATGCTTAAGGCCCTGGGTTCGATTCCTCAGCACCACATAAGCAAAAAGGAAAAAGCCAGAAGTGGCGCTGTAACTCAAGTGATGGAGCATGAAGAGGCTCAGGGACAGACAGTGCCCAAGCCCTGAGTTGAAGCCCCAGGACTGGCAAAAAGAAAAAAAAAATTAAGGCTTCTTTGTAAACTTAATCCTAATAATAATCTCTTAAAAACTAACAGTTCAGATAGTATCAAATATCTAATGAGCATTCACTGTTTCCTAATTGCCTTTTTTTGGAGACAGATTGGGTTAGAACTCACAATCCTCCTGAGTGTTGGGGGTTACAGGTGTGTGCCATCTTACCTATGATTTTTTTTTTTTGTCGGTTGTGGGGCTGACCTCAAGGCCTGGGTGCTGTCCCTCAGCTCTTCAGCTCAAGGCTAGCGCTCTACCACTTGAGACATAGTGCCCCTTCCAGCTTTTTCTACTTATGTGGTGCTGAGGAATTGAACCCAGGGCCTCATGCATTTGAGGAAGGCATTCTACCCTTGAGTCAACTTCCCAGCCCACCTGACTATAATTTGTTTTGTAGTTAATTTGAGCTTCATATAAGGTTTATACTTTGGAATCACCTCATACATCACTTGTTTTTTGATTTATAGATTTTCCTCCCTTCTAATGTTTCCTTTCCCTACACCTTTTCTCTCCTTTTTTCTTTTTGTTGGTCGTGGGGCTTGAACTCTAGGCCTGGGCGCTGTCCCTCAGCACTTCAGCTCAAGGCTGGCGCTCTACTACTTGAGCTACAGCACTATTTCTGGCTTTCTGATGGTTTAATGGAGATAAGAGTCTCATGGTGTTTCTTGTCTGGGCTGGCTTTGAACCATGATCATCAGATCTCAGCCTCCTGAGTAGCTAGGATTACAGGTGTGAGCCCCCGATGCCCGTCTTTCCTTTCTTTTGATCATTTGTCATTGTTGTGTTGTTGAAGAAGAAAATGAATTATTTTTGTTATATTTTCCTATGATATGTTTTGTTCATAATTTGTGAATTTTTAAGAAGAGCAAAAAATATGTAATTTTTGAGGAGGTATTTTAAAAGCATATACAAATAGTTTGTGTTGAAAACAGTCTAGCTGTGGAGTTTAAAACTTGGTTAGGCAGGAAGATTCAGCCATCTGGCAGCATTACATTTTCTTTCTGGCTCTGTCTTTGTTGGAAGATACCTTGGCAGTTCACATGCCAAAGTGTCACTTACCGGCTGGAATGCCAGCCATTCCTGTCAGTCACACCACACAGTTATTTTGGGCAGAGCAGGGGAAGAGTTTCCGTGTTGAATCTGTTGTGGGAAGCTGGGTGACTGTGTGCCATGAATCTTTGGGCCTCCTTTCTCCTCTCTCCTTATTTGCCATGAGCAAAGTTTATTCCAGTGGAAATAAGATCACAGAATCATCTGGGTTGGGAAAGATGTCCTAAAGCCACCGGATCCCTTCTGGCATTCTTCACCCGGATTCCTGCAGCAGCTGTCCCAGAACAGGCTGGCTGTTACCGCCTGTTCACTCTTGCCTCCCACACACCACTGTCACTGTCATCCTGAAAAGAAATAGGGTATGTCTGGGTGTGTCTAGAGATGGATCTTGGATCTTGGCTGTTCTCCAGTGTCTATTCAGCATATCAACACTGAAACTCCATCCAACTATTGGAATATAGTGACTTCCATGGAAAAAATAAAGTGCTTTAAAAAAGTTATTATTGGGGCTGGGAAGGTGGCTCAGTGGTAGAGTGCTTGTCTTGCATGCCTGAGGCACTGGGTTCGATTCCTCAGCACCACATAAGCAAAAAATAAATAAAATAAAATAAAAAAGTTATTATTGTAGAATTGATATACAGAGAGGTTACAGTTACATGGATCAGGTAATGAGTAATGAGTACACTTCTTTTTGAATCGTGTCTCCCCTTTTGGTGCTCTTTCCTAACCCCACCCACAAGATACCCAGCTCACTTTCCACATGGTGTCTAGTGAGTATTACTGTTGTATTTCCATTTCACTTTCCACATAGTATCTAGTGAGTATCACTGTTGTATTTCCAGCTCACTTTTCACATAGTGTCTAGTGAGTATCACTGTTGTATTTCCAGCTCACTTTCCACATGGTGTCTAGTGAATATCACTGTTGTATTTCCAGCTCACTTTCCACATAGTGTTAGTGAGTATCACGGTTGTATATCCAGCTCACTTTCCACATGGTGTCTAGTGAATATCACTGTTGTATTTCTAGCTCACTCTCCACATGGTGTCTAGTGAATATCACTGTTGTATTTCCAGCTCACTTTCTACATAGTGTCTGTGAATATCATGGTTATATTTCCAGTTCTCTTTCCAGGTGGTGTCTAGTGAGTATCACTGTTGTATTTCCAGCTCACTTTCCACATAGTGTCTAGTGAATATCACTGTTGTATTTCCAGCTCACTTTTCACATGGTGTCTAGTCAATATCACAGTTGTATTTGGTCACCCTTCTTCCACTTTTTTTTTTTTTGATCGGTCATGGGTCTTGAACCCTGGGCCTGGGTGCTGCCCCTCAGCTCTTCAGCACTCTACCACTTGAGCCATAGCACTGCTTCTGGTTTTCTGGTGGTTTGTTGGAGATAAGAGTCTCATGAACATTCCTGCCCTGGCTGGCTTTGAACTGTGAAACTCAGGTCTCAGCCTCCTGAGTAGCTACGACTATAGGCACCAGTGCCCCATCAGATTGTGCTACTGATCACAATGACTAAAATGAGTCTCAGACCACTGCTGATCTATGGAATTGTAGATTGATTTCTCTGTTCTTTGTTCTTCTCCTCTCTCCTCCTTCCTCCTTCCTCCCCTCCCTCTCCCTCTCCCTCCTCTCCTCCCCTCCCTCTCCCTTTCCTTTTCCCTTTCTGAACCCAGTGTCAGGTGCTCACTAGACAAGCACCTTCCTCCTCCCCACCCCCCCAAAAAAACACCTTTGTCTTCTCTAGGTCCAGGTAAGAAAGCAATAACCACCAGGCAGAAACCATATTATTTTAGCTTTTCTCGTCTGGAGAGTGGTTAGCATTTAGCTGTGGCGGTCTTTGACATTCCTGTCTGAACCAGCTCTCTCCTCACATGGCAGCATGCCACCAGAAAGGCTGGGAATTGGGGTTATGTAGTCTGTGACTGGAGGGGTGAGGGAGGGAAATAGAGAAAGACATAAAGACAGAGACAGAGACCGAGAGAAAGACAGAGAAACAGAAAGACAGAAACAGGAGACAGAGTGCATGAGTTAGAGAGATAGACAGAGAAAGAGAGACAGAGGAGAGACAGAGAGAGAGAAAGATCATGAGCAAGAGAGTGAGAGAGCTTGAATGTATGTACACACTCATTCTGCTCCTTTTTGTGCTGCTCCTGGGTTTGAACTCATGGAGGCTGATCAGGCTTCACTCTTCTAGAATAAGAAAACAACAACAGGAACAAAAGTCTAAAAAGCAGGTGCATCAAGGAGGTGGTGGTGGTACAATGCCAAGCACAGGGAACAAAAATAAAAAGCAAAGCTCTAAAAGGAACAGGTGGAACTTTCTCATCAGGAATAGGTGGAGGCATCCCCTGAAAATACTAGAGGTTCTTTTGCTGAGTTTGTGTGTGTGTGTGTGTGTGTGTGTGAGAGAGAGAGAGAGAGAGAGAGAGAGAGAAGCAGGGGTCCTTTCTGTCTAGACACTCCCTGGGGCTGCCTGAGCTTTGGTGGACTGTTAATGCCATAGGACGACAAATGATTAACCCCTGGAGTCCTCCATTAGACCCCAGTTCTGGTCATGAGTTCGGCCTTTTGAACCACAGGCTGAGATAGTTTTTCCAGCCCTGCCTGGCCTCTAGCGTGGAAAAGTGTTACCTCTGGAGAGCACACAGGGCAGGGGCGTGGGAAGCGGCTGTGTCTCCTACCAGAGGTAAGGCTGGGGAAGGGGGCTGTGGTCTGGAGGTGGCGGAGAGGGAGCTTTGGCTTCCCTCCCCCCAAGGGACAGCTCAGCGCTGGGCTCCCTCCCACTGGCTGCTCTCAGGTTGGCCTCCACCCCTGCTGGCCACCTCTGTGCCAGGTCCAGCCTCCTGGGATCCTTTCCATGTGGGTGGTCTGCCTCTTTCCAGACCCCCCACCAGAGGGGGCAAGGGCCCTGGTAGGGGGGGGCAGGGAGAGGGAAAAGAACACCACCAGGGAGCTGCGAGGCAGTTTGATTCCAGATGTGGCCTCAGGAGACAGCCACCTGCTAGTTTTTCCATGTGTAATATGTGTGGAGGGAGATTTGGCCCATCTGATCGGAGCAGTGTGCGTGGCTTGGATGTATCTAAATGGGACACTGTTCCATTGGGGACTGACCATTTTGGTCTCCCCTAAGCAACTGGTGGAGGTGTGGGGTCCAGAGTGCCCCTCCAAGGACTAGAGGTTTGCCAGGAGGGTATCTCTCTGTCTTTTTTTTCCCATGTTGGGTCTTGAACTCAGGACCTGGATGCTGTCCATTAGCTTTTTCACTCACAGCTGGTGCTTGCTCTACCACTTGAGCCATACCTTCACTTTCGGCTTTTTGCTGTTTAATAAGAATCTCATGGACTTTCCTGCTCAGGCTGGCTTTGAACCTCAGATCCCAGCCCTTTGAGAAGCTAGGATTACTGGCATGAGCCACCAGCATCTAACTTTATTGTGCATTTTTTTTAAATCAAAAAGTTGGCTGAAGTTTCATAATTGAGTAGCTTTAACGTTTCTTATGTCTCTAAGGTGCTTTTTGTTTTTTTAATGAACATGAATATGCTTCTAGATCCTGCAAGGAAGTGGCAGCATTCTTCTTTTTTAATGGATTCAGAAGAAGGTCCTGTAACTTGTATAAGGTCAAGTAGCTAACAAAGAGGAAAGACCTTACTTACATCCTGTCAATCTAGCCATAAAGCCATCACAACGGCCCTACTACCTATTCATTATCTAGCCCCTGGCTGTTTTCTGCTTGAGAAAGCATATTGCTAGTTTTTATTTTGAGAATGAGTGGGAATGGAGTTGGAACACAATGTGTTCCCAAAATAAGTTTTCTAGATTGAAGCAATTGAAACTCCTGCTCTTGTTTTCTAAAATTAAAAGTTTTTTTCTATAACAGAGTAAAAAAAAAACACCCATGTTAACAACAAAGCTAGCCTTTTGCCTGGTTAAATACAAGTTTATTGCTAAGTGGTTCACACCTGTAATCCTAGCTATTTAGGAAGTGAGAGCTGAGGACTGTAGTTCAAAGCCAGGCTGGGCAGACAAATCTGAGAGACTCTCATCTCCAGTTAACTAGCAGAAAGCTGGAAGTGGAGTTGTAACTCAAGAGCCAGCCTTGAGAGATTAAGGAACTTTCAGACCTTAATTCAGTATTGGTGCATATGCATGCACACACATACACACAAATATGTTTATTGTGAAAAATAGACAAGGGAAGAGACTCCCCTCATTAGAAGCTGCTTGGAAACGTGGGCTGGATCTGAACTCTCAATGTGAATGCTGCTTTGAACTCATCAGGCTTTTAAGTTGGAAATATTCTCCTTCATTGAGTTTTGGTTAAGATTAAATGAGTTAAAGGTTGTAAATCAGCGGGGCACTGCTGGTTCATATCTTCAGTCCAGTCTACTCAGGGCTAAGTTGAGACATGGAAGATCAGAGGTTCAAGGCCATCCCAGGCAGAGAAGTCTGCAGGACTCCTCCACCAGTTAGCCAATAAAATCCTAGACTGGAAGTTTGGCTCAAAAGGAGAGTGCTAGCCACAAGCAAAAAAGTTGAGCAAGTATGAAGCCCCAAGTTCATTCAAGCCTCAGGACCAACACAACACACCTATATATTCTCTCTCTCTCTCTCTCGCTGTCTCTTACTGCTCCTTGCTTTTCAAGTTGGACCAAGACCTGCAGTCCACCTCTGTACCATGCTAGGCACCAACCACTTTAGTTCTAGGAGTTTCTGATGGTATGCTTATTTGATTCCATTATAGGTGAGAAGCTGGGGTTTTTTAATCTTTTTTTTTTTCATTTGTGGGACTTGAACTCTGGGCCTGGGTGCTATCTTTCACCTCTTTAGTTTAAGGCTAGCACTCTACCACTTGAGCCAAAGCGCTACTTCTGGTCTTCTGGCGTTTAATTGGAGATAGAGTCTCATGGACTTTTCCTGCCTGGGTTGGCTTTGAAACCTTGATCCTCAGATCTCAGCCTCATTAGTAGTTAGGATTACAGGCGTGAGCCACTGGCATCCCACTGATTTTTTTTTTAAGGTGGTATTGGGATCTGAATTGAGAACTTAGTGCTTCTTAGGAAGGTGTTCTACCACTTGAGCCACACCCTCAGCTGGGATATGATGTTCTTGCTGGAGTCACATTAGCATAAACCAATGGTTGGTTCTACTGTTTACCTCTCTGCTGTCCTCCATCACTGATGAACCTACTACAGCCTGCCCGCCCCCACCTTCAGGGACATTACATGTACAGACTCAGGAAATTTGCTGGGGCCTCTGGGAGGCAAAGCGATGTCAGGCAGAAGTGACAAGGGACAATAACTTGTTAAAGGACGTACTTCTGGAAAGGTTTATGGCTTTAATGAGAGTTTTCTCCTATCATGTTATTTTTTGTAATAATTATTAATTTCTTCATTACCTTGAAGGTACAAAAAGGATTTCCATTCAACGTGCCATTTAGAAATCACCTGTTGGCCTTTTCTGTATAAAAGTTACCCATTGTCTCTGGTGTGTGTGGTCCTCCTAGAATTTCTCTATAATTTGGATATTGCAAACATTATAATTAGAGCTCTAGAGATAGCTTCAAGATAGTAGGCCCTCTCTATCCCTTTCTCTAGCCTACCCCCCACCTCTGTCAGACCTGTTGGGGCTTACATCGTCTTGGGTTACCTGTCCCAGGTACTCAGCAGATATGGATGCAAAAGCGATGCTGAGTTGGGTGCTAGTGGCTTATACCTCTCATCCCAGCTACTCAGGAGGCTGAGATCTGAGGATTGAAGTTCAAAGCCAGCCTGGGCAGGAAATTCTGTGAGACTCTTATCTTCTAATTTACCACCAACAAGCTAGAAGTAGAGCAGTGGCTTAAGTGATAGAGTGAAAAAGCTAAGTAAGAACACAAGGCCCTCAGTTCAGGCCCCAGCACTAGTGTGCACACATGCATGCACACACACACACACATACACTCAAGGAGGCTGATGGTGTTACTGTTGACCTTAGATAAGAAGTTTACATATTGGTATGCCTGGTTCCTCCTGTGTGTTGAATGTATTTGTCTTCTAGCTCTGTAAAGGCACCTTTAATTACCAAAAAAAAATGCAAATTGTAATGAAGATTGTGGAGGGCAATCTTAATAAGAACAGTAAAGAAAGAATAGAACTTGAGACAGCAGCATCAGTCTCTTAAGTCTCTTAAGCTGTTTCTTAAGTTATGGGAGTGTGTGTGTGTGTGTGTGTGTGTGTGTATTCGAGTTAACTAAGGACATTGTGCTAGCTAGGCTTGCTTGCTTGTATCACCTGAACCATACCTCTGCTTCCACCATTTTGCTGGCCAGTTGGAGATAAGAATCTTCATGGAGTTTTCTGCGTGGGTCAGCTTTGAACCAAGGATTTCAGCCTCCTGAGTAGCTAGGATTACCAGCATGAGTCACTGGTGTCTGGTGTTCATTTCTTTTCCAGCCTCCTTGTTTTCTCAGCTGTAAAACTGGGGGTACCTACATCAGTGTTAAGCTGTAAGCACACCCAGTGGACAACCATTTCATAGATAGGAGCAGATGCAGCTTGGGTGCGGTGATGTCAAGTGACCTTACAGTTAGGTCATAGCTGCGCCTTCACACACCCTCCTCTGCACCCAGCTGAAACTGACTTTAAATGGTACATGTGGTTAGGAGTAGACTTGCCATGTGGAGCTTGGATCTCTAGATACTTCATTGGATGTGGAAATCGGACATGAGGAGGCTGTGCATCCAGGCTGATGTAGCCTTTCTGTGTTTTATCTAGAGCAGGCGCCCCTGGTCGCCTCCCCTGGCCTTTTCTTTTTGGATGGAACATGAAGATAATCAGGGTGTGTGTGAGCATCAGGACTCAGAAATTCACAGAATGGGCTCTGATTTTGAGAATTCTGAGGACAGGGAAGGAGACCCAGAAGAAATAAGCATGGACTCTAATGCACAGGATTCCAAGGAGAGAGACCACCTAGAGCCAGAGATGGCCTCAAACCCACTGCAGGAAGCTCCGGAGGAAGAACTAGTGCCTGACGACTGGACAGGTAAGAGGCTGGAATTTCTGCGGAATCTGCCCTGCCCTCTTACATCTAGCCCCTCTAGAATTATAACCAGGGGCAGCATCTTTTCAGGGGTAGTTCTCTAGAGGAGATCATTAAGTAGGGCTCTGTACCAACTTACCCTTCCTGAGCCTTTCCAGTGTTGGTCCTCATCAAGGCTGTGTTGGTATGCATTTGCCCAGCAGGCTACCCCAAAGAGAATTGCTGTAAATGAACTGCTTGTAACAGCAGCACAGCAGAATTATAGAGGAAACATTAGTACCTGCCTTACAGGGGGTAGGGAGAGTTAAATGGGGTGCTGTGTTTGAAGAATTAGTGCAGTAATGTGTAAAGTATCGAGACGTGAAGTCATTTTCTCCTATCAGTGGTAAGTGACCTGTGTGGGTCACTGTGTGGATTCTCAAGTTGCCCCCACGTCCGCTGATTATCTCCCTGGTTATTTCTAACCTGAAAAATTAAATGCTGGGCCTCTGTCCACTTCCTTGTTTCCATCTTTGGGCATTCACTGCTTTATCCTGGCTCAGTGCATGCCCTAGGGACAGAAATGAGCTGAAATACTTCATGGCCACAACTGTGAGGTTACATTCCTTTTTCCCACGACCAAGTACCAGGCACCCTGCCCTTCTTCCCCAAAGTACGCACAAACATGCAGCCTTGCGTATGGCTGTGACTTCTGTGAGGGTCCTGGGCTTGGGAGAATAAACCAGCAGGAATCCACAGATTGTGTCCTGGACAGGAGCCTGGACTCAGCCCTAGGCACTGAGCCTTCTTTCCGTCCCCTTCTCCATCAGTCAAATCTTTATCTTGTTTGGGTTTAAATTATTGTATCATTGTAAGCCTTTTCAGATGAACCAAATATATTTATTATTGTGCTGGTACTGGGGCTTGAACTCAGGGCCTTGGGCTCTGGCTTGGATATTGAGCTCAAGGCTGAGGCTCTACTGTAGGAGCCAAGGCCTTGCCTGTTTTTGTTTTGTTGTTGGTTAATTGGAGAGAAGACTTTCCTGCCTGGACTGGCTTATGTCTACAATCCTCAGATCTCAGCCTCCTGAGTAGCTAGGATGACAAGTGAGAGCCACCAGCGCCTGTCCCAATGTATTTTAAAAAGTGTGTGCAAGACCTGGTTAAGCGATGTGCTCCTTGTTGATGCTGTTTTGAGGTTAGAATGATCTTGACTTTGGAGGCCCACAGCCGTAAAAGGCATTAGCACAGTACCTGTATGAGGCTAGAACCGTGTAATCTGAGGGTGTGAGTGGGATTAGCTGCGATGGAAGAGATGACAAGGCTCGAGGTGCATGGTACTCACAATCTGACTTGTGGAATTGACACCCCTTGGTGCAACTAAAGACGGTGATGGCGGAGGTGATGAGGATAGGAGGGCATCAGCAGCTAGGGCGAGATGGAGATCAGATATAGAATTGGCCTTCTCTGACTAGTGCGTGGGGCCGGAGAAAAACTGGTAGGCCTGAGCCGGGCATCTGCTTCCAGGCCTTTCCTAGATTCTTAGACTGGCGGGAGGAGGGCTGGGACGGGGGAAGGGGACGGGGAGGGGGG
>NW_012267294.1:7793812-7829581 GCF_000151885.1 Dipodomys ordii | reverse complement strand
TGGTGGGCGTGGCCGGCAGTGTGGCTTCAGAGGCGCGCGCACGACCCCCGCGGGAGAAGCCCTTCCACTGTGGTGAGTGTGGCAAGGGCTTCAGCCGCAACACCTACCTGGCCAACCACTTGCGCCTGCACGCGGGCGAGCGGCCCAACCTGTGCACCGACTGCGGCAAGAGCTTCAGCTGGCGCGCTGACCTGCTCAAGCACCGGCGGCTGCACACCGGCGAGAAGCCCTACCCATGCCCGGAGTGCGGCCAGGCCTTCAGCCTCAGCTCGCACCTGCTGAGCCACCGGCGGGCGCACGCGGCGGGCGCGGGCGCGGGCACGGCGGCCGCGGGTAGGGGCACGGCGGCCGCGCGGCCCTTCGCGTGCGGCGAGTGTGGCAAGGGCTTCGCGCGCCGCTCGCACCTGGCCAACCACCAGCGCGTGCACACGGGCGAGAAGCCGCACGGCTGCGGCGAGTGCGGCAAGCGCTTCAGCTGGCGCTCGGACCTAGTGAAGCACCAGCGCGTGCACACAGGCGAGAAGCCCTACCTGTGCTCCGAGTGCGGCGAGGCCTTCAGCGTCAGCTCACACCTCTTCACGCACAAGCGCACGCACTCGGGCGAGCGCCCCTACACGTGCGGCGAGTGCGGCAAGGCCTTCGGCCGCAACTCGCACCTGGTCAACCACCTGCGTGTGCACACCGGCGAGAAGCCCTTCGGCTGCGGCCAGTGCCCCAAGCGCTTCAGCGACTTCTCCACGCTCACGCAGCACCAGCGCACGCACACGGGCGAGAAGCCCTACGCCTGCGCCGAGTGCGGCAAGAGCTTCATCCAGAGCTCGCACCTCATCCGCCACCGCCGCATCCACACCGGGCACCGGCCGCACCGCTGTGCCGCCTGCGGCAAGGCCTTCCGCTACAAGACACACCTGGCGCAGCACCACAAGCTGCACCTGTGCTAGGTCACCCTGGGGGGGGGGCAGGGCTGCCTGGGAGGACATCCGGGGCCTGCCCCTGCAGGTGGACATCTGGGGCTTGCGGGGGGACACCCGGGGCCTGCGGGGGACACCCTGGGAGGCCGCTTGGGATGCCCTGGAGCCACTTACTTTTGGGGTGCTAATGATTTTTGCCTACCTCCTGGCGGATGAGCTTCCGGTGAGATGTGGGTGAGTTCCTTGGGGATGCCGCAGGTGCAGGCGGGAGCGGGGCTCAGAGGCCAGTTTTGAGGGCCCGTGAGGAAGGGGTTCGGAGGGATCGGGGGTCTGGGGAGGCACAGAGCCGCAGGGCGGGCAGGGAGATAGGGGTGTGCGGCTGTGATCGGCCGGAATCTAGGAAGAAGGAAGGGGACAGACATCAAGCAGGTGCTAAAGGTTCTGTCCGGTCCCCCCCCCCCTCCATGGTCGGAGTGGTGTCCACCTTGAACCCCCTCGTAGTTATAGGGGGAGAACAAGAACCTTAGTGCAGTCAGAGGGGATCCCCCTTTCCCCCTGTCTGTGAGTCACAGGTTAGCTGCTGTTTTGATACATCCAGGGGAAAACTGAGCAGAAAAAACAAACCCCACCCCACATGGCCGCCTTTTTAAGGGGCGACCTCTGCGAGTTAGGAAACCGCTCGTCACCAGCTCGCAGCTTCCTTGGGAAATGCGGAGCTGCCACTTCTGGCACCCTAGCTTCCTGAGGGGTCCAGGTTGGGTGACCTCTGCCCCTTCCCTCCAAGGTCAAACGTGTGCCGGGCCCAGAATTCCCTGACAGTCTCACCTGTCACCTTGTCAGTGGGCAGGAAATGCAATAGTTCTCGCTTGGTCTGGGAGCAATCCAGGAAGGCAGAGGTGGCTTGTTGGGATGAAAAGGTCCTTTGTCTCATTTGTCTCCACTTTGCATGTGTGTACCCCAACCCCACTAACCCCCAACTCTGTCTGTGTCAATAAGAGATCTAGTCAGTCAAAGCAGGATTTCCCGCCCCCTGTGTGTAGAGGCCCTGTAAACATATCAAGACTACACAAGAAGACACAGTCAGGGAGAAGTGTAAATGCAAAATTGCCAAATAGCACAAGTCATGAATGTTTTCTAGTTGTTACATTGATGCCAAAATAGCACTTTTTGCAGTTGCAGAGTGCTTTATGCTTTTTAATGATGGTTAGTTTCTCGTGTCTTTGTGTGGTGAAACAGGATGATCACCTCTGTCTTAGAAAAGGCCTAGAGGTAGTGTGGCGAGCTGTCCTAAGCAAGGCCGAGGACTGTGAATTAGGTGTGTTTTCCAGCTCCCCTGCTAGGGTGAAGACTTATCTGTTAGGATTTATATAACAAATAGGGACACTGAAATATTCTTATACTTGATGGGGGAACTCAGAGCTAGCCCAGAAGGGCCAAAGGTGTCCTTATTGACAAAGCTGGCCTTTGTCACCTTATTCAAGTGTCCTCGCTATGTTCCATTTCTAGTAGGGAGCTGTAATTAGATGACTCTTGTATAGATTCCAGTTCCCGATGCTGAAAATTCCTCCCATAGGTTAGCCTCTAGAAGTTAGAATTGTGGAAAGCACTACTGTTTCCTTAACATTAATACCCAGTATGATTCATGGAAGCATTATCACAAATCATTGGACACCATACAAGATTGTTCTTACAATTCTAAAGCTGTATACATTTCTGTGATTGCTATTAATTTATATTTAATCATTTGTATTTTAGCAGCAAACCTCTTTGGGGACTATTGGAAAGGAAAGCATGTTTTTGTTACAAGAACATGAGAATATGGAATAATGTGGGCTTGTATATTGCCTGTTGATCTTGTCCTCTTCATCAAGTACTGCTATTCACAAATGAAAATAATAGATGGTCCTATTAGGGATACTTATTTTCTTTTTAGACAAGAGTTATGCAAGCAAAGTTATTTATTCTGACTCTTGTCTGAATTCCAAGTATTATAAAGACCTACAGAAAAATAACGTAGTAAATTTAGGGAGTCTTGTTCTGTGTGTGTGTGTGTGCGCGCGCGTGCGTGTGTTTTTCGCATGCTCATCTACCTCTGCCAGATGTTTTAATTTCTCACATGTCTCTGCCTGTGAAATATCCTACTTTTTGTTACTCATGATTGCTTTTCTACTTCAAGGGTTATTTGGTCTTTACACATGGTCTAGCCAGCATCAGATGTGTGTCATTATCTGCAACTTTAGAAAGAGGGTTCGGTGGGGGGGGGGTTGAAGCAAATGGAAGATAATAGTAGTAGAAATCTTAACACTTCATTTGCCTCTGGTTTTATCTCTCATCACAAGACACAGCTACTATCTCTTCGGTGAGCAAACCCCTTAGCAGAAGAAAGCTGTTCAACCACCCATCCACCCACCCATATACCCCACACAGGTGTATTTCAAATGTGATTCCATTTTTTTCTGGCACCTCTTTAAGGAACACACTTGAATCAGCAGGTCGTTTGTTGTCTTCAGTCTTGGAATGACGGTTTTCTTCAAGAGCAGGCTGCCCTTCTCTAAGCAAAAACTGCAACCATTTAAATGGTTAAATGGCTTGATTAAATCTCCAGTTCTGACGTGGAGGAGGATGAGAAGTTACCCCTTGAGCCATGTGGTCTTGGCAATCATGAGGCCGTATGTATCTGAAAAGAGTACGTTTATCTGTGTCCATAGACAATCCCAATTGTGTTTCTGAAATCTGTGCATGTATTTTTTTCACTGTAATATTTTACATCTGTTTGTAAAGATAGGGATTAACTTAATGATTCAAAGAGTAACATTTTGTGTGAGTATGCTTGTGTATGTGAGAGTTGCATTGTTTTGGGATTGTGTTATTTAATGATGGTTCCTTGGACAGCCTCCTGGTATTCAATAACCAATATGGAATATGTCTCATTAAATCCATATCAGTCTTTTACTATGTTCTTCTTGCTTTATTTGTTCCCCATTAAATGTCATTCAGGTCAGCTTGTATGTTCTAGAAAAACAGGAGTTGACTCTGTAAATAAGATTTTATGGGAATACAGTTTGACCCATGTAGCCATGTTTACGTATTCTAGTTAATGGTGAGCTTGGGTTGCATCAGCGGAGGTGAGTAGTTGGAGTTGAACACTTTTGGCTCAGCTTAATCCTATAAATTCCTATGTATATTGCATTTAAGTCAGTGGCTGTGCCCTGAACTGTGTTTTCTTTGTGTCTTTACATAGATGGAAGGTTTCCCCAGACAGAGGGAAGGGAGGAGGGCCCACAGGCTGGGGCTGCTGACATTCTGCCTCCTGTCCTTGCTTCCCCCTTGTGACTGGCACGTTGTGTACTGGGCCGGGAAGCAAGTGCCTCTGCCACAGTTAAAGTAAGGGAAAAATGGGTATTAGCCAGAGCATTCTAAGGCCTATGGTTATTCAGTTGGCATACCCACCCACTCCCTTTTTCTCTTTCTGTACTCATCCCCTCTTTTCCCTTAGGGAGACAAGCTTCTATCCCTTCCCTGTGAGAATTGTCCTAGATATTTAATGAGGAATTTCACTAGGCTTCAGAGGAGAGTGGAGGCCCTTCCCATATTCCCCCAGGGACCTGGCACCCCGCCCTCCCCTGCCCCACCCCTGTCCCCTTGCTCTGGGTCTGGGAGCTGTGCAGCCTCACCAGACATGGGCAGGTGCTGCCACTGTGCCTTGGATAACCAAGAAGGAACTCTAGTTGTCATATGCCAGAGTGTGGGTCCTCTCCACTCTGTGGCCAGTTCAAACCCAGTTGGGTACCTCAAATGTTGTTTTTTCCTTTCCCCTACAGAGTGAATAGTCAGCTAATACTTGAAGGTAGTCCAAATCAACTGAATTAATGATCTGTAAATTGTGTCAACATACACATACAAAGTAAGGTTTTCATCAACGATTATGGGTCTGGACTTGGGCAGTTCCTCTTTTGTATCATAGAATTGTGCTCAGTGAGCCAAACGGAGGCACTAGCTTTGTAGACAGAAGAGGGCTGTAGACAGCAGAACTAGACAAGCTGACCGCCCCTCCCCCCTTTACTGTATAGCATAAGAGACTTCCTTCTCATAATGACAGTGACATACTGGCTTGATAATGTGTACATTCTGTCTTGAAATCTTGGAGATCAGATAAGGGCCTGATGTTTAGCTTTTGGGTATGGAAATTTAAGACGAAAGAAACTCCCCCCCCTCCCCTTTAGTTTGGTACCTTAGGCCTAGGACAGAACTCAGTACAAACCAATGTGTCCTATTAACGTATTTGAAAATAGCTGAGATAAGAGATCTGGAGTCTGGGTGAGGGGTTGTGCTGCTGTTGGTGGGAAGACAGGAGGCAACACAGATGTAGTAGGAAATGGCTTTTTCTTCCCCATACTGAATCACCTACCCACTTTGGTTTAGAGGCTAAGGAGATGGGAGGATGAAGACAGCTAATGGGACATAAGGGAGACCGGGAGATGAGGGTGGAGGTGGGGAGAGGCAGATCAATCTGGAGGTAAGGACAGATTTCTAAATTTCAATAACTGTGGGATACGTGTGAGACTTCAGTCATGTTTCTCTTTTCCCAGAATCCATGGCGTGTTTTCATTCTATGAACTGGATGGTGGACATTCGAAATTGAGAATATCCAAAACCTCAAGACTCAAATATCCAGTTTTCTAGAATCTTCGAGAATATTGTCTTTGGAGGTAGTGTGTAGGAGAATCCTGGTCAGGACCGTTAGTTAACATGAGAGATTTCCCATGTTCCCCTCAGGTTCTTCCAGTTCTAGAGAACTTATGGCACAGGTGTGTATGTAGGGGGGCGGGGAGTGGCAAGTAGACAGCTGAGTCTCTGTCAGGAAATATCACCCAGTGTCCTAGCGCTCTTTGTCCCATGACAAACCAGTGGTCCGGGAATGAATGGGAAGATGAGAGCTTTGGTATCCGCCTCCCTGCTGAACCTGTCTTACAAGTTCCAAAAACAGAGAGGGATACAAGTTTCCTCATCCATGACACAGGGACAGCAGTTCCTGTCCCCCTGATCTGGTGAGGAGGAAATCTGGGTTCCTATGCCTATCTTCTAGTAGTTGCCTGAAATGTCTGTCTGCTCTTCTCCTGGAGCTACTCACCGCCCTTCTCCCCTCCTGGATCCTCGCTGCTTTTCTGACCCACAGAGGACCATAGTGGATGGGGAAAGGAAAGCTGGTAAGTGTGTTATCAGAAGCATGCCTTGTCCAGATGAGGTCCTATAAGCATTTAGTGCACTTTCACTTACTTTTATTAGGAATGGGAATTTAACAAAGAAAGAAATGCTCTAGCCTTTGAGCCAAGAAGAAGAACCAAAGAATCGAAGCTCCAAGTCACAAAGACCCCGAGTGGCTCAGAGCAGCTACTGGAGCCGGACACTGCAGGTGAGACTCAGCAGCTCTTCTGTGTACCGGGGTGTTGGGGTTAGGGTGGAAGCTTCTGGGTGGGTCTCAGGCTGGGAAGGCTCCTGGTGGCCCAGGGTGACCCTCATTGGCCCTGGTGTCAGAGGGAAGAGGGGATCAGGGCCTGTGCCCCAGTCCCTTTCTGGAGGTGACCAGGGGAAAATGGGGACAACCCCCCTGACAACACTCAGCTCCCCATCTGTCACCTCACTGAGCTTTTGACTTCAGCGTCCCCTTGTGCAGCTTCACGAGCGAGCCGATCCACTCGGTGGTTTTCTGCTTGGCTTCCTCCCAGCTGAAGCGTGGCTCATACCCAAGATCTCGCTGTGCTTTCTTGTAGGAGAAGGTGTACACGCTGTTTGTGAGTACCACTAAGTGTCGGGTAAAGGAGGGTCGGTACTCGTAGATAGGACGCAGCAGGAAGCTCACTGCTTCCAGCAGGAAAGCCAGCCAGTACAGCAGGAAGAGAGGAGGGGTGGGCTTAGGATCAAGGCAGAAGCCCCATTCTTTGCACATTATGTAATATAAGTCATCATAGCTTTGGTGAGGTGTGTCATCTGAGATGTAGTAGAACTGCCCTTGGATGTTTGGTGCCTTCTTGGGGTCCCTCAGGCCTCTGCAGGCCAGAATGTGGGCCCAGGCCACGTTGCCCACATAGGCGGGGTTGACCAGAGAGTAGGGACCTAATTTTACAAGGTTTCCATTGTTCTGGAGAGCACTATTTACTATGTCAGAAAGATGTTTGCTTCCCTCCCCATAGATAAATGGAGGCCTCAAGGAGCAAGTATGCAAGGTGCCACCATTTTTAAGGGTGCACCCATTGGCTGCCAGCACAGCCTTCTCAGCCAGCTTTTTGCTGTGTGAGTATGGGTCAGTCGATGTGTATTCATGATTCTCTTCTTCCTGGGCATTCTGGATGGTCTCCTTGTAGGAGTTGGGCCCGGAAACTGCAATTGAACTGGTGTAGATGAAGGTTTGCACACTAGCTTGGATACAGGCTTCCAACAGACGCTGGGTACCTGCCAGTGGAGATCACAGTGTTACCGTTAAGGAATAATCAAGACTATCTGCAATGGTCACAGATTCGGGTTTACCTCCATCCCACCTTGGGTGTATTCTAGAGACAGGTGTATTCTTTCTTTCCTCTTTTTTTCCTTAAAGTTTTAATAAAACTACATATGTAACTGCATTTCTTCTTATAAATTTTTTAGCTATTTGGTATGTGTGTGTTGTGGTGTGTATGTGTGAACCGATAGTTCCTTTTCTGTTCAGCTTCCTGCAATTTTTTGGTGTATATTTTCCAAGTTGGATTTGGATATCAATTACTCATTTATTATGTTGTCTATAGGTTTCTCCATAGAAGAGAAATCCTTGATTTGATATAATCTGACTCATAGTTTTGCTTTGTATTTACCCTATTGAAATTTTGGTTAACACATGCTTTCCACTGTCCTGTTACAAATATATTTCACCCATCTCTAACATGGAGAACTGTGTTGTTTTATGTAAAACACTTGCAAAGTTGGAAACTACTTTTGCATGGCTACAAATTTGCCATCACTATTACCTTTCACTACTTATTTAATCATACAACAGCTGCTGCTGCTTCCTCTCCTCCTCCTCCTCCTCCTCCTCTTCCTCCTCCTCCTCCTCCTCCTCTTCCTCCTCTTCCTCCTCCTCCTCTTCCATCTTCTGCTCTACTTCTTCCTCCTTCCCATTTCTTTCCTCTTCATCTCCTCCTCCTCCTCCTCCTTCTTCCCCCTACCTCCACTTCTGCAATTGTGCCCTGAGACACTAAATAAAGTCTTTGAGATGCTATTGGAGACCCATCTCTCCCCGAGGTACAATACCTTGGAGATTGACATCAATGATGGTCTGTCTGGGAATGACACCAGTGGCGTCAATGAGAGCAGCAGTATGGATTACGACTGAGACTCCCTGGCAGGCTCTCCACAAACACTGGGCATCCAGAATGTTCCCTTCCAGCACTGTCACCTTAGCCTTTGTCTGCAGCTCTGTGGGGACAGGAGACTGGGCACAGGGGGAGCTTTCTGTACAGGCTGTGAAGATTCCTGATTGGGTGACACTTACCTGGGTGCCCAGGGGCAGTCCTAGAGGGGAAATGTTGTGAGGAGGTGATGCGTTAAACAAAGGCTTAGAGATACGAATTTGTAGCAGTTATTGGAAGACCACAACATGTGCTTCAAACACATCCACTTGCAGAATAGAAATCTGAACAGTCAGATCTCTGTGTTTCGAATATAATTTTTAAGGAGTGCTGTGGGAAGTTCATCAAATTCATTACAGAAAATGGAAAGATTGTGAAGAGCTGGCTGTAAGAGGAAGAATTTAGAATTTAGTTCTGTAGGGAATGAATGATGGAGGTAGATTTGAAGTTGAGGGAGAAACAGGCAGGACTGTCTTTTTTTGGTCATATCTTTTAAGTTCTTCTCTGAGTGGACTAGAGAACATTTTGGGGGGGGGGATGGTCCAGTTGTGGGGCCTGAACTCAGGGCCTGGGTGCTGTCCCTCAGCTCTTCAGCTCAAGGCTAGCGCTCTACCACTTGAGCCACAGCGCCACTTCCGGCTTTTCTCTTTTCACTTATGTGGTGCTGAGGAATCGAACCCAGGGCCTCATGCATGCAAGGCAAGTGCTCTACCACTGAGCCACCTTCCCAGTCCCTAGAGAACATTTTTAAGAAATGTTATGAACAGTATTGAAATATTTCCTATGATCGAGTTTTAATTTTTAAGTAACAGGTTATTTAATTAGGTGTATACAATTTGAAATCACAGGTACAGCATGGAGTTTGAATCTATTTGTACTTCTGTCTGTATGGTTATATATATTTTTGCTTGAGACATGACTTTTAAAAATGCTACTCCTGGGACTTAAACTTAGGACCTGGGTGCTGTCCCTGAGGGTTTTTTTAATTGTTTGTTTTGTTCAAGGCTAGCACTCTACCGCTTGAGCCACAACTCCATTTCAAGTTTGGTGTTTTTGTGTGTGTGTGTGTGTGTGTGTAAGTAGTTAATTTGAGATAAGAATTTCATAGACTTTCCTTCCCAGGCTGGCTTCAAATTGGGATCCTCAGATTTCAGCCTCCTGAGTAGCTAGGATTACAGATATAGTGACTTGCTGATGCCTGCCAAGGATTATCGTCTGATGGTATAATATAAATAGTAGTATCCTTGACAGATGTCAAAAAAGTTTTTTTTTTTCTTAAGCCAGGTACTCAACTCTGTAATCCTACTCAGTTGGCTGAGGTCTGAGGATATTAGTTTGAAGCCAGCCTGGGCAGAAAAGTCTGTGAGACTCTTGTGTCCAAATAACCAGACAACAAGCTGGAAGAGGAAGTGTGGCTTAAGTGCTAGAGCTGTAGCTTGGAGCTAAAAAGCCAAAGGACAGTGCAGAGGCCCTGATTTCAAGCCTGAGAACTTGAGCCAGAAAAAAAAGAAAAGAGTTTTTCTTATCTATACTACATTTCACCAGGAAATCCATAGTACATTTTTTTTGGTCCAATGTTGATCAGAAGAAAAAAATCCAATATGGTTGAAGATAGGATGTTATTAAAGTTTAAAAAAATAAGCTTTAAAAACTTTTTAGAGATGGCATAATTATCTCTACTTACACCTAAATGCACACTTGACTTCCTCTGTCTCTGCTATTTGGGTCTTGTGTGCCTATTTAAAAATTGTGAGGTATAATTTCTGTTTCTTAAAAATTTCAGGTAACTTAGCTGAAAACCAAAATTCTATCATTTCTTGTGCTTTGTGTCTTTGTAATTGTTTTTGTTTTATTCAATAAGGGACATATTTAACTCAAATGTTAAACTTTTGGATTGCTTTATAGGTTAAGTCATTTTGGTCTAGAGCTAGCCTTGAGATTTCCTAAGTCATCATGAAAACTGATGTGGTAGAAATTAAGCTATAATTACATAAAGGTACTATTAATTCATATTCAAAAGTTGCATAATAAATCAGATGAATAGCGCTTTGTATTTTCAGTCATTATTCTAATGTTAAATTATTATTTGGGGCAGATATTGAGGCAGGATAGACAAGAACTGGATGACCCGAGAATCAGGAAATGTGAAAAGTTAGAGAGGAAATCAGGGTCAGGAAGAAAGACCAAGGATTGGTAGAGCATGCAGATTAAATTAACTACTGTAAAAAAACACATATAAGCATTCTTTCTATCACACCCTTTTCTTTTTGATATTAAGTTGTTCTTGACTGACTTACTCTTTTAATATTTATTTTATTTTTTGGTACTAGAGATTGGATTCAGGATCTCTAACTTGGTAGGCAAACCAATTATCTCCTATAACCTTCTCCCCCTGCAAGTCTTTTTCCTATAGTTTTTTTTTTCAGCTGGGGTCTTCTGCCTGGTCAGACTGTAATTTTTGTATTTCTTCTTACCATAGCAGATATTTCAGGTTCACACCACCGTGCCTCTTGATAGAGTTACATTTGCCTGACCTCCCTTTGACATTCTACCCACCCAGTCCTTTCGCAAATTCTATGTCCCTTTCCATTTTCTCAGTACTCTAAATTTTAAAACAAAGCTGTAGTAAATGGTTAAGATGTTAACTGTTGACTTAGAGTTACAGAACCCAGGGCATCTGATGTCCTTTGTAAAGCCTCATCCTCATCTTCAGTTTTGTCTAAAGAGAACGGCAGGCACTGTCCCCAAGACATTGACAGAGGTTAGCCAGAGGAAATACCTTGGATGAAGAAGACCCCCTTAGCACACAGCCTCTGTAATATAACTCTCTGCTATGTCTGAGCTCCACATTTACCCCAAACCCCACAAGATGGCCCTCTGGGGTTGATAACATGTCTATCTCCTCTAGACAACTGCCTTCAACCCACTTCTTATCTCCTGATTGTTGGCTTTTGAGAGACAAGTAGCCACCCCTTTACCTGCTCACACTTTTGACCAAACTAAGCCTGTATAGCCACAGCCACTGACCCCCCCAAAGAGATAGCCATTCAAGGGTACACAGGAATAAAAGAAAGGGACTTAAGGGTTGACTATCTCCAGAGCTCTGCTCTCCATTGCTCCCATGACCTGGGGACTATTGCCTTTTCTCTGTAATCCTCACTGCCAGATGAGTAGGCCAGGCTCCCACCCTGTGCGCAGGGTCACCGAGGGTCTGGGGTGAAGTGTGCCATGTGGATAGGCTCTATCTGTCCACCTGCTGCACAAGCATCAAGAGTGCAGAACATGTTCCCCAAACATCAGTTCATTGCTGACTTTCCTGTACCATTTTCCACTCCCCCTAATGGGCTAAGCTATGGGAGAAGCTGCATAGCTTTTTAATTTATTTACTATTTTTGTAAGACAAGGCTCCCTTTCCCCATACCTAGGCTTTACTTTAGAGCCAAATGCTCAATCCGGTAACTCACTAGATAACAGCTCCTTGTTTTCTGGTCTTAAGGTTCTGTACAAGGCTCTGATCTCCTGTAGCTTATTTTCTTCTGTCAACAAGCTGATGATCCTCTGGCCCAGAAACCCTCCTGCTCCTGTCACCAGGCATCTCCACCCAGTCATGGCCAGTGCAGCAGTAGAACACAGCAAGAAGAAGGCAGTATAACCCTGGAAAGGATTAGAAAGTAACCAGTGAGCACAGACTTTTAGTTCCCAGTGGTAATGGCGTGGAGAGAAAACCCAACAGAAACCACTTATCCTCTTACTTTCCTGAGGTGTAAATCGTGCCTATGCTCTAAAATTATGTGAAGAGTTTATCCTAGGGATAGCAGAGAAGTGATTCTTTAGTAGATACAGCTAGGTAGCCTCCCATCCAGTTCAGTTCTAACATTTGAGCTGGGCGCTGGTGTGTAATACTAACTACGCAGGAGGCTGAGATCTGAAGATCCCCGCTCAAAGCCAGTCTAGACAGGAGAGTTATCAGATGCTTATCTCAAATAAAACACCAAAAAGTCCTGAGCGGAAAAAGCTAAGGGACAGTACTCAGGCCCTGAGTTTGAGTCCCTGTACTGGCACGCATGTGTGTGTGCACACGCACACACACACACACACAAAGAGAAAATTCTAATAATTTGTGTCAGCACACTGCTTGTTGCCCTGATACAGCTAGATGATATATGAGTTCATTCCCTGTGCTTCTCGGCAATCAGTTAAAAAAAAAAAATCAGAGATTTGTATGACAAATGCCTATTCACATTCCATTAAGTAGCTTGAGTCATCTATAGAACTTAGATACATGTTTACTTACACTTATTGGTTTATTATACTGAGATACTTCAGAGGACAGAGATGAAGGGCAGCATAACGCCAGGAATGCAGGAAGGAGAATAATCCTTATATGCCCTTGTTGGGCCCACCAACCTCTAGGAAAACGGCCATGTCTATCTGAAGCTCTTTGCACCCTGCCCTTTCGTAGACTTCCCGTGTAGGGGCTAATGAAGAAGGACAGTGGAGTTGAAATAAGCTTGACACACAGCAGTGCTGAGAGATCAGATATGGAAACCTAACAAGGTCTGTCTGCCTAGAGTCCACGGCAGTCCTCCTTTGAAGAATAGTCTGAGCGGGACTATTCTAGAAGACAAAAGGGTAAAGCAAATTAGAAGAAAAAGCATAAAAGATACTGATGAAAAGATGTTTTTCTTTTCTTTCTTTTTTTTTTGCACAGGGTGAGCAGTGAGGAAGAGGGAGAAGGTTTATACAGCAACCTCTGTGTGTTCAAAGGCCAAATGCTGCCATCTTGGTTACCTGCCTGAGGCAGTGTTGGGTAGAACAGCCATTAGGAGGTGGGTTCTACCAGAAGGAAGTGAGTGTCTCTGGATATATGCCAAGGGAGGGGCTGCGGGGCCATTTCTTCATTGTCTCTTGCACTTCCTGGCTCCCATGTTGTGAGCAGCATTGCTCTACTTTGTACTCTTGGTCATGGTGTTGTAGCTCACTGGAAGCCAGAGCTAGCTCATGGGGTTAAGTGCCCAAGGACTGAAAGCTTTGAAACTGTGAGCTGAAATGAATCACCACTCCACCCCCTTTAAGGCATTTATTCAAAGTCATTTACCACACTGATGGAGAGCTGTTGTAACTTAGTTGCTGTGATCTTTTTCCCAGGGAGGATATAACTCAGGAAATGGGAATGGAAACTGTAAGATTTACATTATACTACCAGAAACTATATATCCTGTTTTTCAGACATAGAAAAATGAA
This sequence comes from Dipodomys ordii, assembly GCF_000151885.1. Taxonomy (NCBI): domain Eukaryota; kingdom Metazoa; phylum Chordata; class Mammalia; order Rodentia; family Heteromyidae; genus Dipodomys; species Dipodomys ordii. The sequence goes on along the minus strand of NW_012267294.1, from coordinate 7,816,047 downwards.
TATACAAATAATCAGCCTCATTTAAAAAAACCCAGTCTGACATTTAATAATGAACCCAATTAAGGAATGTGTTTCCCAGGGTGAGACTCCTAGGGGTCCGATTCCCTTCCAGCTTGTCTCATACTCAATGCCCATAAGTTCACAGCAAACATGGAACTTGACCTTGGTGCTCTGGTACAATGAATCCAGTATGATGGATAGTGCTTTTCTCTGAGAGATTTGCAAGTGTTAAGGTATTGTTGGATTTCCCCATGTATTCCTTCATTTCAATGCATTAATCTCCAAACAGGCACATTTGTAAGCTACCAGCCCTGCAAGACCTCCTTTCAGACTGCTTCCATTCTGGTATAGGTTCTCTGTTGGTTGGACCAGCAACTAATGGAACTATACTGATGATTCACTCCAGTGTTGCCAGACAGGGTGAAGCATAGACCCTGGGAACTCTGACCTAAACTGGGATTACTGTCAGTGAAGAGTTAAAAGTGGCTTTGTTTCGAAGCAGTAACCCTTCTGTTGCTCATACTAACCTTGGGCCCACCTGAATTTCAGAAACTGTCTTGTTTGTGCTGAAACTGCTAAACCATAGATTACTTGAACAAAGCTACTCTGAAGTCAGGCCCCACTTTGTACTATAGCTGGCCCTGGGTCCCCACAAACTTCAGGAGATGACCAAGCTGGCCCAAGATAAACAGACCGCCAATTACTCCCTGCTAAGCTTTAACTGCTCTGGAATGTCCAGATGGCCCATTGAGACCCAGCCAGTTTGATAACTCCCTACTACCTCTTATCACCTTGGAATGCCCTGCTGATGCCTCTAGTTGCTGTAAATTTGTCAGTCTGTGATTTTTTTTTTCTCTCCTTCTCCTTTTGTAACTTGGTTGTTTTTGCCTTTATAAACCCTGTGACATTTCAGCTCCGGGCTCTCCTCCTAAGCTCCGCTGAGTCGGTGTGTAGGATGAGGCCCGAGCTGCAGCCTGCCTGAATAAAGCCTTGCTTTTGCATTTCGGAATGTCTGACTCTCAGTGGTCTTCTTGGTGTGGGTCCTGCGACGAGGGGGTGGGGGTGTAACAGTCAGGACCCCAGACGGTCTTTATCTAGATTCCTGCGCCTGACTCTTGATTTAGGCAGTTTCATATCAGATTGCTTGTAACCTGTGCTCCCTGGCTCTTCCAAGTTCTCCCTGCTGAAATCAATGCAGAAACTTGTTTGGAGCTTGTTCCCATGTTGAGGGAAAGGGTTCCTCTCATCCACCCTGGAGGAAAGAGGCATTGAAATCTTTAAGATGAATTAAGGGAATTATTTACTAGAAGCCTGTTCCCTTCAATTGTATTCATTCCATTATGTAGAACATTGAAGATTTCTACGTTGCTATGGAGTCCTGAGACCCTCTTTTTGCCTTCTTCACACAAACCAGTGCTTTTGAGAATAGTCCAGAAAAAGATGAAGGTAAGATAAAGGGCACTATTCAGGTAACAGGCGGAGCCAGCTAGACAACACGTCTCCACATTCCACAGCACTCTCAAAAGTTGGGTGGTGGGGGGTGGGGGGATTGGAGAAGGGAGGTAATCTGCAGGGCTCCTAGCATTTGGTTTCTGATGACTGGAAGTAGTAGCTAGAATGTTGATAACAAATCCTATCCTGGCCTGCTGACGTTAAATAAATGACTCATGATCCTGGCCAGGGCTGTGGCCTCACTCCACAGGGAAACTGGGAGTCTAGGTTCAATTATCCATCCTACCTGTGGGAGGAGTTCACTCCATGTAATTATACTTTTCAAGAACAACTACTCCCTCTATTGGGAGGCCCTGTTAAAAAGCTTGACTTTTGGGTCTCTACACGGGAGTCATTCATTCTCAAGTCTGTCTGCTCTCCTATCTGAGTGTGTGCATGCACTTTCCTTCGCACAAATACCAGTGCTGTTCAGGTTTCCAGGTCTGTCCTTGAATTCTTTCATGAGTCTAAGAGGCTTCTGGCTTCGGACCCAATGATCTGAATCGCTAACAGTTACAAGAGCCACTACATTATTCTCCTGACTCCAAATCTTGCACCTTTCTCACCTAAAGTTTAGGTGAATGCAGCCAACTGGTTACACTTACTTTTGTTGCTACTAGCTATGGGGTCTTGCTCAGGACTCAATCCTGGTCCCTTCTAGTAAGGGATGGCTCAGCACACCCTTATATTTCAGACTTTCCTAGTTTTCACTTAAGAAGAAAATGGCTCTGGGGCTTGAACTCAGTACTTGGGTGCTGTCCTTGAGCCTTTTTGTTCAAGGCTAGTGTGAGCCACAGCTCCACTTGTGACTTTCTTTGCTGAATAATTGGAGATTAAGAGTCTCATGGACTTGCCTCCTGAGTAGCTAGGATTACAGGCATGAGCCAATGACTGTTTCTAAAAATATTTTTTGCATTTACATTATTTGTAACTCATCTTTTAAAAAACATCCACCTTTGTGAAATGAATCTTATGATTCTCTCTTTTGTCTTTCCTGTTCTCTTCTTAATTATTATTACATTATTACTAGCATGTGTACAATCCACCATGGGAAAATGAGACAGTAAATTTGACCTTTCTGATCAGATCTACATTTTATATTAGTAAAGTTAGAGGAAATCATTGTAGAAATTGGACCTACCTGCCAAGACCTGAGTGATAGGTATAGTGTGTGGGTCGTAGTCTGGTCATCTGGTCACATATGGCTTGCAAAAGAGGCATAACCATTACTTCATCTGGAAGTTAGCATTTCAGACTCCTCTGAAAGCCCCACTTCTCACACAAAAGATACCTTCCAGAATCTTCTACCCATTGAACCACCAGAGATACATTCCCTTAGGAATAAACTAATATTGGTCTGCAACAATGGATCTATCTGAAACTGTAGGTCCTTTAGCAACTCAAACATCCTCTTCCACTGTGCAGAACTGAAAAAAACAGACCTGCTGATCTAATTAAGTTCTCTCACAATCCATTTGAGTGAAATAAATGAGACAATTCCTTTACAGCAATCTCTCTGGCTTCTGTAGTTTCTTAGAATTACCCTTAACCTGAGCAATGGACCACATTGTAGACCAAAGGTCTTAGTTCATGATAGCTTTCCAGTTTTAATCTTGGCTGGAGCTGTAAGGAAGTTGGTCTAAGTTCAGACAATCAGGAAGCAGTCTGTCCCTTTCACCTATCTTACATTTAATAAAAAAGATCCCAGGGCTAGGAAGATGGCTTAGTGGTAGAGTGCTTGGCTTGCATGTATGAGGCCCTGGGTTTGATTCGTCAGCACCACATAAGCAGAAAAGCCAGAACTTGCACTGTGGCTCAAGTGGTAGAGTGCTATCCTTGAGCTGAAGAGCTAAGGGACAGGGTCCAGGCCCAGAGTTCAGGCCCCACGGCCGACAAAAAAAAGATCCAACATTTCACTTTTTTCCTGTAAGCTTTTATTTCTGCCCCTTATATTTCCAGTGGCTTTCAGTGAAGCAGAGGTCCACCATACATAATCTAGTGGGTTCCCAGGACTCATTGCTGAGATTCAGCATCATTCTAGTAAATTCCATTCCACTGACCCCCAACTCTGCACTATTTAAGTCAACTGAGATTAAAAGCTACATGGCAGAGAATAACGAAGTGTGTGTGTGTGTGTGTGTGTGTGTGTGTTTAAGTTGATGTCCAGAAAAACAGATTCAAGCAGTCCTGAAAATGAGCTCCCTGGGTATACATATGTTGACAGGAATAACAAAGTTCTAAGATCAGCTCCTATGGAGGTGAGGTAGAGGCATCTGCAGCCCAGGGGTAATGTTCAGCTGTGAGCTTGGTTGAAATCTGCTTAACTAAGTGGTTCTCAACTCCTTTTGCTTTATCTCCACTTTCAAAAGTGCCTTCATACAGTGGGTAACTGAGGAACTGAGGCCAGTGCAGATAGCATGACCTTTTACTTGGGCTAGCAAATGCCCTGCCTACATTTTTTCACATGTCTCCGTTCACCTGAAATGCTTTTGCAGTCACCTTGCGTTTCAGGAATGTCAGAATCCATGGAAGAATCCAAACTTGTCAGTGCTTCTCAAAATCAACAGCTGTTGACAAGGCTCCAGCTGTCCACTCCTTAGCTAATCATCCACTTGACCATCTGGTTACTCCTTCGATCATAGACCTCACATTTGACCTCAACAAGGGACTTAAGCATGCATTCCTGCTTGTGTTCTTCCTTCATCTAACCCTAAAGCTCAGATCTCATCTGGAAGACTGGCTGAATTTCTTTCTGTCTCCTTCCATGTGCAGACCTATTACTAAATCTTCCCTTGCCTTTCAACAATTCAGATCTCCTTACAGTCTACAGTGGAATGAGTGGCCAGGTGTGACAGGTGTAATCTTCAGTTTAGGACCCTAGCCTAGTGTTACTCTGGGTACAGTCACCCTATAGCCATGGTTGAAGCGTGAAGAACAGGCAGAATGAAATATGATTGGACGCCAAGTAAATGCCTCAGTGCTAAGAGTATGAAAGGGGAAAGTTGTGTGTTTGGCTGTTGTATACCTTCCTTGAAAGATCAAGGCCAGGGGCCACCACAGCCTGCCTTATTAGGGAAGGATAGGGGAACGACTCTGGTCGTAAGCCCAAGAAGTACATATCACAATATCATACCCCTCTTCTTCTCTCTGCCCCATCATGACAAAATCCCTGCATCCACCGCCACCAGAAACAGCAGGAAGAAAATGAAAAGTTCTAACCTGTTCCGCTGTTGAAAGGTAGATCGTCCCTAAGAGCCTGTGTTCTTTCCTCACCTGTTATAGTGGGGCTGGAGCTTTATACGCTGACCTCTGAATGTAATAACCTTTGATTCTTGTTGTATGCACATTACAGGTGCTTCCTAGGATAACACTGCTTTTGTATTTGTAAATGTGTTAATAATGTACCACTAGTATCTGTTTCCAAATACATGTGTGTACATTCCTTATCAGTGTGGGAGTGGTGGAATTGAGGCGAAGTCATTGGACAGGTAATTATGGAAAATGGGACATTCTCTACTCTTGAAAAATAAGATGCTCACAGGGCTGGGAAGGTGGCTCAATGGTAGAGCACTTGCCTTGCATGCCTGAGGCCCTGGGTTCGATTCCTCATTACCACATAAGCAAAAAGAAAAAAGCCAGAAGTGGTGCTGTGGCTCAAGTGGTAGAGCACTAGCCTTGAGCTGAAGAGCTGAGGGACAGCACCCAGGCCCAGAGTTCAGGCCCCATGACCGTACCCAAAAACAAAAAAACAAAAAACGTAAAGAATTACCCATTAACCATTTCTGCATATTTTATCTTGATGGTTATGGCAAATGCTTGTCATCTGCCGTGGACTTTGACAAATCATAGTTTGCATGGTCTCTCTGCATTCCACAGAAACATGGCGTTAGCAGGTAAGACCTGTAAACAGAACCTTTCGCCTCTTAGTGATCATACCTGCCTCCTTGTTTGCATTTCAGTGAGCCCTTAGGATTATGGGAATGCTGGGTATTTGTCCTGGAGGAAGATAATCACAAATCTGGGGTCACCCAAGTTCTTGAAGCATCAAACCTTTTCAGCGTCCTGTTATTTATTTTGCAAACTGTTCATTGTTAAAAGGGTTTACTTTCTGGAGTTTCATTCGGGAATATACTATAGTCATCTTGCAGTGTGTGTATGCATATGCCCTTGTACGTGTTTATGTGATAGATTGTTTTGAGTCTAAGGCCCATGGATAGGAGAGAAACAGGCACCTTTTAGGGAACTCTGTGCCTGTCTTGTGGTACATGCCTAAGTACTGCTCCCTTCCTGAAATGTCCACCATCCTCCTCCTGGTTCCAGGCTGCTTTTTGTAGTGGGCCAACTGCAGGTTAAAGAAAGAAAACTGGTAAAGCATGTTCACAGATAGACTCTTTGTCCATGTCCAACATAAGATCTTTGTTGTTCTCTCTATTGACTTTCATTAGGAGTGGGAATTTAACAAAGAAAGAAATGCAAGAAGAAGAACCAAAGAATCGAAGCTCCAAGTCACAAAGACCCCAAGTGGCTCAGAGCAGCTACTGGAGCCAGACACTGCAGGTGAGACTCAGCAGCTCCTCTGTGTACCGGGGTGTCGGGGTTAGGGTGGAAGCTTCTGGGTGGGTCTCAGGCTGGGAAGGCTCCTGGTGGCCCAGGGTGACCCTCATTGGCCCTGGTGTCAGAGGGAAGAGGGAATCAGGGCCTGTGCCCCAGTCCCTTTCTGGAGGTGACCAGGGGAAAATGGGGACAACCCCCCTGACAACACTCAGCTCCCCATCTGTCACCTCACTGAGCTTTTGACTTCAGCGTCCCCTTGTGCAGCTTCACGAGCGAGCCGATCCACTCGGTGGTTTTCTGCTTGGCTTCCTCCCAGCTGAAGCGTGGCTCATACCCAAGATCTCGCTGTGCTTTCTTGTAGGAGAAGGTGTACACGCTGTTTGTGAGTACCACTAAGTGTCGGGTAAAGGAGGGTCGGTACTCGTAGATAGGACGCAGCAGGAAGCTCACTGCTTCCAGCAGGAAAGCCAGCCAGTACAGCAGGAAGAGAGGAGGGGTGGGCTTAGGATCAAGGCAGAAGCCCCATTCTTTGCACATTATGTAATTTAAGTCATCATAGCTTTGGTGAGGTGTGTCATCTGAGATGTAGTAGAACTGCCCTTGGATGTTTGGTGCCTTCTTGGGGTCCCTCAGGCCTCTGCAGGCCAGAATGTGGGCCCAGGCCACGTTGCCCACATAGACGGGGTTGACCAGAGACAATGGGCCTGTTTTTCTAAGCACACCATTGGTTCTAAGGGCTGTCATCACAATGGGAAGAAGGAATTTGTTTCCCTCCCCATAGATGTACATAGGCCTCAAGGAGCAAGTATGCAAAGTGCCACCGTTTTTAAGGGTGCACCCGTTGGCTGCCAGCACAGCCTTCTCAGCCAACTTTTTGCTGTGTGGGTATGGGTCAGTCGATATGCATTCATGATTCTCTTCCTCCTGGGCATTGTGGATGATCTCATTGTAGTTGTTGGGCAACGCTGTCTCCACTGTGCTGGTATAGATGAAGATGGGTACACTTGCGTGGACACAGGCTTCCAACAGGAGCTGGGTACCTGCCAATGGCAAATATGGCATCAACGTGAGGAAATGAAGTAGAGGGTTTGCCATCGCTTCAAAGGTCATCTCTGTCCTGTACCCAATTGGAGGAACCATAGATATTAGCAGGCTTTTATCAGACCAAGAGTCAAATATGGAAGTGATAGCCACAGGTACAGGAATAATGCCCAAAGCAACAGATGCTGACTTGTGGGACCATAATCCCATGTGTCTGTGTATGAATAGATGTATTTATGAGTATGTGTTTGTGATTATAAACATATTCTTTGTCATTTTTTTCCTTTCCAGTATAGTGGCTTAAGTTAATTTTTATAGACACCATTTCATAAAAAAACAGTTATTTTAAGTGCATAATCTCAGGAGCCCATAGTTGTTTTTTTTTAGACAAGTGGAATTCACCCAAGCAAATAATGTAAATGTACATTATTCTGTTGTTTATGCTTTTTTATATATGTCAATAAATCTTTGTCACATGATCATTCTGTGCCTCAATGGGCAAGTTGTTATCTAGCTGGTAGATGTTAGACACCCGGCTGCTGTTGTGGGTTTTGTGTTTCCTGCGAAGCCACTTCTAGGTCTTTCTCTAACTTCATTGACTCAGAAATGAACTGCGTTCTCTGGTTCTGCACTGGTCTTTTCTATTGAGCGTGGTGGAGAACTAGTGAGCGAAATGTGCCCTCGGCTGGGAACATGCACACTGTAGAGCTTGGTGGGCTCCTGTGTCACTAAAGCGTTTTGTTCATGGTGGAGAGGCAGAGTGTCTTCTCTAATCGAAGGAAAGACTGTCCTAGCAAAGGCAATATATTGAATTGAGTGTTAGATTTATATGTATTGAAGAGTCTTACTGTAATTTTATCTTCAGGACTTCTAATCTCATTTTGTTTTAAGATAAATATGGTAGAAGTGGTGCTGTGGCTCAAGTGGTAGAGCACTCGCCTTGAGCTGAAGAGCTGAGGGACAGCACCAAGGGCCCAGAGTTCAAGCCCTATGACCAACCAAAAAAAAAAAAAAGAGCTAAGATAAATATGGTGGCCAAGTAATATGGACTTAATTTCAGCAGAATAAAAATAATCATTATTGTGAAGCATTTTCTTAACCTGTGACAGTGTTTAGTGAAGGTTCCACCTGTAACACAGTCCCTTTTGTCTTCCACCTCTCCTGTTGGAAAATGAACCAGGTAGTCCTTAAAAGCAGAGACCAGAACTGAGTCCTTGAGACACCATCCCCCATGGTGGATAGAGAGGGGTGTGGTGAATTTGACACTAGAATGGGCCACTTCTGAGATAGTGCTGGAAATCCAAAACCAACTGGCGGCTTTAGAAGAGGAGCCACCGAGTGGTGATATTGAAAGACAGGTGATGAGAGGGAAAGGACCAGGATGCACTGGGGCTGCAAAGAATGGCTCTTAGGGGTCAGAGGAACTTCAAAACAAAGACAAGGCAGGCCTCTTTGAGGGAATGTGTTTAGATTTGTACTAGATTAAGAACCTACATTTCAGAAAGAGCTGCCAGTCATGGAGGGATGAGCAGCTGAGGGGTGACTCTGCATCTGGCTAGGACCAGCTCCCCAAGACCAGTCCCGTGGTGAGCTGAGAGGCTGTCATGGAGAGCAGGAGAGGTGTTTGGGGAAGGCGAGTTCTGAACATGTTTCCTAGCAGAGCTCTGTGGGGTGGCTTTGCTACCCTCTCTAGGGGAATCCTGACTTCAGGTGGGCTCTGCATGGGGGTGTTAAGCGCCTGGTGAGGAGGCAGGGTGAATCGATATCAGGGATTTGGGGTCCAAGTCTGGTTGAGGTTGGAATGTATAAACAAGAGGAAGAGGTCTTCTAGCAGCTGGAGACATACAGGTGTCTTTAAATCTCTGCTCACCCTGTGAGGCATTCCACATTCTTGCCCTTTCTCAGCCTTGCTTTCTCATAGAAAACACTGAAACCACAGCCCTGAGTTCTCTGGGCTGGGACTGTTGAACTTAGGCAGCAGCAGATCCGGCTCAGGCAGGAGCTGTTATAATGGCTTATTTTCTCCCTTTTGTCATCTGTGTTTTCATCCGTGTTGCCATTTGTCCCCCCTCTCCCCAAGGTACTGTACCTGTGAGGTTGATGTCCATGATGGTCTGTCTGGGATTGATACCATTGACATCAATCAGAGCAGCGGTGTGGATGACGACTGAGACTCCCTGGCAGGCTCTCCTCAGACACTGGGCATCCAGAATGTCCCCTTCCAGCACTGTCACCTTAGCCTTTGTCTGCAGCTCTGTGGGAACAGGAGACTGGGCACTGGAAGGTTTTCTTGATGGATCACAAGAGTTCCTCCTGCAGGTGCCCATTACCTTGGTGTTCAATTACAATCTTAATGCGATCATGTTGGGAGAGGCAGGGCATTCAGTTAATGGAATAGCTAAAAAGACACAGGAATGAACATCTGTAGCTCTTAGTGGGAACAACAACAAAACCCTTTCCATGGCATCCTGTCTATTGAAATGCATCTGAACTGTGTGCTTAGAACATAAGATTCATTTCACAAAGAGAAGCTGGTAATAGTTAGCAAGATCCGAGGGAGAGGTTGTGAGGGTCGGATATATGAGGGAACACTGTTTTCCCTAGCTTTGTGGGGAAAGGATATTTGTATGTAGGTTTGGCGTTGACAGAGAAACAGTTTCAGAGCTGTAGTTTAGAAAGCTAACAGTGGCATCAGATTAAGCTTGAAATAGAGAGCTATGTGATGGGTAGATTAGCACAATTGTGACTGAGCTCTGAGGAGGTGGAGCTAGGTTCTAGAGCAGTGATTGAAGGAGGGAAATGTAACAATGAAGAATACTTCCTTTCCCTGACAGGACTTGGTAGTTACTGTCTGGGTATAACACAATAGGCAAGTTCCTGTCAGCCCTCTCAGTCCATGCTTGAGTGAGTAGAGGTAGGGTGTAGCCATTGATGAGGAATTTAGAATGGCTCTAGTGGTAAACTCCACCGAATCGCTAAGAAACTACATACTCTGAGAGCTGACATCACTGTAGCAAACCAGTCAGTGTCAAAGGCACTGCTTCTATAGCCAGCCAGCCATCCCAGGGCAGTGGGAACATGCCAGTGTGCTCTTTCCTGAAAACAACTCTAGACAGCATTGCTTGTCAGGACACCACCATTATGGCTGCCAAAACAAGCACAGGGCTTCACATAGTCTGTGTGAATGCTGTACTCCATGATTTACACATACATGTAGTTTCCTTTCCTACTGATTTCTGACGGCTGAAGTATAGGTGAGGCATGTGAGACCAGAGCAGCTCAGGACACACTTCCAGTGTAGATGCCAACCCAGAACACCCTGCTTCTAGACCTTGCTCTCTTACCCCTCTAGCCCAAAGGTAGGTCTAGTGGCTTACAACCAACTTTTGAGGCAGAAAAAGGATGAATCAATTGAACTGAATTTGACAGTGAAGTAGGACTACTTTCTCTCCCTCCCTCCCTCCCTCCCTCCCTCCCTCCCTTGCTTCCTTCCTTCCTATATTTTTTTTTTGCCAGTCATGGGGCTTGAACTCTGGGCCTGGGGGCTGTCCCTCAGTTCTTCAGCTCAAGGCTAGTGCTCTACCACTTGAGCCACAGTGCCACTTCTGGTTTTCTAGTGGTTTATTGGAGATAAGAAGCTCACAGACTTTTCTGCCCGGGCTGGCTTTGAACCGCGATCATCATATCTCAGTAGCTAGGATCCTTAGTAGCTAGGATAGCAGGCGTGAGCCACCGGTGCCCAGTGGACTATTCTATTTCTTAATCCTCTTCTCAGTGCTGGCTATACCAGGCCCCTTTCTTTGGCAGGCCATCCTAGGAAGGCTCTCTGGTGGATGAAGAGGGACACAGGAGAGACTGTTGGATTAAGATATGTACCTGAGAGTGGACTTCTCTGATTCTGCTCCACTGGGCTGTGCCTCACTTCCCTTCCCTTCTCTCTTACTGGTGTCTTCAGACAGACTGGCTCAGAGGAGATAAGGAGACCAGACAAGAGCAGCCCAGAGCCAAGGGCTATCACAACAAACAGGGTACACAGATTCTGGTGCAGGGAGGACACAGGGGTCCCCATTTCCTTCCCTTCTGCTGCCTGTCCCATGCACAGCAGCCACCAGTTCTTCCCTGGGGTGTCTCTTCTTCCCTGCCTGGCATTAGGTTCGTGTTTGAGTCTACTAGGATTTATAATTGGTACTGATCCTGTGACAACTTTTATTCCTAAGGAGTAAGCTGGAAATTTGGAGTGTCCAGAGAGAAGCAGAGAAGAAGATGAGAGCTGTGGAATGTCCTGTGTGTACCACGGAGGGCCGAGCAGATAGCCAGGGTAGACATGGCATACTCCTGCAGATAGCCAGGGTAGACATGGCATACTCCCAGCCTGGAGTAGGGTGTGCGAAACTGCTGAGCACACAGTTGGACAGCAAAACTGATTGAGCATTCTCTGGACCAAGAGTCAGAGACCAACTGGAGAGGTTGTGTCAGGGATAAGGCTATCACCTCAGTCATTAGCTCTTAGTCTTTATTGCTAAGGAGAACTATAGAATTGAGCTCCAGAAGATTCAAGTAGGTTGCACAGAAGTGAAGATGAAAACATATTCTCTGGATAATGAAGACCCTTCCGCACATAGCCTACTTTTTCCCTGCTCTTTCCTTCTGACTAGGAAACGTGTCCGTACCCCTAAGCACCACTAGATGGCCAACTCTCACCTGATTACGGATCTCAGCGCAGGGAGCCCAGACATTTATCTGGTAATGCTTTGGACAGCCTCGGCCTGCCTGCCCCGTGAGACTGGCTGGAGCAAGGGAACAGGCAGTGTGTTCAGGGAGAGAGCTCTGCTCTCCAGCTATCAGATGATCTTTCCTTTATGCAGCTTAAAGGCCTGACCATCTGATGGCTGAGCAGCTTTTCCTACCCTCTCTACAGGATCTGAGGAGGAAGCACATGGCAAAGCACTGGCCGTCTAGCTGCTGTGTTTGCTTCACAGGCAGCAGTTTTGGAAAGAACAACAGACTTTCCAGAACGTGTTTCTTAGTGGGGCTGAGGAAGAGAGGGGCCTGGGGGTACGCTGTAGAAGAATCAGGGTGTGTCGCCCTGCTTATGCCACAGTAGTGGCCAAGTACCTAACACCAGAAGCTCGGGAGCACAAACCACATTCAAACCATAGCACACCTCCATTCCCATGAGGATATCAACTGCTGTCAGCTGTGTGAAAACACTAATTTTTTTTTTTCGGTCGTGGGGCTTGAACTCTGGGCCTGGGCACTGTCCCTCAGCTCTTCAGCTCAAGGCTAGCACTCTACCACTTGAACCACAGTGCCACTTCCAGCTTTTTTCTTTTTGCTTATGTGGTGCTGAGGAATTGAACCCAGTGCCTCATGCATGCAAGTCAAGTGCTCTACCACTGAGCTACCTTCCCAGCCCCCTGTATTATGTATTTGTGCACAGTATTATGTATTATGCATTTATGCATGTATGTACTCACATTTATGTTCTATTTTTTCTTAACTTTGACACAAAAATGTAACCAACTAAAATGACCTGTATTTTATTTCACCCAATAGTCTGAGTAGACTATTTAAAACTCAACAACCACCAGCAAGCAACCAAAAAGCCCATAACTGTAACCCCTCTGTACAGCATCTTTACAATAAAATAAAATTTTAAAATAAAAGTAAAACAAAAGCAAAACCAAAACAACAAACAACTAGTCTTTGGCAATCAGTAGGGGATGAGCCTATGCCCTCAGTACTTTAAAGAGCTGGAGCCTAAGCCCAGCACCGGTGGCTCATGCCTGTCATCCTAGCTACTCAGGAGGCTGAGATGTGACAATTGCAGTTCGAAGCCAGCCTGGGCAGTAAAGTCCATGAGACTCTTATCTCCAATAAACCACCAGAAAACTGCAAGTGGCGCTGTGGCTCAATGGTAGAGCGCTCACCTTGAGCTGAAGTGCTAAGGGACAGCTCCCAGTCCCACACTGACAAAGGAAAAAGAAAGAAAAAAAGAGCTTGAGCATAGGGGGAGAGCTGATGAGTGATTTCTACAAAAGAAGAGAGGCCTGGCATCTCAGCAACTGCCTGTGTCTGCTTTTTGCACGTCCCTGGCAGGCTGTAATCCACTCTCCCAACAGCTGTGCACAGCTCACTGCCTACTTGGGCTGTCCCACTTGGCTCTGTCCTTCCTGACTACTGATGAGTGGGTCCACGTAACGGGAACCTGAGGGACCACGCATCCTTCCACTTCCAGCCTGGACCCTGTTCTCACAAACCCAGGATTCACAATGGAGCCATACCCTGAAGCCTTTTGCTTGCTTACTTACTAGAAAATTCTTCTCTGGTGTCTGGTCTGAAGTTTTTGTCCAGGGCCCTGATCTCTTGCAGGTCCTTCTCCTCCATCAAGAAGCTGATGATCTTCTGGCCTAGAAACCCCCCAGCTCCCGTCACCAGACAGCTCCATGCAGCCATAGCAGGCAGTTCGGGAGTCAGAACACCCCAAGGAGCACGTGGGACGGCAAGCGGCCGTGGAGAAAGCTGAAAATAGAGTACAAGTTGAATGAGTACAGGGTCTCAGAAACGCCCCATGTCCACTCCATTCCATTTTTGCCAAAGAAACCCCCCCCAAAATAAAACCCCAAGTCCCTAGACCTACTTAACCAGTCTTAGGAGAGGTGGAACAATTTGGATAGTGCTCACCAGTGAGACTGATAGAGGCAGTCAGGCAGTGGTCTGGCCGCTGGTCTTCTCATCCTGGAGCTTTATATACTGTAGCATCTGATTCAGCCTTATCACCTTGAATTCTTGCTGTGTGGTCATTGCTCACTCTGTCTCCATAATCCCTCCTCCCCAAGGACTGATTACCATGAAATCATGTCTCAATCTCTTAAGTACTTCTCTGTTAGAGGAAGAGGAGGTAGCCTCAAGGCTGTGATAAGTTAGTGATGTAGATCTTGCATGAAGAAACCTGTCAGTTCTTACATACTGTCTGGGATTCACAGCCTGTGTACTTAAGTGAAAAGGGTTAAATCCCAGAGATTTTTTTTGTTGTTCTGTCGTGTATATATCTGGCAGGAATTTTGCTTTATTTAGCCCATTGTCACCTGACAATGAATGTTATTTGCTACATAGCTGCTATCTTGCAAAATTAAACTAAATTTGCAATAGTGACAGCTCCACTGAGAAAGTTGTATGTGGGGTGAGTTTCTTTCCCTCTCAGTTTATTCTAAACCTCAATTTTTGTTCCTCCCAAAGATGTTTGTATTCCTAGGTGAAGAGCAGTACTGAAAGGATGCTAGCCTGTAATCAACTAGCTAATTTATGATCTGGTCACAGGATCTTGCAGTTTTGTGACTTAGCCATGCTCATCATTGTTCCTGCACTAAGTAGATGTAGGATGCTGTGGATACTGTTTTGGTTAAAGCTGCTCCTCTGCCTTTTGGGTCACAGCTCCACTTCTTGCTCTTTGCTAGTTGATGGGAGATAAGAGTCTCAGATTTTCCTGTCCAGTCTGACTTCAAACTGCTATCCTCAGATCTCAGCTCAGGATTGCAGATTGGAACCACCAGTGCCCTGCTTTGATTTTTACAGAGATTCACTGAAGTGTATAATATACTTATTTAAATGGCCAGTTATTTTTAATGAAGTTTGGACTGTTGAGACAGTCATAAGGCTGTTTGGGGACCTTTATTATTCCCCAAATAATCTATTATCCACATCGACCTTATTCTCAATTCCAGATCTAGACAACTTTTCTTTGGTGTTGTTTTTCTAAAGTTTGCCTTTTCTGGATTCTGGATTAATAGATTCATGTAACACATGGTCTTATGTACCTGTCTTCTTTTACTTGACATGATATTATCTTAGCGATTCTTCTGGGTTAGCACGTGTCAGTACTTCATTCCCTTTAGGTGATGAACACCATACCATTGCTCACTAATCAGTAAGCAATATTTGTTTTTCATTCATCAGTTGGTAGATATTTTTGTGTTTTCCTTTTAGGTGGTATTCTGAAGAAAGCTGCCATGAATATTTATATGCAGACACTTGTATATGAGTACATGTTTTTATTCACCTTGAGTGGAAAACTAGAAGAGAAATAATTAGATTATACCCTCAATTCATCTTTAACTTTTAAAGAAATCCCCAAACCTTTTCCAAAGTGGTTGTTTCCCATCAACAATGCATGAAGAATTCCGGTTTTCTGACTCAGTGTTTCTTCTCATCCTCTGATTGGTAGGGACTGTCTTTTTATTAGAGCTGTTCTAGGGGTCAGAAATTGTGTTGCCTGTGGTGTACATTATCTCTGCATTTGTTTACTAGGCATTCATACACCTTTTTGGTAGAGTATTCAAATGGTTTAAAGAAAATTGAAATGCCTTTGCTCAATTTAAAATTGTGTTTGTTTTGTTTTCACTCTTGAGTTATATATTTTTTTGTTGTTGGTTGTGGGGCTTGAACTCTGGGCCTGGGTGCTGTCCCTCAGTTCTTCAGCTCAAGGTGAGCTCTCTACCACTTGAGTCACAGTGCCACTTCCAGTTTTCTAATGGTTTATTGCAGATAAGAATCTCATGGACTTTCCTGCCTGGGCTGGCTTTGAACCATGATCCTCAGATCTCAGCCTCCTGAGTATGTATTTTATAGTCTAGATAAAAATATTTTATCAGGTATATAATATGAAAGTCATTTTTCTCAGGCTATGGTTTATTTAGTATAGCTGCAGGGAAAGGAGATTGCACTGAGAGTCTTATTATCTTTTAATTTTTAAAATAATATCTTCTTATATAGAAACATTTCAATTTCTTTTTTACTTGTCACTCTGTTTTTTCCTAGTTGAAGGTCATAGAGATTTTTCATCTATATTGTCTTGTAAGAGATATTTAGCTCTTGCATGTGTGGTTTTTAGCTCTTACATTTAGGAGCAGAATCCATTTGAAGCAAATGTTACACATGTGTGAGGTTATTGTCTGAACTCATAGGATCACTTCAACAAAGGGAAAGGAAAGTGTTTACACAAACAATGCTGGAATACCTGGATGGCACCAGTGGTCAGGGATGGTCAAGACATACCGTGTAAGGCGAGGCTCATGGGGTACCACTAGTTGACATGAGAGTTTGAGAACATTTCCTTACTGTGACCTATGGATTACTCACATGGGTTAATTAAACACTGTGTCAGGTAAACGTACCAAGGCCACAGTCAGCGAAAGAATGAAAGATAGGACTCCCCTCATCTTCCTGTGCTATGTGATACAGACGTGCTCAGGTAATTTGTGGGTTCACAGCGTGAGTTAGCATTCCAGTATAGGGGATACTAGCCTCCTTTACCACATTTGCTTATCAAGGAAGCTACAAGCTGATCAATGGAGGAATTGTGGGCTGTTGGAGCCAGACAGTCTGGATTTAGTGTTCACAGGTGTTACCTGGGAAAATCAGCTTCCAGCCTCTAGTCTTTGGCAGTCATGGGATGTGTTTTTCTCTTCTGAGGAGAGGCAGCCACAGACTCACTGGGATCTGTGATGTGCCTAATCCTCTGAAGGCTACTGGGAAATGACTGTTCTAAGGTCTAGCAGTGGTTATGTGGTACCCATCTCCTAAAGTAACCCTCATTACTGCCCCTGCTATTCATACCCTTGTATAATCCTTTCCTCTTGAGGGTGGACTGAACCTTATTCCTAACCAACATACTATGTCAAATAGGATGCAGTACCATGCTCATTCCCAAATGAATGAGAAACAATGATGCTAATGGATGCCCTTTCTACCATCAGCTTTGATGAAGCAACTTTCCGTGTGGGAAAGGAACTGAGGGTAGCCTTTGACCGGCACTCAGTAACCTTCAAGGAACTGATCTCCCAGCAACCATTTTGGTAAGCTTGAGAATATACCTTATTTTATACGAGTCCTGGGTTTCCAGCCTCGTGGTAAATGTTAAGCAAAGGAGTCAGCTAAGTCAAGCCTGGGATTCTGATGCTCAGTGGATGTGAAATAAGGGCTTTCGATTGGTTTGAGCTGCTGGATTAGAGCAGATTGTTACGCAGCCATAGAAAAGTAATGCAGAAGGAGTCTTAGTCATGGGTGGGGTGTTGACTGAGCACAAGCAGCACCCAGCATCCCAAGGGTCTCCGTTGAGTCACACACAGTCACAGTCATTTGTCCTCTTTTGGAGACATCTGGAATGAAACCCTCATCAGGAATTAGTCAGGGTTCAGGTCTTAATTTTCTTATTAGTTTTGATGTGCTCATAGGTATGTCACTAAACCCCTTTAAGTTAAGGATTTTGTGACACTACACAGGAAAAGATACATGTAAGTATCTAAAATATGAAACAATTAGTAAGGAGCTCCGTGCATGCCAGAGGATGAAGTGGACAAATGAACTCAACATATCCTATGTCTTCCCAGGGTCTCTCTTTTGACATAATGTTGAGAGTTACCCACACCAGCTTCCGAATGGCTTCGTAACTTGTGATTGTCTGGTCAGCCCCCAGTAAACATTGACCTTAATCTTCTCTTTTCTTTTCTTTTGTTTTTTCAAAAAATAAAATTTATCTTTGTCTTCTCATGCTTGGAACATAGAGCTTCCGTATTTGTTGTCTCTACTGATACATGAATGGTGAAGAACAAATGTACAACACCACATCTACGTGCCAGGGTGCATTAGCTTGTTCTGGGCTGCAATAACAAGAATTCCAGAGACACGATGATTTATAGTGAACAGAAATATATTGACTTATAAGCGGTCTGGGGACTGAAAAGTGATGGACAAGGGCTGCACCTGGCCGTGGCTTTCTTAGTGCCTCTTCCGATGAGAACACAGAGAACCATAGACAGACACTAGGGCTAGAGCAGCAAGATTCCAGCCTTTGTAAGGAACCTCTAGTGTGAACCCACACCCAAAGGCATGATATTGATCTTTCTACAAGGGCAGAGCTGTCACGGCTTAATCATCTCTCACTAGGCACCACTTCCCAAGGCTGTAGGAAGGGGGATAAAGTTTCCAGCACCCGTGTTTTGAGAGCACAGTCAAACCATAGCAGTGGATAAGCTGTACATTTCCTAGAAGAAGATTATAAAGCCAATTGACATCTGTCCTCTTCCAGAAGAGTAGAACTGTGTGCTTCATTGTTGTTGCTAAGCGGATAGGTGGGCAGGGGTCATGAGAGTTTGATGCCGTTCTCTGGGCCTCAGCTACAACCCAATCCAGTGCTTTATCTGGTGTCCCATGGAGGACACATGGTTTTGACACAACTGACATGCGGAGTTGGTATTTATAGTGGATCACATGTCTGTGGAAGAATTTTTGCGTGTATATTTCTTTTTTTTTTTTTGCGTGTATATTTCATTTGCAACCATCAAGTCCTTTTGTGTTTACTTAAAAGCTTTGAACCAAAACTGATTGGGACCTTAGAAACTCAGTTATCTAAAAGTTCTTTTGATTGCCTGCTGATTATTTGTCCTTGGCCTTCTACTGTCTGATGTTCCCAAGATAAGTTGTCTGTGGCATCATTTTTCACAATAGGATTTTTCTCCATCCTGTGATGTCCACGCACATCAGCAAAGATCAAGACAACTTTTTTTTTATAAACGTATTTTTTATTGTGAAAATACCGTACAGAGGGGTTACAATTACATGGGCAAGATAATGAGTACATTTCTTATCAAGCATTGTAGCCTCCTCCTTTGTTTCCCCTTCCCATCTCTTCGCATCCTCCCCCCCCTCCTCCCCCATCCCCCCCACCAAAGTTGTAAAGTTCGTTTTTTGACATAACGACTTGTACATTCAAGACAACTTTTTAGAGAGGATAAAGGAATGTATTTCCAGCAAGTGAACCAGTGCCAGGAATAAGTTCGGATCCTGAAGGAGGGAAACCCTGGGTTTTATACAAGATGGTTACACACAAAATAGGCATCAATTGGATATACAAAAGGTCAGGTGGGCTGACATCAACTTCTGATCCTTTGGGCGCTTTCTCATCATGCAGGAATCCTGACATCCAGTCACTACCTATTGCTTAAAATAATGCCTGTGGGCTTCCAGCTAGCTATCAGTTCAGATACCGCACCCACACTGCCCCAAACCTACATTCCAGCAACAGCCTGACCACATTCCAGCAAAATGGCCTTTGCTGTGAAACATAGTTATTAGGGAGGAGTAACTATGGCTACTTCAACTTTCAAGATAAACATATTTCTTTCCTTCAAATGCGAGGGTGTTTTGATTTTTTTTTTTTTGTCATTCCTTTTCTCTCTATTTGGCCATCAAAATGTCTGATGCTATGGCCTAGCACTTGTTTAGAATTTTGTGAGACTCTAGGTTTAATCCTCAATACTGCCAATAAGACAAAAACTCTGTATGTTTTACAGTTTGTCACCCCATTATGTCCTAGCCCAACTCTGCTGTTTCTGTTTCTCTGTGTCAGGACTCCACGTGAACACCAGCTCAACCCTGAACACCAGCTCAACCCTAATTGTTAGAGATCAGTGAGTATGAAGCTTCATTCTTTTTAAATGCTCTTGGGGATTTCTCTTGAGTTACCAAGAACATTCAAACTGAACTGCCAAACACAAGCTCAGATTTTGCAAATGATTGAACAACTAGGGTCCCAGGTGTCAGTGAAGATGTGGGAATTCTGGCATGCCATTTGTGGAAATGGAAATCGATGCAAATTTCTGATGACTATCTGATAGGTCAGTTTAAACATTGGCACTCACGGCTGGTCAGAAATTTATTTTAAGGAAGGAAAAGTTAGGCTCTGTCTGTTGGCACACACCTGTAATCCCAGTATACAGGATATGGAAGCAGGAGGATTGTGAGTTTGAAGCCAGCCTTGGCTACATCTTAAGAACCTGTTCTAAAAATGCAAAAAAAAAAAACAAACCAAAATCAAAAACCCCAAACAACCTCCCCCTCCCAACCCAGTTAAGATCCAATTAAAAATCACATGGACTGGATGCATGTGGCTCACACCAGTCATCCTAGCTACTCAGAGGATTGAGATCTGGGGAGTCAAAGTTTGAGACTAGCCCTGGGCAGAAAAGTCTAAGAGATTGTATCTCTAAAGTAACTATCAAAAAGCCTGTGTGGATGTGTGGCTCAAGTGGTAGAGTACCAGCTGAACAAGGAAGCCCAGTGAGTACAATGTCCTGAGATCCAACCCTAGTATGGCGGGGGGAAGGAGGGTGTTATGTAAGACAGCTTGCACATGGGAAGCTCTATACAATAGCTCTGAAAAATTTCCTATTTATTGATTCATTTATTATGTAGTAGGTGTTTACCTATCTCATTTAATTTTATAAATAAACTCTGTGGTGTGTGTGTGTGTGTGTGTGTGTGTGTTTGTGTGTGTGTGTGTGTGTGTGTCTGCGTATGCTGATACTGGGACTTGAACTCAGACCATCATACTCTTGTGTTTAGCAAAAAGCAAAAACTTATTATTTTAGCAAAAGACCAACTATTCCACTGTCCAGATATACCAAAGTTCAATGGTCAGCCTACTGAAGAGCAACTTGACCACATCCAATTTTGGGCAATTATGATTAAAGCTGTTATAAAAATTCTTACTCGGGCTTTTTTGAGAACAACTCCCTGAGAGTTATTGAACACTAGGGGACCAGTGGAGGCAGGGAATGAGTGAGCGGTGAAGGCTCATTTGACTGCAGTCCACATGTATGTGTGAATATCACGGCGAACACCTGTGTACAGTCATGGTACACGAAGAATGACAAGAAAGCCAAAAGATAGGCTGTGTTTGAAAGTGAGCCTGCCAGAGCGGGTAGGTGATGTGAAGGGTGAATGAGGGTGAATGTGGTTGAAGCACTTTACATATCGGAATGAAAACAGAACAGTGCAATCTGTTGACATTGTTTTAAGAGGGAAGGAGGATGGCAGCTGGGGAGAGGGGGGGGAGGATGGAGAGGGAGGATAGGGGTACATTATATGTGAGCATGGAAACGTTACAATGAAACCTTGTAATTTAAGCTAGTAAAAATATTATAATTTTTTTCTAGATCCAGGACCTAAAAAGAGTGCACTTGTAACTCAGGTAGATGTATAAAAGGAGAATTTACATGGTAGGCCCTTGTAATGTCACATGGCTTTACTATCTGTACACCAGATTGCATGGACAGCCTCTGCTATTATGATTTGTTTCACTCTTAGAAATAAAAGGCTGTCTGAAATTACCCAGCCAACTCTGCAGCTTGATAGGTTGTAGTCTGAAGAGATGATCTTGCCATGACACCTGCTTTGAAGCTCTTATAATCTGTTACCACAGCAAAATGTGGAGAGATTTCATACCATATCCGCTGGTCAGGGTGAGAATGTGAAAAAAATGTAATGGTTGTGGTGTGTGTGTGTGTGTGTGTGTGTGTGTGTGTGTGTGTATGTGTGTGTGTGAGAGAGAGAGAGAGAGAGAGAGATGAAGTGTCTAGATGGTGCTATCTAGGTAAAGTTTTCTCTGGTTTCACGCCTTATTTGTCAGATGGTTTGCTTACTCTTTTTCTTTAACCACCAAGGACAGTTTGGCCCTGAGATGATGTCATCTTGTTTTAGATATGAGAAAAGGCATGGACACAAAGTTATGAACTTAGAAATGGAAGGATACTGAAGCGACTGATGTCTAACCTAGACATTTGTGATGTGGAAAGGAAATGCCAGAGAGAAAAGGTTTAGAGAGTGTGTCAAGCTTCACTGTGTGTGGCGCAGAGGAGTGTGTGGGTCTGGGAGCAGGTGGAGAAGAGCAAAACCTAAGTATGGCCATCTGCTCTAGGAAGTAAGAGGGGAGAAGGTGCTCTCTGCCCACTGTCAGAGACTTATGGTTTTGGGGGAATTCTGGGTAATGATATTTGTCCTGCTTTAATCCACACAATTAGTGTAACACTATGCAATTATTGAGAATTAGTTTAACACTATGCACTTATAGTTTTAACACTATGTACTTTCTCAATAGAACCAAAATAAGGTATCTTCTTTCTCCTTTACTGGTTAAATTTAATATGTTTTCTAGTGTCTCTGAATATTTTGTCATAGAATTCTCTTTTAGCCCGTTCTTTTTGGAGGTCATTATACTGCAAAGAATAGACGTTGGACCCCAGATCAGAAGATTGGGTAGTATTCAAGGTCATGATCACAAATACTTTAGATTTTCATTTGCTCCCTTATTC
>NW_012267294.1:7619797-7792672 GCF_000151885.1 Dipodomys ordii | reverse complement strand
TTGCCTTGAGCTGAAGAGCTGAGGGACAACGCCCAGGTCCAGAGTTCAGGCCCCACAACTGGACCCAAAAAAAAAAAGAATGTGACAGGAAAACAGACAAAAGGGCACATTTCAAGGAGGAGATAACAAAAAGTCAGGAAGCACTGACACAGTTTTGATAAGGGATGCAGAAGTTTCCTCACTAAGATAAGTGTATCCAGGGTCTCTCAACAGGAATGAATGCAGAAGGTCAAGCACTCTGAATTTCCTCACTAAGATAAGTGTATCCAGGGTCTTTCAACAGGAATGAATGCAGAAGGTCAAGCACTCTGAATGCCGTGTCTTCCAGCCACTGGTTTCCCCCTGGTCTCATTCCTTCTTCAAGCACACAGTGCAGTCTCCTGCAACCTGTCATGGTCCCCGTGGGGTTCTAGGCTTCCACACCAATTGACCTGTTAACCGTGCTTTTACATGTTTGCCAGCCTCTAATAACCACTATCACGTTCTCCACTTCTCTGATGTCATCTTTCCACCTTCCACATATAAGGGACCTCATGTGATACCTGGCTTTCTGTGTCTGACTTATTTCGTGTAACAAAACAGTCTCCATTTCCATTCATGTTCCTATAAATGATAGTGTTCATTTATTTTGTGTATATATGTCATGTTTTTTTTATCCATTTATGCCTCTGTGGACACCTGGATTGATTCTGTAAAAGTGCTATAACAAATAAGCAAATGCAGATGTCTTCAGTATACTGATTGCAGTTCCTGTGGTGATAGATAACCATTATTGGGACTGTTAGATTCGGAGTTCTAGTCTCAGTGTTTTTTGTTTTATTTTATTTTTGGTGAGGGACTTCTCTGCCATTTCTTATAATGGGTGTTCTAATTTACATTCTCTTCACTGATGTAGGAGAATTCAACAACTTTCTTAGCATCCTTGTCAGTATTCATTATTTTTTGTCTTTTTTTTTTTTTGGTTGTGGGGCTTGAACTCTGGGCCTGGGCACTGTCCCCGAGTTCTTCAGCTCAAGGCTAGTGCTCTATCATTTGAGCTAGAGCGCCATTTCCAAAATTCTGGTAGTTTATTGGAAATGAGAATCTCATGGACTTTCCTGACTGGGCTGACTTTGAATTGTGATCCTCAGGTCTCAGCCACCTGAGTAGCTAGGATTGCAAGCATGAGGTACTGGTGCCTGGCTATTTTTTTGTCTTCTATTCTAACTGGGATGAGATGAAATCTTACTGTGGATTGGATTTACATTTCCCTGATGGATAGTGATGTTGAGCATTTCTTGAGGTACTTTATGGCCATTTGAAAAAAAGTACTCTCTTTTGTCATGTGCTGATGACCCACACCTGTCATTCTACTTACTCAGGAGGCTGAGATCTGAGGACCATGGTTCAAAGCCAGCCCAGGCAGGAAAAGCTATGAAACTCTTATTTCCAGCAAATCACAAGAAAAATGGAAGTGGTGCCTTGGCTCAAATGGTAGAGCACTAGCTTCAAACAAAAGAAGCTCAGGAACAGAGCCCAGGCTCTGAGTTCAAGCTCTAGGAATGGTGTGTGTGTGCACGCGCACGCACACACACACACACACACACACACACAGATACACAGTACCCTCTTTGAACAAATGTCTGTTCTGGTCACTTATCCATATTTAAATTGAATTATTTATCATTTATTACTATTTAGTTGAGTTCTCTATATATTTTCTGGAAATCAATCCTTTGTCAGATGAACAGTTTGAAAATATACTCACCTATTCCTTAGGTTCTCTCTTCACTGTTTATCATTTTATTTTCTCTTCAGAAGTTTTATGTAACTCCATTTGTCTTTTTTTTTTTGTTTTGCTGTCTGTGCTACTATTTATTTATTTTTATTTTTTTATTGTGAAAATACTGTGCAGAGGGGTTACAATTACATGGGCAAGATAATGAGTACATTTCTTATCAAGCATTGTAGCCTCCTCCTTTGTTTCCCCTTCCCATCCCTTCCCATCCTCCCTCCCCCCAACTCCCGCACCAAAGTTGTAAAGTTCATTTTTCGACATTATGACTTGTCTGTGCTACTATTTAAAAGAAAAAACAAAACACCTAACACCAATGTTCTAAAGTATTTCCTCTACATTTTTTCTAGTGGGACTTGTAACATTCCATAACCAGCCCTCAGTTATATGGGATAGACTTGGAACTGTACTGTGGCAGTGGCTTCCTTCAGAAGAGATTAGCGTCCAGGAATAATGGGTGCATTTGTGTTTGATGGCTTGGAGTGTGGTCCATTTTTCTTGATTCCATCCTAATTCATTTCCCTCTGGGATAGCTATATTTCTCTAGCTATAACAATAGAGTTGGATCCATCTTTGCTTTCCTAACTTAATTCATCTGATCTGCACTCTAGGCTCCTGGGAATGTCCTCTAGGGAAAGACTAATTGAAGTCTTTGTGCTGTTGCAGACAAACAGGTAAACAAGGATTAGGCTACTTGAAGGTTGTGGTAAGTGCTGGGACCCTGTGGAGGTGAAAATAGGGTAATTTGGTGAGTTAAGTGTAGTGTGTTTGAGGTTGGATGGTCAGGTTATCTCACCTTGTTGAGGAGGTGGCATTTGACAGATTTACACCTCTACTACATGGAGGGGATGTGAATTGCACTTTTTGTATGGGCAACAATAGATGTGAGGCAAACAGGTTTTTCTTGCTTAAGGAATGGGAAATAGGTCAATCTGTCTAGATAGCCCTGGAGCAGAGAGTGGACAGGGAATGAATTGAAAGGGTCAGCAGATAATGCAGTGTGCTGGGAGCTAGTGATCATTTTAGAGGTAATGCTAAATGAAATGGGGAGCCATGAAGAGATTTGATAGTAAGACATAGGAATGTATTAGGCTGCTCTGTGGGGTAACAGAATATAACACACAGCAAGAAAGGCAGGAAAGCAGTTCAGGGACTATTTATTGAGGGCAAAGATTCTCATTCTTTATGCATTGGGTTTTATTTAAAGGGTGTTTCTGCCTTAGAAATCAGTTTTAGATGACTGAGGGCTTAGGAGGAATCTAAAGCTTGGTAGTATGACCATTCATTTTCTTTCTCATTTATTCATCTGTCATCCATCCATCATCCATTCATCCATCCCACAAAGTTTATTAAAAGACTATTATTTGTCAAGTCAAGTACCAAACATCTAGTTTGTTTGTTTGTTTTTGTCCTTAGAGCCATTCGTAGTCTATTTGGGGACATAATAAATAGGGTACCTTGCTGTAAAGGTTGAAATAGGGGAATGTGTACAGTGGAGATAGAGGAGATAACCAAGGTAGGATTCAGTGACATTTGCCAAATAATAATAGCTACTATTGCTAAAACTTTCTCTAGGTGCTTAGCATTGCAATCTGAAACTTTATATTCATATTATCTTACTTAATCTTTCTCCCAGCCTACTTGGCAAGATAGTGTAATCCTCACCTCTTGGATCAGGACATACATATGCAAAGAGAACCAGGTACTGGTGACTCATGCCTGTAATCCTAGCTACTCAAAAGACTAGATCTCAGGATCTTGGTTCAAAAGCAACCCTGGCAGGAAAGGCCATGAAACTCTTTATCTCCAATGAACCAGAAGTGGTGCTGTGGCTCAGAGTGGTAGAGTTAGCCTTGAATTCAAAAGCTCAGGGACAGTGCCCCATGACCAACCAAAACATAAAAAATTCAAAACAAAACCACACAATATCCAGAAATGCAAAGAGATTTAAAACAACCATAAAGGTTAATAACCTAGTCACACAGCATATCAGCTACAGTCTCAACAGTCACACCCATCTATATACCTCCAAAGCCTATGTCCTGAATTACCCTGTATCTCTATTTTTTTTATAATGACTATGATTTTTGTTGTAAAATGTATGTCCAGCTCTTCTCTCCAGAGGAAAGTCTCACCATTAGTTCTTATACAGAGATGTATAGGATTTGCAAAACAAACAAACAAAAAACATTTGTCAATCATTCTGTGATCTTTTTGTGATCTTTTATTTTGGAGTAGAGCTTTAGGCAAGACAAATCATACACAAGGAAGCAAGGCCAGAAAGGAGGGGTGCACTGAGGACAGCGAGCGTTGGGAGAGCGGCTGGCACAGGACGTGGTGAGTGAAGGGTGCAGGGACTGTGCTCTCCATAGGATGGGGTTCAGCAGGCCAGCATCGCATATCATATTGTGGATTTCTTACAACTTGGAGAGCTGAATCAGGTCCCGGTTGATCTCAGCAACTGATCGGCAGCCTAAAACAGCCACTGAGTTAAAAGGCTCATTTTCCCCATTCCCCAGCACCATGCAGTTAAAAACAAGCCTTTGATCTTGGTGCTTATCTGATAAAATGCAAGACCAGGGTGAATAATATTGTCCTGATTGTATTGGGAATTATTTTAAGGCCCTATGTCTACGGCACATTTTAATCTATTTATCTCAAAATGTCAGAGTAGAAACATAAAAAAAAAATCCTTAACATTTTTAACAACCAACTTCTACGTGCTTTAGTAATCCTTGACCTTTAGCTCCATTCTGATAAGGAACAGGGCCAATGAAAAGCATCTTCTAGGGAGAAATGCGTTCAAGGGTGGCACAGGAGATAGTGTGAACACTCCAGCAACTGCCTCTGGCAAGTTCTGCCAGAGGAAATGATCCTTCTTTGCTAGGAGATCTTAAATAAGACGCAAAGCTAAGTCTGTAGCAGAGATTGAAGAGAGTCACAGCAGACAAGAAATGTGCCAGGAGAAAGCAGAGTATGGGGCTGGAGAGTTGTAGATCCCAGAAGACTGTGTGCTGTCCTCAGGGATAAGGATAAAACAACGTAGAAACAAGCTGTGTGATATTGAACTGGAAGGTCTTTCCATTTCTACAATGCAGGGACCTTAATAACATAATATTAACAAAGTGTATTCTTCACCAAGGTTCTAGCTGAAAGTCCTTTCTTAAAAATAGAAACTCGAACTGGAATGAATAGGAAGGCAGAAAGGGAGACAGTCTATAATTCAAAGTCACTTAGAAGAAATAGGAATTCAGAGCAAGGGTTGATTTTTCCAAGAAATGGCAGTGTTTATTTATTTATTTTGCCAGTCGTAAGGCTTGAACTCAGGGCCTGGGCACTGTCCCTGAGCTTCTTTTGATCAAGGCTAGCACTCTACCACTTGAGCCACAGTGCCACTTCAGCTTTTTCTGTGTATGTGGTATTGAGGAATTGAACCCAGTGCTTCATGCATGTGAGACAAGCACTCTACCACTAAGCCACATTCCCTGCCCACAGCAGTGATTTTTGAGGCAAGCTTTGAGTTTCCATTGGCAGAGAATACTGCTTGATCTTTGTCTGGGACCTTTCTTCCCTGTTTTGGGGATGGCCACTAGGCCAGGCAAAGGCTGGTTGGATGGAAGAGCTGCTTCCCTGGAAGCTCTCACTCAGGAAAAAATTAAGAACTTACCTGTAAGGGCCATAGATGTGTGGAACTCATCTTTTAAAATATTCAAAACTTCTGCAACACCTTTTTCACCCTGCTCTCAAGACAGAAAATGGGTAAGGGAAGGAGAAACAAACAAAAGTCTTGAAGGCACATTCTGATTATTTGTCAAATATGAATATATATATACATATGAGAGAGAGAGAGAGAGAGAGCTGTGATAGGGAGGCCAGAGATCTATAAAAATCAGTTCCATTGGAAGCCGGGCACTTGTGGCTCACGCCTGTAACCCTAGCTACTCAGGAGGCAGAGATCTGAGGATCACGGTTCAGCCAGCCTGGGCAGGAAAAGTCTGTGAGACTCTTCAATAAACCACTCAAAACCGGAAGTAGCCCTGTGGTAGGAGTGCTTGCCTTGCATGCATGAGGCCCTGGGTTCAATTCCGCAGTACCACATAAGCAGAAAAAGCCAGAAGTGGTGCTGTGGCTCAAGTGGTAGAGTGCTAGCCTTGAGCTGAAGAGCTGAGCGACAGCGCCCAGGCCCAGAGTTCAGGCCTCATGGCCGGCAAAAAAAAAAAAAAAAATCAGTTCCATTGGGAAGAAAGAAAAGCAAAGAAAAAGATAAGGGTGAGAGCTGTGGAATGTTTGTGGGTCAAGAGAGAGGAGCTGTGGTGGGAGTAACTATCCTTCAGGTACCTTGGGGGAAAAAATGGCTACATTGGAGGCTGAACCACAGAAAAGCCTGGAACAAAGGAGAAGCTGGAGATCTTGCCATCTATCCCCACTCAGCCCCTCTCACCTTGCAGGCAAGGCCCCACAGGATCGGCCTCCCAAGAAAAATGCACTTAGCCCCCAGGGCCAGGGCTTTCAACACATCGTTGCCAGTTCGAACTCCACCATCCAGGTACACTTCCACTCTCCCTTTGACAGCGGCTGCCACTTCTGCCAGGGCGTCAATCTGAAAGAGAGAGAGGAGTCCAGCCGCCAGGTATGATATGTTGACTCTGTGCGAGGGCCTGAGAAAGTGGGAGAGGAAGTGTGGGCCGAGGCTAGGCCCAAGGCTGCTTCAGCTCATCAAGGCAGAAACCTCAGTCCTGAGGCCCAGGAGAGTCTCTGGACTCCACCTCCTGCCATTTTCAGCTTCACCTCCAGTCCAGATTCTTGCTGACTTGTATTTCAGTGTGTATGTGCCAGTACTGGGGGCTTAACCTCGGGACCTGGGCACTGTCCTTGCCTTTTTCATTCAAGGTTAGTGCTTAAATCACAGATCCATTTCTGGCTTTCTTCGGGTGAATTAGGGATAAGGGTCTCATGGGATTTTCCTGACCAGGCTGGCTTTGAACCAGCTCCTCAGATCTCAGCCTCCTGTAGCAAGGATTACAGGCATGACTCACTAGTCCCTTTGCTGACTTTTAAAGCCTTTTAAGTTTCTTTCTGAAGAAATGCTTGATTTCTCTGCTATCCTGATAGAAATATTTTCCATCTATAATGCTCATTTTAATAGGAAAGAACATGTTGGCCTTTAATTTTCTTATACTATTTCTGTTTCTAGGGTGGCATAGTTAGAAATTTCCTCCCTACTTGGGCTCTCAAAGTTTCTTTTCTTTTCTTTTTGTCTCCCTTTTAGCAAAAGAAGTATGGCAGCCAGGGCCATCTTGAGGAACTAGGCCACACGTTATTCCTTACCTCATCTCCAGTGACCAGTTAGTTCCTGAAATGGAGATAGGAATGTGGCAACAGCATTGTGAAAGTGGAGTCTAAGCCTTTCAAGGACAAAAATCAAAGCAGTTGATGATTGCTTTGGCCTGGATTTGGGAACTGAGGCCGAATGGCCTTGACTCTTCCAAGGCAGCTGCTTCCACACCATTATCTTGACACTTTAAAGTAGGTGACAGGAGCCTCTGGGGGGGGGGGAGCCTTGGAGGCGGGGGTTTCAGGAGGGAGTTATGAACTGCCTTAGTCTTCTGGAATGCTCTGAGGAAAGCACTGGAGAACAGTGGAAATTGAGCCCTTGAGGCCTTCTTCCTGTGTGTGTGTGTGCCTGTACTAGGGCTTGAATTCGCCCTGGGCACTGTCCCTTCGCTTTTCTACTCAAGGCTGGTGTTCTACCACTTGAGCCATAATTCCACTTCTGGACTTTTTTGGTGGGTCATTGGAGATAAGAGTCTCACGAACGGGGCTGGGAAGGTGTCTCAGTGGTAGAGCGCTTGCCTTGCATGCCTGAGGCCCTGGATTCAATTCCTCAGCACCACATAAGCAAAAAAGAAAAAAGCCGGAAGTGGCGCTGTGGCTCAAGTGGTAGGGTGCTAGCCTTGAGCTGAAGAGCTGAAGGACAGCGCCCAGGCCGAGAGTTCAGGCCCCACGACCGGACCCCCACCAAAAAAAAGTCTCACGAACTTTCTTGTCTAGGCTGGCTTCGGACTGAGATCCTTAGATCTCAGCCTCCTGAGTAGCTAGGAAGACAGGTGTGAGTCATTGGCTCCTGGCTTTTTGGCAGTATACCTCATTAGCTTCAGACTAATCCTTATCCTCTCCCAATTTACTTGGCTCCTGGAGAGGAACCTACTGCTTGTTGCTCTCATTAGGAGAATTCACCTGCCTCTTTCTCCACATATTATTCAATCATCCTAAGGAAGCAGGCCCTGCTAAATTGACAAATGGCAGCTTGATGCTTATTATATAGTCTTGATCTTGGTTTTCTTCCAAAAGCCTTTCTTCTACTGTGATTGCTGCTTTCTGTTCCTATCTGGTGAGTGCTTTGGGACCACTCACAGCTGGCCCAGCTCTTTTGCCTTCTCTGATCTGCCTGTTATTGGGTGTATGGGAAAGGTCATGGTGAGCATCTTTCAGCCGTTTTCCCTCATCTCCAGTCATGGGACATGTGTGGGGATGGGAAATGGGCAGCCTAACCATTCCCTTCAATCCAGCCCTTGCCAGGGAGAGACGGTAAGGATGTCCACGGCTCTCCGCATGGCCTGCTGTTCACTTCACCTTTTCTCCACTAGCAAGTGCATGGGAGGAGGAGAGCGGTAGTCATCGCTAAGCGTCACAGGCCTGGGAATGTCCCTGTGGGCTACTGTAGCATTCCTACTGCCTTAGAAGAGTTGTCTTCAAGAGGTGATTGGGAATGTACTAAGGATTTTTAACTTTATAAGAATGGTCACTAAAATACTGTTGAAAATAGTAAAAGGTGGAAGCCAGGTGTAGTGGCATATATCTGTATCCCAAGAGGCAAAAGAAGAAGGATTGAAAATTTGAGACCATCCTGGCTTACAGAGCAATACCTTGGAGAGAAAGGGTGGAGGCAAGGAAGGAGGGAAAGAAACAGAGTGAAAGACCAGAGGAATGCAGCTATTTAACAACAGGAAGTTGATATAAATTGTCCATTCATAAGACACATCATTAAAGCTAAAAGAGGCACATGTTGAAGCAAAAAGATGTTCCTAATACATTTTTAAATGAAAAAGAAGGGAATTCTAAAATAACTACCCATAGTTTTTTAAGTGGGAAAAGGTTATGTTTGGATTAACAAATACCTATATATTGACATTCGCGATAGTGATGAAATTAGGGAGTGATTTTTTTTTTTACCTTTTTGCTTATGTGTATTTTATAATTTATCTGAAGTGAACATAAATTTATGAGTTAGGGAAGCAAATGATACATAAGTAGTTACAGATTCATTAGCATCTCTTTGGTTCCCCCTTGAATGAGTTATTCATTAGCAAAGTGAAGCCCAGCTTCTTTCTGGCACGAGTCAGAAGGTTACATGAGGTTCCAGCGATTGAAGCAGGCCTCCACTGGAGCTGGGCAGGGCCTGAGGCTTCTGTTCTACCTCGACCTCTTATTATCTATTGTGAATGTGGACAAGTTACTTGACCTCAGCCTGAGCCCCAGCCTCCCCATTTGGCTCAGATGGAGGAGTGAGACACAGATAGCCCGGTGCACCCCGGGCTATTCTCCACGACTGACTGTCCCCAGAGGCAGCCAGTGGTGCTGGAGAGAAGAGCATACAGATCCCGCAAGGCACTAGGGTGTGGACACACTGCACTCCCAGCCTCTCCCCTCTGAGCCCCACCACTTACTGAAGCAGGAACTTCATCAAGCTGCCTCCCTCCGTGATTGGAAACAAAGATGCCTTGGACCTTGTGCTCCACTGCTAACTCCGCATCCTCTCTTGTCAGGATCCCTTTAAGGATGATGGGCAGTCGAGTGATATTCTGAAGCCAAAGGATTTGATCCCAGCAGAAGCGTGTGCTCATGGACGTCAGCAGAGCGGAAGACTTAGGGTTTGTCTGTGGGAAATAAGAAGGTAACTCTTAGGACTACTTGGCCCATTGCAAAGATGAGATACATTCTGGGCTGTTACTTATCAGCTTAAAATGAAGAGAACAAAGCTGAGTGCCTGTGGCTCAAGCCTGTCATCCTAGCTACTCAGGAGGCTGAGATCTGAGGATCGCAGTTCAAAGCCAGCCAGGGCAGGAAAGTAGGTGAAATTCTAATCTCCAATAAACCATCAGAAAAACCAGAAATGGCACTGTGGCTCATGTGGTAGAGAGCTAGCCTTGAGTTGAAGAGCTGAGGGACAGCGCCCAGTTCAAGCCCCACAACTGGAAAAAAAAGTCAAGAATTGGTGGCTCATGCCTGTAATCCTATCTACTCAGGAAGGCTGAGATCTGAGGATGCTGGTTCAAAGCTAGCCTGGGCAGATAAATCTAAAAGACTCCTTTCCAGTTAACCAGCAAAATGCCAGAAGTGGAGGTGAGACTCAGGTGGTATAGCACCAAAGTGAGCAAATAAGCTAGGGAAGAGCATGAGGCCTTGGATTTAAGCTCCAGTACCAGTACGCACGCGCACGCGCGCACACACACACACACACACACACACACACACAAACACACACAGAAAGTGAAACAAAATCAAACACTACATCCTGGGAAAAATCTGTATAAAGGAATTCCTACTATCATTAATATTTGTTTATAATCATATCCTTGCTCCATAATTATGCCAAAATCTAGCGGCACAAAGATGGATACAACAGAATCTATAATTTAGAAGAATTTGGAGTTTAGTATGTGAGATGAATAAACAAAAGTATTCATAGGCCATTAAAAAGGTTTTTTTTTAGTTGTTTTTGTTTTGTTTTTGTCTGTTGTGGGCCTTGAACTTAGGGCCTGGGCTCTGTCCCTGAGCTCTTTTGTTCAAGGCTAGCACTTTACTACTTTGAGCCACAGTTCTACTTCTGGCTTTTAAGTGGCTAATTGGAATAAAGTCTCATAGGGACTTTTCTGCCTGGGTTGGCTTTGAACTTCAAGCCTCAGATCTCAGCCTCCTGAGTAGCTAGGATTACAGGTGTAAGCCACGGCACTTGGCTCATTTAAAAATTTTTATCAGCCGGGCGCTGGTGGCTCACACCTGTAATCCTAGCTACTCAGGAGGCTGAGATCTGAGGATCGTGGTTAAAGCCAGCCCGGGCACATAAGACCGTGAGACTCCTATCTCCAATAAAACCACCAGAAAACCGGAAGTGGCATGTAGCTCAAGTGGTAGAGCGCTCGCCTTAAGCTGAAGAGCTGAGGGACAGCGCCCAGGCCCAGAGTTCAAGCCCCATGACTGACAAAAAAAAAAAAAAAAATTTACCACACTTTGTTTTTTGTTTAATCAAGTATACAAAGGACTTTCAGTTTAACAAGCCAACTCATGTGTACAGGGCTTCCATCATCATGTAATAATATACATAGACACACATACATACATTGAATATTACGATTATATTTCTCTACCCCCACTCTTTTTATTCATCTGCCTCTTTCCCGACTGCCTTAGTAAGTCCTATCTTTCACCTTCCTGCTTTCATTTTGTTTAACTGCACTGCCTGTTAAGTGTTCAAGAGTTCTACCTTGGGAATCTTGCTTCTACAGGTAGCATCATCATTTAGTCAGTCTGATTGTGTATGTCTATTTATGGCCTGTCTATTGACCTGGTCTGGTTGAGATATGCACAGGCTAGTAAGACCTACACAATACTCCAAGAATTGTAACCCATGTATTATCAAATATATACCATTGGTTCACAAAGGGCACGGCATGAGCCTTGCAGTCACTCAGCCCCTGGAAGCTGGAGGAACATGATGGAGACCAGTCGGTGGTGAAGAGCTGTTGAGTATCTTGCCAGAGACCCCACAGTTGCCCAATGGCTGAAAACATTATCACCTCTATCTCTATTGAAGCTTAGGGATCTCTACGCTACCCTGGCATCCTCTCTGGGGCATGCCACTCCTTTCAACCTTAGCATTTTAAAGGAGTAGTTACTTCCTTCAAAGATTCCAAAGAGATGTGCTGTGGCTCTTTTGTGTTTCCAGGGCTGAGTTTTAAGGGCACAGCAATGTTGATCGCTTGGTTTTCAGGGACACAGGGCCGGGCCTGGGTGATTGGCTTGACTTGCCACACACCTGGGCTGGGCTGGGAGTTCCTCTTTGCCAGCCGGTGATGCATGTGTGCCCCTTCGACATGATCGCTTTGTAAATATGCCTCTAAGGGGAAAAACTAAGAAGAAAATGTATTTCGTTTACTCTCCAGACTTTTCCCTTTTCTCAGCGTGTGGCCCAAACACCCTTGGTGTCAGATTGAGCAGCTCCACGGGTGACAAGATTAGATTCTACTTGTGGGGGGCCCAGGAACCAGATCTGCTTTTTTTGGGGGGGTCAGGTCGTGGGGCCTGAACTCTCGGCCTGGGCGCTGTCCCTCAGCTCTTCAGCTCAAGGCTAGCACTTTACCACTTGAGCCACAGCGCCACTTCCATCTTTTTTCTTTTTGCTTATGTGGTGCTGAGGAATCGAATCCAGGGCCTCATGCATGCAAGGCAAGTGCTCTACCACTGAGCTACCTTCCCAGCCCCAGATCTGCTTTTTGAACTGCTCCATGTCCAGTGTCTGGAGGGGGTAGATATTCACTAAGTACCTGTGGACATGAGCAAGGAAAGGAAGGGGAAAGAATTTGCCTTCCTTAGCGCCTGCTCTTGAGTCTAGCGTACTTCCTACCTTATCAGGAGATTGGAAATTCTTTGGCGTTAAGTTCCCCCTCAAATGTATTTGGTTTCTCAGGTCTTGGCGCCTTTTGCCAAGGATGGGGCTATCCACGGTGACCACCAAAGCTTTGAAGCCTAGAGATTCTGCCCTCTGGACCAGCTGTCTGTTCAGCTGCCAGTCTGACTGCACAGAGAGTTGGAACCACCGTAGGCCTCTGGGAGCAGCAGCCACAATGTCTTCCATAGTGTGGCTGGAGTAGGTGCTGGTGACATAGCAGATGTTGGCGGCCTGGGCGGCTGCAAGGCAAAGGACAGGCCTCTCTCAGGGTGCAGGGCAGAGGCATAGGGGCTGAGCGGCTTTGAGGAGCCTATGCTGTGCGCCTGTGCTGTGCAGGTGCAGATGGAGCTTCCCTCCCGTGGGGCAGAGGCAGGAGATGACTCAGTGAGCCGGAGAAGCTGTTCAGGGCACCTTCTCTCTCCCCTGCCTTACAAGCCTTGTCTGAGACAAGCAGAAAAGGTCAGATAAGCTGATGTTAGGTGAAATGAACTCCAAGATAAGGACTCAAATGTTTTTTTCTTTCAGGTGATTGTTTCTAACATATTTATAAGATGATTTCTTTGTTGCTTTGCATGTCCCTCCCCCATGGTATAACCCCTGCTTTCACAGTATTTGATGTTGGTATAATTTGTGGAGGGGAAGGGAAAAAACAAATCGTTTAAATAGGGTTACAGGTGGACCTATTGCAACAATGAGATGTATAAGTCCTTATGTCGAAAAACAAACTTTACAACTTTGGGGAGGGGCAGTGTGTGGGGTGGTTGGGAGATGGGAAGGGGAAACAAAGGAGGAAGCAACCATGCTTGAAAAGAAATGTACTCAGTATCTTGCCCATGTAATTGTAACCCCTCTGTATGGTATTTTCACAATTAAAAAAAATGCTCTCCATGTAATTCCCTAGACGAGGTCAGGTTCAGACAGGAAAGACAACTTAGGTATTCCTTAGGGAAACACAGGGGGATTAGAGGAGGGGGAGTGTCATTCCAGTGGGTAGAATAAGCAGACGGGATTAGAAGAATGCTGGAAGCTTTCTCTTTCCCACTTTGCTTTCCTCGGGCTCCTGAGAAAGAAATTCTGGAGCTTCTGCTGCTGCGCCGAGGGAGATCCAGCATCCTTGCAGGGGGGAGAGGGGGCAGACCCTACCTCGGGCTGTGCTCACTTCTCCATCATGCCAGGCGATACAGTGGAAGGCTGTGGGTGAGATGCAAATGGGGGCGCTGATCTCTTCCCCCTGGATGGTGGTCCTGGTGTCCACCTCTGACACATCTCTCAGGTACCGGGGACGGAGACGGATTCTGCACGAGACAAGAAGTTCTGTCAGAAGAGTTTGCTTCCCATCACAGCAGTGTAGTCTTAGAGCTAGGGACCCCCAATTCCTGGTACAGGTCTACACTAGGATTAGTGTTTCTAAGGATGGGTTTCAAGGGCCTGGCTGGTCCTGTGAAAGCACGGTTGGCTGACATAGGGAGTGTAGGCCCAGCAGAAGATGCTGTTCCCAGGAGCTGTGCCCTCTGAGCAGCCAGCGCCCACCCTAGGCCTCATCTGGCAAAAGGAGTTCATGTCTTTGAGTGCTGTTTTCCTCCCTTAGACAAGGACTAGAAAGGAAAGGTAGGCAGAAAGTATAGGCCCCTTTGCTCCCTGGTGCCCAGAAAGTAAGGGAAGGTCACCCAAAGAGAACAAATCCCAGAAAATGCCCTTGGTTGGTTTTTTGTTTGTTTGTTTGTTTTTGCAGGGTGGTCGTTTAAATAATGCCTTAGAAACAGGAAGGCGAGTTCACAGTCAGTGTGTGCAGTACGATTTTTAAGTCAAATGAACACTGAGCCTCAAAATCCAAAAACACATGCATAAAATGTAACTTCTGTACATAAATTCAGAGTTTCTGCAAATGAGAATAAATGAAAGAATAAATGAGCTTAGGAGTGAGCTGAGAGAAGTGCAGTTTTTCCACGTGTTTTGAAGACACCTGTGATAAAGCATTTAAGACAGGAAAGCACACAGTGGCTTGTGCCTTTGGGGACCTAGTTTTCCATTTTCTCCTGGCATCTTCATTGGTCAGTAAACTTTGTATGTGAAGGACCAAGCACTGTGGATCACACAGTCTTACAGTCTGTTACAGTCTGTAACATAAAAGCAGCATAGCAAAAGTAAATGACTAAGTGGTTGTGCTCTGATAACACTTTGTGTCTAGATACTGAAATTCACCGTTCATATATAGTCTTGTGCATGTAATGGTAAGTCAGTCAGCAGATGACATAGATGGTTCCGTGAGAGTCTATCATCCAGTGATAATGTGTAGCCTTCCTAACTTGTCCATACTTTTGGTTCACACAATTATAGCATTCTCTATCAGTGCAATTCCCAGAACATATACTGGTCACTGAGTGATACACGACTAATTAATAATTTCATTAATTATTTTGGCCAGTACTGGAGTTTAAACTCAGGACCTCTCAATCTTTTTTTCTGTTTGTTGTTGCTATTGTTAACAGCTGGTGCTCTACCACCTAAGCCATGCCTCTGACAGCTTTTTCCTTTTTTTGCTAGTTCAGTGGAGATAATAGTCTCTAAGATTTGTTTTCCCAGGCAGGCTTTGAACCTTTCTTCTCAGATCTCAGGCTCCTAAGTAGTTAGGATTATAAGCATGAGCCATAGACACCAAGGACTTGACTATTTTTTTAATCCTTTTATTCTTTTTTTTTTTTTTTTTTTTTACTTTTTACAGTGACCATTTAAAAATAACAATCCATCCATGGCATGTGCCCTATATAAAATTTAGGTAATTGGTTAGAGGTGATCCATAGCTATGGTTGGCCTGACCTATGCTCTATCCCTAGTGTGTGTGTGTGTGTGTGTGTGTGTGTGTGTGTGTGTGTGTGCACGCGCGTGCGAGCACGCACGCGCGCGCACACGCCAGACTTGGCAACTTGGTTTGGGCACTGTCCCTTCACTTTTTTGCTCTACCACTGAGCTCCATTTCTGGCTTTTTGGTGGTTAACTGGAGATAAGAATCTCACAGACTTTCCTGCCTGGTTTGGCTTTGAACCATGGTCCTCCCATCTCAGCCTCCTAGATAGCTAGGATTGCAGGTGTCAACCAGCAGTGCTTGGCTCTATCCCTGCTTTTATTTCCTTGAATCAATCTTCTATAAACTTCATATTGTCTCTAAACCCAAGTCCTCTTTCTTAGCTTACATTTTTTTCTTCCCAGGCAGGAGCTTAGGAGAGTTGGGCATATGCACCAAGCTTCTTTTGTGTGTCTAGTCACTGGTCTTCCTGGAACTCTTTTCTCTCTCTCCCTCTCCACCTCCCTCCTTCTCGCTCTCTCTTTCCCTCTCTCTCTCCCTCTCTCCCCCCCTCCTCATTGCAAAGTTTCTGGAATGCTTCTAAGATGAATTATCTCTGTCCATTGTCTGTCCACTCCCTCACTAGTCTCCCTCCTTTTATCTTTTATCCATTATCCATTTTATCCTTTTATCCATTATCGCATCTAGAGCATTCTGTACTCTTCGGAGGCAGAAACTAGGACAAACAATGCATGTTGGCTTGACAATACAAAGGATATAGAAGACCGAGCTTTTTAAATGCTGCTATGTTGTCTTGCATGGTGATGCCTTCATCCGAAGCTCCTTCAATAAAATCCCAGGACAACTTTGGCAGCTGCTCCCGGGCTTGTGCCTGAAAGTCGGTCAGACACACCAGGGGCATTTCCGGACCTTCAAAAACAAAGCCCAGGAAGAAGATTTCAGATGCAGACTTGAGAGGAAGTGGGAGGGTGCCTCATTCCAAGTTGTTTGGCTGCAGTTCTCAGCCACAGGTGTTCTTTAAGGTAATGGTGCTACCTCATAAGTTGCTGATCCCCAAGCCGGGAGTTCTGCGTTCTCATACTCCATTCCTAAATTGTCACCTTTGGGTCTTTGGAGTGTCGCCTACCCCACCCTCTGCTCTGCACACATTGCCACCGTTATAGTTGAGCCCTGCCTCCTCTTAAGAGATGATTACCAGAAAAGGCATTGTTGTCTCTAGCCTCCATATTCACTTCCTGCCTCCTCTTTTCCAGCTGCCTGAGTTCTTCCTAAGATATCAGCCTGTGGATACCCTTAGTCCTTCCATGTGACCATTTCTCACTTGTAGCCTTGGGGACCTGCTTCCCTGGCTTCACATTTGGTAGCATTTCCTTGGAGTGGTCATTCAAGTCACCATGTAAAAAACTGGGACCAGAACTGATCCTAGCAAGACTTCCCGGGGCCCTCTGGATGCCTGAAGTACCTGGGCTGGAGGTGACATGGTGGGGGGTAGGTGACATTTTGTCAGTCCTTGGATGGCCCTTTGGGCAGGTTGCTTAATATAATTAGGGGGCCCAATTACCCTCACCTACGTCTTTGTAATATCAGCTATTTTTCAGACCAAGAAAACAGAATATGTTACTTGCATTTGTTCCCGTCCACAATCTGAGCTCAGTAAGCCTTGAGCTTGAAGCTTCTGATACAACTGCCCCCAGAAATAGGAAAAAGGACAAAGCTTGGGGTCACCAATGTTTCCCCAGTTGGAGCAAGAACAGTGAGATCGGCTGCTCTGGGAAAGCTGTAGCAACTGGTTAGATTCAGTCAAAGCATGCAGAAAGGCTGTCAAAAGTTCATAGTTGTAGCCAACTTGGAGAGGAGGCAGCTGTGTGAAAATCAGCCCAAGTCAGAAGAAATGAAGTAACTTTCTGTGTATGTGTGTGTGTGTATACACATATACACACACATATATACACACATATGTGTACACACACACACACATACACACTGGTACTTGGGTCTGGCATTCTTGCTCAGGTTTCCCCTGCATGCCTGGCATTCTTACCCCCTCAAGCCAGGTCTACAGTTCAAGCTTTGCTACTTATATGGAGATAAGAGTCTAGAGGACTTGTCTGTCAGTGTAGGATTTGAACTGTGCCCCTTGGATCTCAGCCTCTTAAATAGCTCATCTGCTCTTCTAGTAGAAAAGTGTTTTTCTCTTTTTGGTGCTCTTCTTCTGAGGGTAGGCTATGGGGTTTGGCTTGTCTAATGGTCAAGGAGGCAGAAGGGCCAAATGATATGGAGGCTGCTGGAATCTTGGCTGGGGAAGAGATGGAGTAGAACTAGCATTTAGAGTCAAGCTGGAATCTGGTGAGGCTGTAGAGTAAGTAGCCCAGGATCCCATCTAAGGGGCTCAGAGAAAGACCGCAGAGCGGGAGGATGTGTGGGGTCTGGAGAGAGGGGAGGAGGGGGCGTTTGGACCATAGTCACAGAACTCACAAGAACCATGTTCAGGATGGGCAAGAAATGACTGAATCTGGATCTGACAGAGTATGGCAGTCAGACCTAATGTAATTGATTCTTACACAACCTTTGAAGGGTCACTGAACGGTTCCAATTAATTAGTCATGGCAATTTCTTACTTATAAACCCACATACATAAAAGGGTTAATACAGTAAAATCTGAGAATATTATTTTCTGAAAGACCTGCCTTTAAGGTCAGACCTTGGTCTGTCTCTTTAAAAAATGTAGATTTCAGCCAAACTCCAACTATTTCCTGATTTGTACTCAGCATCTGCTTTCCTCTGGGGGTAAGATTGTGTTACAAAGGGTGATTTGATGACTCTCCTTCAGCACAAGTCTCTTAACCTTGAGGCATGAATGAGCTTCTCTGTAGATATCTTTGTGCATGTTGGCACATCTCCACACAGGGAGAAATGAGCGGCCCTTGTAGGGGAGGAGTCTTCTACCTTGTCTCCTACAGATCTTGCCCCTTAGCCTTTCTCCCATTGCTAGTCTGGCCTTGCATCTCTCCACCCTATTAAATCCTAACTCTCCACTGAGAACTGTGAATTTTCTTAGTGAAGTATCAAAGCTGCTTTGCACCCTGAGCTTCAAGATAGCATGTGACACAGAATTGCTGTTCCTACGTGCTTGGATTTAACATTCTCTCTGACACAGGGGATGAGAGTCCTCCATTAGGCACAGGTTACACACTTACAGAAATGCTCTTCTGTATATTTCTAGCAGAGAAATTACTAGTGCTGTCTAGTATGAGATTTATGGCTTAGTCTCATTCATGATTATCTGCCTAGAATAGTGTGAATTGCATAATTGGAAAGCTGCTTGCTAATGAAACATCCATCTCAAAATCCTTAAATAAAGCAAAATAGCTCATTTGTATACTTAAAAAAATCTTTTGTTTTCCTATGAAATGGAGATATTTGAGTTAATGGGGTATTAATCTCTGTACTTTGCACTTGAAATAAATGAGGCCCAGGAAATAAACAGTTTGTGAAAGATGAAAAAGTAAATGATCACACAGATGATTCTAGATCTGTAAATTATTACAGGGATGGTTTTAAGAATTGTTACAGGGATGGTTCTAGAGTGGTATTTTATAGCCTCTAAATAAGTATGTTTTCCACTTTCAGTTTAATAGTAAATAGCCAAATAGATAGTTCATGTAAATTGCATGTTATATTTTAAAGAATTTTTTAAGGTTAAAATACCATTGTGGGGCTGGGAAGGTGGCTCAGTGGTAGAGTGCTTGCCCTGGGTTTGATTCCTCAGTACCTCAGTACCACATACACAGAAAAAGCCAGAACTAGTGCTGTGGCTCAAGGGGTAGAGTGCTAGCCTTGAGCAAAAGAAGCTCAGGGACAGTGCCTAGACCCTGAGTTCAAACCCCACGACTGGCAAAAAAAAAATGCCATTGTGCATTTTTACAATGTAAGTAGAGTACTTAGAATACTTTGTCAATGATTCTAAGTAAAGGAACAATATAAAACTTAGAGTTGAAGAGGAACTCTATATTGTTTAAAGCTCTTCCTAATGTTTGGAGGGAAGATCCTATAATAATACGCTCTTATATATTCTCATTTTATTTCATTTGTTTCTGTATTTTTATCTTCATCTTTACTACTCTAAGAGGAAGATAAGAAAGTAATTAAGTTTGTACACTAAGTGCTAGATCATATTATTTTAGGAATTAGCTCATTCAACCTCTTCAGGCTTTTTGTTTTAAGGTTAAGTGGACAAGGACAATTAACAAGCCAATGAGAAGAGAGCAAAAATCCAAGAGCAAAGGTATTTGGGCGAGCCTGTTAGTAATCTGCTATCCCAAAGTGTCCATGGCTGAGGCCTCAGAAGGAGCAGACAGGCATTTTGCAGGAGATTGCACTGTGGTCCTCAGTCCCGGGTGCTGAGGTTAGACATCTAGTCATTTTCTTTTGAAAATTTCCTGTGATGCAAGC
Organism: Dipodomys ordii; assembly: GCF_000151885.1. NCBI lineage: Eukaryota > Metazoa > Chordata > Mammalia > Rodentia > Heteromyidae > Dipodomys > Dipodomys ordii. Next base: position 7,772,914 of record NW_012267294.1, on the reverse strand, counting down.
TGGTATCACTTGAGTAACGCTGGGCTCTCAGAGTTTGTATTTGTAGGATGACCTTGGAGATATCCTGTGGGAAATGTCAGGGGACACAGGATGACAAGGTCTCCCTCCCTCTGATGCCATCTAAAGATGCCGTTGTTTAAAGTTATGGAATGTGTCCTTCAAGACCTTCTGGCTTGGCTTGTAAAAGCATCAAGTTTCTCCATGGGATATCAGAGATAATACTGAGGCCCAGTTTGAGAGATTAGACTGTTCAAGGTTGGCTGAAAAAGCCTTCTTAAATCCTTCTATTATGACAGCTCTCATGCACTTGGAGAGATAGTGGCTGCAGGTGGTCAAGCCATGGCAGAGCAAGGGCAGCTTATTGGAGAAGCAATTGGAGCAAGGGGCTTTGGCAATGGCTGCGGTGCCGGCTGGGAGGAGAAGGGGCTCGTTGCTTCAGTGTCCTTGTGAGCTGCCACATGAGCCACAGTGAGATGGGGACTCCCAGGGAGACGTAACACTAGGGGGACGAGGGAAGGGAAGTGGTGGACCTGGCTTCCCGGCTCAGACCTGAGAGTAAAAGTGGGACCAGGGTGTTCTGACTTTGGGGTGGCCAAAGAAACTAAGGCTTACTTTTTTATTTTTGAGAGTGTGGGTCTGGCAGATGCTGCAAGTGCCCAGTTGAAATCTGTGAGAAGACGGGCACCCGTGGCTTACACCTGTCATCCTAGCTGCTTGGGAGGCTGAGATCTGAGAATTGTGGTTCAAAGCCAGCCCGGGCAGGAAAGTCCATGAGACTCTTATCTCCAATGAACCACCAGAAAATCACAAGTGGCGCTGTGGCTCAAACGGTAGAGCACTAGACTTGAGCTGAAGAGCTGAGGGATAGCCTCCAGGCCCAGAGTTCAAGCCCCATGACCCCCCCACACACACACTCAAAGGTGTGAGAACTGATACTTGATTCTTTCAGCCCAGGATCAACTTTGGTCTCTGGCTTGAGCCTTCTTTCTGTGTGTGTGTGTGTGTGTGTGTGTGTGTGTGTGTGTGTGTGATATTGGGTATTGAGCTCAGGGGCTTCTTGTTGCTAGGCAGGTGCTCTACCCTTGAATCACCACCCCTCCAGCCCTTTTTAACCCCTGGTTATTTTTCAGATAGGCTTTCACTCCCCCCCCACCCCCTCCCTGACCCATGATCCTCCTATTTATGCTTCCCATTTCAGATAGGCTTTCACTCCCCCCGACCCCCTCCCTGGCCCATGATCCTCCTATTTATGCTTCCCATGGTAGCTAAGATGACAGGTGCCACCACCACACACAGCGTTTTCTGTTGAGATGGTGTCTCAGGAACTTTTTTTTTTTGTGCAGGCAGATCCTTCTGAACTTGGTGGCTAGGATTATAGTAGCTAGGATTACAGGTGTGAGCCACTGTACCCAACTTCATGTTTGGGTCCCTCAGAACTGCTGGTTTGGTGGCAAGAGGTGGATGCAGCATTTCTCCTTGGGGAGGAGCCTGTGCACCGTGGTTCTAGAACACTCATCCTGGCACTACTGTGATCTGCAGAGGCTGGTAGTGCTCATTCTCCTGACTCTTCAGGCCACCATGACCACAGAGCCTCTGTCAGGACTGGAACACCATTCAACGCTCAAGTGATAGAGACACAGGGAGCTTGGCCTGAGTTTGATGGCAGAATGAACACATGAACCAGCTCCTGGCCTCCAGACTCCAAGGTCTTTCTAAAAGGGCATGCAACCCTCACGGTTACTGTGGTAGGCTGGCAATGTAATGGGAATGAGCTGCTCCTGGCTCGAGAGCAAGCTTCTTAGCAAAGGCCTGAGATGTCTAGAGACACGGCTTTTCTATGCTGCATTTCATTGTCAACCCTCCCGTGGGGCTTTGAACTCTGCTTTGTCACAATCAGCAAAGGGCCTGAGCTTGAAGGTGGATGTACAGAAAACACTCCCTCCATTCTACCTGTGAACGGGTGCTTGTGGCTGTCAGAGTCAGGGGAGGAAGAGAGACTGTCACTTACTAGTTACATTGGCAGGGACAAGCTCTATCTCATTAGAAAAGCTACAGGTCTTCCTCATTCCCATGTAATCCACATGCAAGTTGAAAGCAACAAGAAATGAACCTGTAGTCTCTGTAGTCTGTAGTCTCAGGAGGGAAGTTACATGCTTTGTAACCAGTGCATTTAAGGTTAGTTGCCAACCACTGGCTGGGTGCCCTCAGCCTGCCTTGTTAATTCCACAGCCTGGGAGTCTTCTTTTAAGCTCTTCTTGCTCTGGGCTGCTACCTCTTGGCCTGAGTAGGAACTGTTGGAAAAGCCACATCCCCATTTCCCTTTAATCAGAGAACAAGTGTTCTCAGAGCACCCGCTGGCCATGCTAGCAGCCTAGCCAGTCACAATGCAGTCTCTCTCTCTCTCTCTCTCTCTCTCTCTCTCTCACACACACACACACACACACACACACACACACACACGAGGCCTCTTCCCCAGCTGCAGTGCCTCTAAACTGCTGACCTATTTTTGTCAGGGAAATCTTTCCCACTCCTCTCCTTTCCCTAATTTCCCCCATTCCCTTCCCTCTCTATTTGTAAAACATTTGCTACATAGTGTGTTATGTCAAGAGCAACAAGAACAATTAGTCACATGAGCCAAGGAAATACCATGAAAGGAAGGAAAGCTCACTCAGAGGCAGCTGAGGATTTACTTGTATGTCCACAGAACTCTTTTGGTCTTATTAAGATTGCTAGCCTCCCTCATTCATGAGATGGAAAATAAACAACCACATAATTTTTGTGGTCTTCAGTGTGAGGTAATGGCAATTTGCCATGGACATTTGTGTTAAGTGTACCAGTTTTCTAGCACTCTGAAGCGATTGTGTCTTGCCTAGGAATGCCGCCACAATTTTAACAGCATGGGAAACCATGTTCTGAAGTCCAAACAAATGATGTCCAAGTAGAATCTGAGGCCTGGAACATGTAAGTTCTGTGCGTTCTCTAGAGTGTCAGACACAAGGAGGCATGGAAGCCAGCAGTCCTACTGTGTTCAGAAGCGTTGGACATTTTCTGATTCTCTTAAGCAGAGAGATGTTTCTGTTATGCAAAGAATCTTAAAGACAGCATAAAGACATCTTTCTATGGCTAATAATAATGACAACAAAATCACAAACATTTATCCTTTTCCTTAAAACTAATGTTTTAACCCTTGTTGTAATCCCCAAACATAAATCTTATTATCTCACATTCACAGATGAAATTGGGGTTTACATAATTTGCTCAGTATCACACAGTAATGTATCTGTTAGGCATTATAAAAAACAAACTAACTGGGTGCTATGACACAAGAGTGTATAACAGATTTGCCAAGCACCTCAGAGGTTTGGAATGTCACAGTCACATGCAGCTTTTCTCTTCCTTCAACAAAATCACAACTCAATCAGAAAGTAAAAAAAACAAAACCAACACCAAAAAAAATCCCATCTTGTTTATCTTGTCATTAAATAATAACCTCTTAAATATTGTTCTTAACTGCTGACCAAACATTCTTTCACATGCAAGTCCATTTGCTGCTCACAAGAATCAAGTGAACTTAAAGGGTAAACAGTTCAATCACTTTATCAATATAATAATGAAAACTGAGACAATCCAAGTAAATTAGTCCAGCTGAGGTCTGACCTGGCATCCCAACTCACTTCCAACGCACTTGGACAGCAATGTGAGATCGGTGTGTTCTCTGCTGTGGTGGGAAGAGCTGCCAATGTGTGCCAGATCCAGGCTTCTGAAATCAAGGCCACTGAGTGGTGCACCCTGTGAGACACTGAATCCTTCACCCTGTTATTTGCTTAGAGTAGAATGTGCAAATAGATACCAGAAATTACACACAGTCCCGGAACTCAATTCTTTTTATTACAAACTGTCCAAAGTCCAAAGTGCTCCAAAATCTAGGGCGTTTGCCAGGCGTTGGTGGCTCAGGCCCTTCTAATCCTAGCCAGTCAGGAGGCTGAAATCTAAGGATAAAGGTTCCAAGTCAACACAGGCAGGAAAATCTGTGTGACTTATTTCCAATTAACCACTAAAAAACCCAAAGTAGAGCTGTGGCTCAATAGTAAATCGTTATCCTTGAGCAAAAAAGACAGAGTGCCCTGACCCTGAGTTCAAACCCAGTTGAAAAATTCCACCCCTGACCTAGGGTAGTAGACTGTGGACAAAATGCTAAAAGTGCATTTTTAGCTACATAAAATTACCTTTAGGCTATATGTATAAGGCATATAGGTACAAAACTTAGTTGGTTGTCGATATCGTGTGCACACCGACTCATTATGCATCTACCCATACTCTCAAATCGGAAAGAATCAGAAATCCCCATATGTCTGGTCTTAAGTAGTTTGAATATCTCTACTAATGTCAGATCTTATAGCTGAAGCTTGATCTAGCAGCACTAATCAGGTCAGTAGCAAGAGACAAGAAAGGAACAGACAGGTTATCAGGGAAACCATGTCTCTCTGCCTTCCTCCTGGTGTCTCTGATTATGGCCAGGTCCCAGTGAATTTCTGAAGTCATTTCTGCCCATCGACACATGCTCCAAAAAGCAGGAATGGTGGAGGGAGACCTTGGAGTGGAGAAAATTGACCCTCTTAAGCTTTGCGATTTGGTGATCACAGACTCTTCCTGATGATGATTCCACTAACAAATAATTTCTGGAAGGAGAACATATTCCATAGTCCCCTGATAGTTGTATGTTTCTAGGTAATGGTTCTATGCCATATGTAAGATAGATTGTCAAAGAAATGGCAGACCCTTTATCATTCTTCCTGATCATGGATTCATTTCCATCTGAGTCTCTGAAAGCTGCAGCATGATTTTAATAAGTTGACAATAGAATAATTCAGGCCCAAGTGTCAGATTTGCCCAAACATTTATCTAAGTAAATGTCATAAATAAGTGTTCTCCCTCAGCATGGTGGAGGCAGGGAGTCGGGCTTCCAGTGTTTCCCATTTGGTTAAAGGCAGACAGGGTCACACGACCAGTTCTGACTGAGGTGCTGGGTATGGGAGAGGCAAGTGCTTGTTCTTGGACAAGATTTGAGGGCCAGATGAGCACAGATTTGAGGCAAAGATGGTTTGAGCTCCCAGATCACCATTGGGGAAGGAGTAGCCCTGGATGTTAGCTATATGTTAGCCTGCCGGGGTTGCAGAGTTTCTTTTCTACTACAGCATGGCCTAATCTAGCTGTCTACTGCCTGTGGGCCTCTGCTATATCCTAGGGATGAGACCAAAGCCCTGCATCTTACTGGTCTCCTCTCTAGAAGCTGACAGTCAAAGGTGATCAATAGCTTGGTTGACAGGACTGAGTAGGGCAAGCATGCTTTCTGGGGAGAGTTGAGTATTTCCTGTGGCCTCTTGGCTGGTACACACACATGATGTTCATTTGTGTGAGCTGCAATTCTCAGCCATCTGTAAAATGAGGACATCACTCTCTGTCTTGGGACTTCATGAGAACGGAAGGCTCTCGTAAATGCAGACTCTCAAAGTGGTTCAGAGTGAAGACTTTGGAAACTTTCCTTTCTGGAAGGAAGCAGAAGATTATAAGAAACTTTTCTTCCCTCTTTGGTCCCATTTCCACATTCGGTACCATTCATCTGTTATCTGCCTTTATACCAGCACCACCTGTTTTGATGACTGTTTTTGTTCCTCCAAAGTAATCTTTACCTAGTTCCAGATAAGAAAAATATCCCCAGAGAAACTTCAAATTGATAACTACTAACATCTCTGCTCTTCTTTGGTCCCCACTGGTTTGTGCCCAGGAAGCAGTGGTTCAGGGAATTAATGTATAGATCACTAAGAGTGAGGAGGGTGTCTTTTGGATTTTCAGAATCTTTTCAAACAAACATTTGGACTCATTTTTTGCTCCCACAGATGTGCATTATGTGTTCTGTCATGTTATTCTCAGGATTAACTCTTCTAGACTGAACCGTCTCTATCTTTAGTTTCTCTGACACCAAAGTTCTTCAACTGGTGACCAAATGCCCCCTGCAGTTATTCTCCATGTTTAAGCCACACAGTCTTGCTCACTTATCAAAGAGTGGTCAGCAGGTAGACATGGAAATGGGTGGTTTCAGGTAGAGAATGAGAAAGGCAATGGAGCAGCATTCCTAGGGGGAGGTGAGGATTTGGGGAAGAGCAGACACAGCTCCAGAGGCCTGAGCAGGTCACCAGTGAGGCCCTGACAGGTCGTTTTGTGGCACACTCCTCTACAGCCAGCCAGGTACACCGGAGAGGATGCAGTCAGAGAGGAGGAAGAGTCATTAATGTTTTTGAGTGGAGACATGATTTGGCGATGTAGGACACAGGCTGATATGTGCACACTGAAGAAAGAAAAAGAAAAAGGATGGTAATCACACTCATGGTCCTGGGATGCTGGGTGGAGAGTTGGAGGATGGGGTATCACTGAAGATTGCTAATGAATTTCCATTTTTTCCCCCAGGATGTTTTCTTCTTCTCCTGTCCTAGTTTTGTCTGTTGTGCCGCAGCCAGTATGTGTGTCTGGCACACTAGGCACATTGCATGTACTGTTTTATTTTCTCAGCAAATATATGGGTTATGTCTCCCACCCACCACCCAAAAAAGAGAATGAGGTTGATTCACCTGAGGCCTTCCACCTTACTGAGCCTCGTTAGCATTTGAACTCAGCCTGGTGGCCACCAAAAGCACCCTGGGGGGAACATGCTACCTGTCTTCTTACCACCAGAGGGCGACATGACCTCAACAATGCCTTCAGAGTGCTGTGTGAGTGGAGGGGGGTGGGAGGAGAGGGGGAGTTGTGTTTCCAGGGCAGATTTCACCAGTCTGTAAGAAGTCTCTGGACTGTGCTGATGGTCCATTCTCATATCACCTGGCTGCCCAAAGTCCCTTGATCTATATGTACCATGTGTTTTCTGATCTTGGACCCTCCTGGGAGGCAGTTCAAGCTGCTGCTTCCAACCCACATTTATGTCTTAATTTCTCATTTCCTCACAATGTTGCTTTTGCTAGAATAAGAAGTAAAGGAGTTAGCCCATACAGGTGTAGACAAGTAGAGACAGCAGTAGAGATTCTCAGGTTCAAATTAATTGCCACCCAGGGCAGGTTTTGAGTCTGACTGCTGCCCTGAGCTAAGGTACCACTCCCTCTTTCAAGGTGACACATTTTAGCCCTCCTGTTTCAACCTAAGAGGTTAATCTGGGGCTCTTTGCTATCAAAGTCTCCTCAGTACCAGAGGATGCAAGGGAGAGGCAGAAGGGGAGTACTTAGGCAGATAGCAACAGACAGTGACCCAGTGGAAATAACACCTTCTTCTCTTCCTGGAGTCTCTGGGAAGCTAAGACACCTGGTGGAGATAACACAGCCTCCTCTAGGAAAGCGGGGATGGAACCCTGTAGAAAGAACACCCCCTCCTCATCCTACAGATGCTTGGAGGCTGAGATACTGGCTTGGAGGAAAAGGAAGCTCTTGATGACCTTGGAGCAGACCTGAGCAATGGCATTGACCCCAATGTGGCAGCAGCTGAGACCTACCCTGCAGGGCTATGCAAGAGCCACGAGCCTACACCAGGCCCCCAAATCCTCTTACCTCCTCCTCCTTCTCATCACCTAGAAAGCAGGTGGCCCTCCCAGCTGGAAATCCTGGTTAGGGATTTGTACCAGCCTGCCAGTAGCCAAGAGGCTTACCTCGGTTTCCCTGGCATCTTACTTTTACTTTCAAATAAACTTTATCTTTGCTCCCACTTCTTTCTCCTGCCTACACACACACATTTATTTATTTGGTGGAAAGAAAGAACTCGAGACCTCTAGATGGAATCAAGTGGGCTCTGGGTGCAATAAGCCAGCCTTGACCCATTTATGTCCATGGCAGCAGCAGCATCAGGACGCAGCATGCTCAAGAAAGGCTGGGAAGAATCGTTGGTTTTATTCAGGTGGCCATGGGACATATTACAAGATGAACACCATGAGAAATATCAGGCCATCCTGAGTAATCATGACCCAGCCTTGTGGGCCAAATGCAGTTGTGTGAGCAGAAGAGAATGGTAGAATCCTCCAGAATGCAGAGCTGTAAGGGGTTCTGATGCTCTTGATCTCTCTCTCCTCTTGCTCTGCCATGTGTTACACTTGAGATACCTCTGCAGGTCAAAATGAGGTTAGATGCTTCCTCAGTATGTGTTCAAGCTATCAGGCATAAAGTCCTTTACCCTTTGGAGTCAATCAGGTTAATATTTCCCTTAGGATGTTGAAATGAGCCACAGTCAGGGCCAAGTGCAATCAAGGATAGCTTGCATTTTCTGTGGCCACTGAGCCCTGTCTGAGCTATGAGTGCCTCGTAACTGCACTGTAGATGGGACAACAAGAATGATGACGGAGAAGACCTAAGGAGGGCTTGCTGGAGATCCTGGATATGGGGCAGGGCTTTGGTCATGGATTGTTGGGATCTAAAATGTGAAGGCACCTCCAGCTGTGGAGTTTGCTATGTGGGTCAGATCCGATTGAGAGCAGGTGGAGTTTTGGCTTTGGGAGTGTGTCATGTAGCAAGCATGGGGATTGAACCATCCCAGGATTATAGAGTATGTCAGGCACCAGCTAGAGAACCAGGTGATTATGATCTCTAAGCATAAGCATAGGTGTCTATCCACAAGACAATGTGGGTCCACAGCTGCCAGTGTATGAAAGATGTTGGTAGCCAGGCGCCAGTGGCTCATGCCTGTAATCTTAGCTACTCGGGAGGCTGAGATCTGGGGATCATGGTTCAAAGCCAGCCCAGGCAGGAAAGTCTGTGAGACTCTTATCTCCAATAAACCACTCAGAAAACCAGAAGTGGTGCTGTGGCTCAAGAGGTAGAACACTCACCTTGAGCTGAAGAGCTGAGGGACAGCGCCCAAGCCCCATGACAAAGATAGAAAGAAAGAAAGAAAGAAAGGGAAGAAAGAAAGGAAGAAAGAAAAGGAAGAAAGAAAGAAAGAAAGGAAGGAAGAAAGAAAGAAAGAAAGAAAGACAGACATTGGTATCTTGGGGATGTTTTGTATTTTTAGAGAGATTTTTTTTTTAATCTAAGATCAAACGTAAGTAATATGCAAATTGTGTGGCAGAGGGACATGGCTGGGACAGGAGAGAAAGTTACCTCTCTGAGCATTAGTGGAATGCTTCCTGTGACTCCGTGGCATTGTCAGCGTGCCTCATTGCAAAGCCTTCAATGGCCTGGCATTGTGCATAGTACTGGCCAATGCTTCCTGAAGAGCCTGTAAGGCAGACCCTAGGCAGGCTCTTGTGGAAGTGGTGACCTATACTTTCAAACACAAAGCTGCTGTCTCTTGAAATAACTGCTTTGTTGTGTTTCAGAAAAGGCCTTGCAGAGCAATGGGAAAGGAAACCAGCCCACACTGATGAGTCACTCTGACCAATCCCTATTATGGGACCTGGAAGAAACCTTGTTCATCAGAATACTAAATTCTCTACCCAGACCCATTTTCACCTGTCATTTAAAGAACATGTGCTATAGGACACATGACTTCAAGGTGAACGAGCTTAGAAACATACCCATTTCTACACGTGACAACCAGTCTTTCCAAGATGAATGTGTACTATCTCTCTCCAGTAAAAGCTTTCTTTGGGAAAAGCTTGTTTTCTTTGCCCAAGAAGACACCACTTTGAGAATTATCATCAGTGACTAAACTTGCTACAGGTAGCAAACCTTTCTGGACTCTTCGATCTCCTACTTAAGGGATCAGTTACAAAGTGGGTGCCACCAATGAGACTTCTCTCCTTGGACGCCCTGTGGGATTTTACAGTCATGCACTGCCCCAGGACATTTAAATACCTCCTGAGGTCAGAGTTTTTTATATTTCTATTAGATGGATATTGAAGAGCAGGAGAAGCCAGCAAAATTATAAAAGGATTTTTAAAGACAGTTATCTTCAGGACTGGATTTCCACAGTCTAGCCAAAGTGATCACGAATCTGCTTTCAGTTCAAAGACTGTGGGTGAGATTTCCAGGTGCTTGGAGTTTGGTAGAGATCACATGTGACATGGAAAGCATGAAAGGAACCATTGTATGCTTAAGATGACTTTGGCACTTGTGCTAAGAAGCCCCTGGAAAAATGGGTTAAAACTCTTACCTATCACCCTTACTTGCATCAGGACCAGGAGAGAACACTCAAGCTCAACCATACCGAGATGTTGTGTAGTGGTTGGTTCCTTCTTCACGGAGCTGGCTCTGGAATCCAAGTTGCACTAGCAATAAACACCTAAGTAACCTAGGCGCATGGTATCGATTTTACATAGCAGATACGTGAAGCCTATTTAGATTTAACACATGTATTACATCTTCCCATCTCAGGGATAGAATCAGGTATTTTTTTAAATGTAAAAATGAGAGTCCTGTCAGGACTTTAACACAATTTATACAGAGCTTTATTTAATTTTACTAACAACCACTTGAGCCATGCTTCTTGCTGGTTATTCTGAAGATGGGGTCTAGCAAACTTTTCTTCCTAGGCCAACTTCAAACCATGATCCTTTGGATCTCAGACTCATCAGTAGCTACAATCACAGGTGTGAGCCACCAGCATCCAGCTCTAAGTTGTTTTATGAGTGTTTTTATACTGCATAGTATTGCTCTACTGTATGCACATAATATAAATCTGTCCATTTGCCTTTGGGTGGACATTTGCGCTGTTTCCGGCTTGGGTGGCTATTAGAAACAAGCCACTAGGAAAATTCTTAGACAATTTTATTTTATTTTTTTGTAGTTTCAGTTCTCATGGATAAATGCCCAGGAGTGAAATATCTGAGTAACATCTAAGCATATGTTCAACTTTATAAGAAAAAAGTCCTCCAAAGTAGTTTACAGTCCCACTCCCAGAGTACGAAAAGTAGGGTCATTTTTACTGTACTAATCAATCACCGTCACTAATGAGAGAGAACTGTTCACTCAACTGTAAAACTGACTCTTGGAAACAGATTTCTGTTCTCCAGAGAGGTTCACACTCGGATACCCTTGATGGGAGAAAGCTTTCCACTCTCAGCACCTTTGGCTCAGAATGCAAATTTAGGAATGTTGTTCAGGCAACAATGCAGGTGGAAGGCAGTGCAGCCAGCCCGCCCTGAACGATCAAACCCAAAGCCAATCTGATGACAGATGTTCAAGCCCGATCACCAGCTTATCCTTTGTGACAAGTCACTTTCCCATCCCCAAATGCAATCAAGGAATTTATTTGCAGTCTGTTGCTAATTGTTCCCATGTTGAGCAGAGATCTTAACTAAATGCCCTAAGTGACATTTCAATTTCTGGTCTCTATTATGAAACAATTGATAAATTACCATGTTCATATCCTGCCAGGAGAGTTTAATTTAATTTGCTTAGGATTGTAGCTGATTTCTAAAATTCCCTGGAACAAAATAGGATGTAAATATCTCGAGCAATGAGGTTGATGCTGAGGAGATAGGGATCTTATAGTCAGTACGGAGACACTGCATAAATGTTTGGGGTGAAGGGTATGCTAATCACGCAGCTTCCTCAGGACTCCTTGTATGAGTGTCTGAAAATGTCGTACTGGTCCTCCCAAATGTAAACAATTATTTTGTGTCAATTAAAATGTTAGTTTTTAAAGAGTGATGTTGCATACCAGCTGTACTGCATTCAACCAGTCACATTGCTGCCTTTGGCCTTGTGTGACTCAACACCGAAGTGGGCCAGAGGCCTGCCTAGCAAGGGCCAAGCCCTGAGTTCAAACCTTGGCAAAAAGGGGGAAGAAAAGGGGAAAACTGAAAGCAAACCAAGTCCTGCTTCTGCTCACCTTCTTACTCGGGTGGCTACAGGGTGCCATAGGTTGGGTCTGCATTCTGCTAAGCACCTAGCCTAATGTGCACTTCCCATACCTGGGCTTCCCTCCCTGTGAAACGCAAATCAGATGCGCATCACTCAAGGTTGTTGTGAGAGTGAATTCAGGTGAGGAGTGTAAAGCATCCTCACAATTGGTGAAGTTGAAAGCATCAACATTAAGTAGTGTTTTCATATAAGTTATTCCAGTTGTTGGGAGCCCAGAAGGCTCTATTTCCTGAGAACTACCTTCTTCATCTCGGATTTTGTTTGGCAGAATGGAAAAAGAAAGAGTGAGCACTTCGTAGGAGCAAGCCTATGTCTGAGTTTCCAAGGATCTGGTGGGGGGTCCAGGAAGATGGCATATCACCTGCACCTGCGTGCTGGGCTGTCCTACAGAACTGCAGTACAGGGATGTTTCTGCGGATTCCAGAGTCACAGGAGGCCCACGGTGACCAGCGACAGAGTCACCAGCCGACCTTCACTGCACATCTGCTGGGAGCCAGGTGCCTGGTGTATCCTGCTGATAGTACTCACATAGACAGCAGCACCCGCTGGGCTGAGACTCACCACTGAAATGACAGTCTTTCATGATTCTTGCCCTCAGATCATAGTCTTCTTCCATGTTTTTATGGATTGGCTGACTATTGTAGTATTGAGTTCAATTTTTTTTTTCTAATTTTGGTGGTGGTACAAGATTGAACCCAAGCCCTGTGCATGTTAGCAGCATTTGGCTGCTGAGCCACCCCTGCCTCCTCTTCAACAGTCAGTAGCAAGTAAACTAGCTCCAGCTGCCATCTTTTTTTTTTTTTTTTTGGTAGTGGGCTTGAACTCTGGGCCTGTCCCTCAGCTCTTCAGCTCAAGGTGACTGCTCTACCACTTGAGCCACAGAACCACTTCTGGTTTTCTGGTGGTTTGTTAGAGATAAGGGTCTCATGGACTTTCCTGGGCTGGCTTTGAACTGTGATGCTCAGATCTTAGCCTCCTGAGTAACTAGGATACAGGCGTGAGCCACCAGAGCCTGACTCTCCAGCTGCCATCTTATGTTGAGATTTCCTTCCTTTTCTCTCTGTATGTCCATCAATTCTTACTTATTTCTTAACTTCCCATTTCTGAATTCTTGGTCTCCCTTTGTGTCTTGGCTCCTTTGTTTTCTTATTTCCAATTTCCATTCACCCAAATATAAAACATCACATTTCTTCTTTTAGATATTTCCTTTTCATTTCTTATCCCACAAAGTCAGGCTGGTATATATTCTGCTCTTTTATTTTCTTAGACTTCTCGTATATTTCTACTTCTTACACATACTCTTCCTTCTCTTAAATTCAAACAACAAATCTATGTAGATGCAAGCATGTGATCTGATGATGTGTTCTGGTCTGTGGATGAACATACATACGCTGAAATATATTTATTTATTTATCAGATAGTTCTATGGTTTCCTGTTTCTATTGCCATTGCGATGACGTTAATATGCATAGGTGGGTTTTAAATGTCCGTATGATTTAATGTCAGGATGGTCATGGGTGATCACTAGTTGTTTATTATAGAAGGTAAGCGCATGGGTCTGGTGGCGTTGTCAGCCAATGGTGTGGAAATTGTCTGAGGAGCTGGAGAAACAGCTTTTCATTTGTAGGGCTCCTCGGCCTGCTGCCTCCCCTCTCATTGATGAGGAGGTCAAGAGGCCCCCTCCCAGTGCTAAGGGAGGTGTGGCTGGGCCCCTGCCTTGGCACAGAGCATCCTGCAATTCCCTGTCTCTACACTAGAGGCCAGCAGTGCCTCCAAGACACTGCCCACCAGGCTGTTCTGTGCCTCTTGGACTTTTCCAAAGACAGCACAGGGAAACTGCTCCGGCTGCAGGCACACTGCCATCTTTCTGGAACAGGAGGGCTGGGAAGAGTCCCTTGAGCCCCTGATCCCTGCCTGCTCTGATTTGAGAATAACGCTAAGTGTAGGCACAGCAGTGGCTCAGGTGAGATCCACAGCAGCCATGGCTCCCAGGCCTGTGCTCCCTCACCTACCCACCCACCCACCAAGCACCTCTGCTGGAGACTGGCCGTAAATATTTACCTTTCATTAAACACTTCATCACTGCCATTCACTCTGAGTCCCCAGAGCAAGCAGGAGCCCTGCACAGGAGCCGGGGACTGAGCTCCTAGTGACAGGAAGCAGGGACCCTCTGGTTCTAACTCCCTCCTGGGAAGCAGTCCTCTCTGGCCCCACGATCGGGGAAGGCTCCCTCTCTGCGGAGACCTACTTTCACCTTGGGCTTTGCTTAGCAGAATGGAAAAAAAGGAAGAAGAGCACTTCCTAGAAGCGGGCATCTGTCTCCTCTGGGTTTTCCGGATCCTGAAAATAATACAAGAGGATGCAAAGTCACCTCTGAATGAGAGAGCGCTGTGCTGCCCAACAGAAGTGCAAAGATGCTCTGAGAACCCCCACATCCTTAGGGACATGTGTCAACTGATGCTTGAAATGTGGCCCCTGTGGCTGAGGAACAGGCTTTTACATTTTAACAGTTTCCATTTAAATTTAAACCAATCTGTGGTAGGTGGCTTCACTAGTGATCAGACAGATAGAGTATAAGACAAAAGCCTTAATCAGAACCTTTTAAGTGTCAAGTCTTGTGCTAGATGTGTAAATACTCTTTCTGGTGGTCTACACGCATGGATTAAAACAGCTTCGGACTGAAAATAATTTAAAATAATTGCTTCTGAATGGAACGTGTACAGATACTCTTTTGGTCATTTTTGCCTCAACTGTACAGTATAACACTTCTTTGGCATTTGTCTTGTATCCGGTATTGTAAGCTAGAAATGATTTAAGGGATAGAGGGGCATGTATGTAGGTTATATGCAGACTTATATGCCATTTTATACAAGGGTCTTGATGGAGTGTCTGAAGACTTGGACATTATGGGAAGGTTGGACCCATTGTCTTCAGCCAGCATAGTTCTCTGTGCTACTCACGAGCTATGTAATGCTTGGCACATTACCAACTTCTCTGAGCCTTGATTTCTTGGCCTGCAGTAGCAGAATAAGATTTTATTCTTGTTAAAGGCTGATTTGTCTGACCATGGGAAGTCCGTTTATTTTGTAGGAGCAGGAAGTGGTTTAGAAGGGGCAGGGTACTTGATTCTGGACGGTGTAGGCAAGGGGTTTCGGGGAGCCTGTGAAGAGATCTTTCTTCTCATTCTTGTACTGTGTGTTACCACATTGCCATCGCTGTAATACACAGGGAAGGACAGATTTGTTTTGGCTTCATTTCAGAGGTTTCAATCCGTGGCTCCACTGTTCTGAGCAGTGGTGAGGCTGAGTTCCACGGGGGACCACCACAGCCACAGAGGGAGGGCGCTTCCACAGACAAGTCAGAACCAGCCTCGTACTGCCTGCTTCCTCCCGATTCCCACCTCCGTCCAGATACGAACTGGCCCGTATTAATTTGATTGTTGTTGTGACCAGATTCCTGAGAGACACAGGAGAGGGATTATTTAGTGTGGCTCATAGTTTCAGGGGGTACTGTCCATTGTGGAAGAGGAATCATGGTGAACAGTGTACATAATGGCAAACAGGAAGTAGAGGGAATATATGAAGTGGCCAGGGCAGGGCATAGCCCCAAGGACACACCCCTAGTGGCCTACTTTCTTCAAAGAGGCCCTACCTCCTGCCTTTACCATCTCCAAATAATAACATCATAGTAGCATCATATTATTATTATTATTTTTGCCAGTCTTGGAGCTTGAACTCAGGGCCTGGGCACCATCCCCAAGCTTCTTTTTGCTCAAGACTAGCGCTCTACCACTTGAGCCACAGTACCACTTCTGGCTTTTTCTGTGTATATGGTGCTGAGGAATTGAACCCAGGGCTTTGTGCATGCTAGGCGAGCACTGTACCACTAAGCCACATTCCCAGCCCAGTACCATCATATGAACCCATCATTAGACCAGAGCTCTTATGACCACATTGTCTAGAAACGCTATTACAGACACACCCAAGAATTATGCTTTACTTATCCCTAGGCATCATTTGATTTAGTCAAATTGGCAGGGAAGATGAGCCATCACACTCACCAATGGATTAACCCATTGATGAAGTTAGCACACCATGATCGCATCATTCCCAAAGTCCCATGCCTTTAAACATGAGCCTTTTTGGTGGGGGAGGGGAGATCATCTCAGGTTCATAACAAGCCACCCCTGGATACAGCCCAGTGCTGGAGAGGAGAGCTGTCTTGGCATGTGCCCACATGTAAGGATGGCCTAGAACAGAGTCAAGAAGCCTTAGGCCCTTCACAGACAGTGTCACCGAGGAGATACAGTTAGTCCTGGGGACGTTGTCCCTTGGGACCTGTGGCTCTATCTATAATGTAGTACAATCTCCTTTAAATCCAATGGAGTCTAGTTGTCTATGATTTTGACTGAAGGCAGCTGGGTTGGTACAGTAAGGTACCAGGGATGTGAAAGACGGGGACACAGACATACAGAATGTGGGTACCTGGGAGCTGCTGTTTGTTGAACAGAGTACAACAGGAAGGACAGGAGCCGCAGCAGCCTCGGAGCCTAGTCTTGGCTCCAGCACTGAGCCTTGTCAAACATATGAGGATCCACTGGGGCCGTTTCTCTCTCCTACGCCTGGTGTTGCCTTTGGCTCACCAGGGCCCCTCAGCTTCCATCACCACCATCACACCAGTGTGTAGTCATCTCGGGCAGAAGTGGTGGGGTCTGGAAGGTTTACCAAGAAAGATCAGAAACAGAAGCTCATGGCAGGTGAATCTGTGCAAGGATTGAGAACAGAGAGAGCTGCGCTCCTGTGAGCTTCCCAGTTCCTCTGCTTTCCACTGTGGCTGTGACTGGAACTGAGTGGTGCCCAGCAGAACAGCCACTGGAGGAAAAGAGCTTCCCGGAAAGACCCACAGGCTAGTACAACCCAAGAACCGACACAGCGTTCTGCGTGGGTGAGAGTGTGGGTGTAAGGACAACCGTGCGAATTCAGCCTTCTGCTCTTCCAGCTGGGCTGTCTTGGCCACATTGCTGAAGCTCTCTGCAGCAATCATCTTGCAGGGGTGAATAAGATCCAAACACTTCCTACTTCCTGTCAGCTACCTGACTGCTTCCTGTCAGCTGCCCTCAGCCCATCCATCTGCATGGATGATTTTGTATGGCCCAGGAATGCTGTTTTAAATTTCTGAATGGACTATGGCAGAAAAAGAAAGAAAGGCTTCCCTACCCCTAGATTAAGACCAAATACATTAAAAATAAAAAAGTACTGGCACTGAGTCAGAGCTTCATCAACATTAGCTTTTATTCTAGAAAACTGAGAATCAATGGTGCCAGAAGGAGGCAAAGGATCAGATAACTGATCACTTAACCTTCCAGATGCTGAAATCGTTCTTGACTTTATTTCCAAGCCCCTTTTCAGATGAGAAGCGTCTGTAATCATTGCCTCCCAAAGCTATTCAATCAAGTTGTTGTTTCTATTCATGTAAGTGGAAGCCGCCCCTAAATCCAGGATTGAATTCTCCATTCTCATCTTGAGCTGTCAATAGCACATGAAATCAGATTCACTACCTTGTAGGGAAATCTTTCTCTAGTTGGCCTTTAGGACCTATTTCTGTCAGTTCATCTCTCATCTTACTTGCTGCTGCTTCTCAGTCTCATGGGCAGTTCCATCTTCATGTTCCTTCCTTTTGGGGTACCCTCAGGATGAGTTTCTTCATCTCAGCTAATAGGAATTCCATGTTTCTGGTCACGCAGGCCACGTTGATCATCCTTATCCCAATACTTAGTCCAAATGGGCAGGATGGGACAGACTACAGACCTGCTCTACACATGTCCTCAGGCGCTTGGTCCTCTTTGGGGCTCTTCGCATAGACTGGGTTTCATCTGGTAACTGTGCTAAAGGACAAATTGTTGAGGACAAGTCATGTGGAGCAAGAGCCAGCCAAACCAATACACGAGCACCTCAGCACCATGAGGGGCAGAGTTCCTCTCCATTCTCACTCTTTCTCCCTTTTCTGTTCCACATCTGTCTTTGCCTGTCCTGGGTGGAGTCCTCTGGTGTGGAGAGAAAGATCATCTTCCTGTCCCTATAGCACCTTCCCTGTCCAGGCTGGCTTTGGACTGAGGTCCGCAGATCTCAGCCTCCTGGGTAGCTGGGATTACAGGTGTGAGCCACCACCCCAGGGTTTTCACTAGCACCTTCAGCAGAGGAGTTGAATAGCAGAAGGGGAACTTTCCTTATAGATCTGTTTTTTGACATCTCAGCCTGGGTGTTTTTCGGTAGGAATGACAATGTGGTCTAGAGTAAAATGACTTCCAAACAACACCACCCTTTTTTTTCAGAGGCATAAATGTTAAGAGGAAAAGAGGCCAGAAGGTAGACATAGGCCTTCTCTTTCTGACTAAATATAGTCCCACATTTTGGAGGAAAAAAATACCCTGAAATTCAATGCTTTTATTTTGTCTATGGTAAACACACGGACTGAACTTCTGTGGGTCAGAATGTCAGAATGTCAGAATGTCCCAAGTAAACAAGGGAAGGAGAATCAGAATGCTTCGTATTTGGGAGTGAGGGGTGGGAAAACAATCTAGCTTTTCCATCCTTCTTTCTTTCTTTTAGTTATAAAAATCACAAAGGTCAGCTAAAATCCTTATTTCTTGTCTTCTTCCCAAAGGAAGAGCTATAGAGCTATCCTAGCTGTTGCTTCCAGGATCTCTGCAGAGAGAAACAAAAGTTTTCTAAAGTGAAACAATGTCTACAAGATCTTATGAAAACTTAAAGACCCCCAAACGGAGATGGGCCTCAGAGCTGTACTTGGAGCCCTGATGAATGAATAGAACCACATTATAAGCTTTCTAGAGAGTGAGGTAAATGTTACCGATTGTCATCCCGAAATATACCAGCAAGAATGCAGGCCTTAATTAACGCAGCCCAAGGTTGATTTTTGTTACTGCCTTTTTCTCTGAAAGACAAATAATAAGACATGAATGAGGTTGAAAGCAAATGAGAACCATATTGAGAAAGCGAGGCATAGTCAAACTTTTGGCTGAGCTAGTTGCAAAGAGCTAGAGTTCTTTAATCATCTCATTGGAGATGTAGCCAAAAAATGCAATTTGAAACACAGAAACACACATACACATTTCCTCACCCACACCCTCCTTCTTTTTCACTGTAGATGAATCAAGATGGCGGAGACGGGGAATGATGAGGACCATTCCTGCCTTCCACCTACTTCATAAAAGGCTTTGCCAATCAGTTGGGAGAATCCATCTATCAATTGTACAATGGCTGCAAAAAGCAAACAGGCAGCAGGACCTGTTAATCCAATGGAAAAATGCTAAAATGGCAACCTAGTTGAGATCCATATATTTCAAGCAGATGAAGTTTCAGGGAACATTGAGTTCATTAAAATTACAATTGTCTTTATTAGAAATAACACAATCTCTTACTAGTTAATAAACTAGTAAGCACAGAGCCATTTTTCTTATGTCAGAATGCACCAGGTCAACTTTATACAGGGCAGAAGTAGTCACTGCATGTCTGGTGGGATTTCAGGATTGCTCGGTAAACACGCCATCATACCCTGCCTCACCTCCTGTCATAGTTTAGGGATTGAAAAATTACCTCTCCCTTTGTTCACAGAGCAACAGGAGACACAGCTACCTGGGTGCATGTAAATAGAGTAGGTGGGATGAAGCCTAACTTAGATTGATAGTAAATAAATATGGCACATTATAGGCACATTTTTACTTCCTACATGATGTTTCTTTTTGGTTAAAGTTGCAATTTAGTTGTCTGGCTTCTTCCTCTGGGATATGTGGTGTGCCCAGCATAGATTATTCTTCTTTTGTCTCCAAGGGAAAGGTTTTCTTTTCTTTTCTTTTTTTAATCTTTATTCCGTTCTAGGGTTGGCAGATTTCCTGACAGATAGATAGCTAACTCAGCCTCATTCAGAAACAAAGGATATCTTTTGTTCTCTACTTGCCAATTCTGCTCTTCTTTTTTTGGGGGGGGGGGGCGCGTCTGGTTGGGAGTCCTGAACTCTGGGCCTGGGCGCGCTGTCCCTCAGCTCTTCAGATCAAGGCTAGTGCTCTATCACTTGAGCTACAGCACCATTTCTGGCTTTTTTCTTCTTCTGCTTATGTGGTGCTGAGGAATCAAACCCAGAGACTCAAGCATGCAAGGCAAGTGCTCTACCACTGAGCCACCTTCCCAGCCCTTCTGCTCTTTTCTTTTTGTCAAATTTTATAGGACAAAGAGCATAGGTACTTATTGGGCTTCCTTAGAATGGTTTAAGGGTCACTATGGTTTCAATATCAAGAATACTGGACAGAAAACTTAAAAATGGTAGTTCTGATCTTGGTTCTGCATTTTCTTGAGTTTTTTTAATTGGTGGGGGGAGGGGTCTCTGATGAGCAGCCCCTGTGGATCAAAGTCACTCCCCACTGGAGGTTGCCCCTAGTCCAGCAGTAGGGAAGATTATCTATAGAGTCCTTGAAAATGAAATTATTCTAAATAAAAGGGGGAATCAAAGTCAGAGACTGAACTCAGAGTAGAGGAGCGGGGGGCCCAGAATGGATCCCCACAAAGCTGTAAAAACAAACAAACAAAAAAAACCTAGGGGCTGGGAAGGTGGCTCAGTGGTAGAGGGCTTGCCTTGCATGCATGAGGCCCTGGGTTCGATTCCTCAGCACCACATAAGCAAAAAAAAGAAAGAAAGAAAAAAAAGCCAGAAGTGGTACTGTGGCTCAAGTGGTAGAGCTCTAGCCTTGAGCTGAAGAGCTGAGGGACAGCTCCCAGGCCCAGAGTTCAAGCCCCACAACCGGACCCCCCCCCTAAAAAAGAATACTGTTCATCCATGAATGCCTGTCTACTCCTATACATTCAGATGTAGTATTGTGTGGGAGAGGAGCGTTGGGCTCCGTGGATGAGCAGCTTCAGACATACCCAGTCCTGAGTGTAGATGGATGTCCTCCTATAAGACAGCCAACCTCCAGTAGGCAGCTGTGACCTCTCAGAACTTCCTGTGCCTGGGCTCCATCCCTAGGACCCAGTGTGCCCAGTCCTGGCCCCAAGGCTCTGTGGGCTGACTCTCTCCCAGGGAGCCTTTGTTTTTCTGGCAGAACTTGGCATACCTTCAACCTACAGAAACTCAGGATGGTCTCTGGCTCCATTATACTCAGCCACCATCTTTACCCCACCCACGTATACTAACGGGCCTGGCTGGCATCCCTGCAGACTTCATGTATAAAGTAAGATGCAGATCCATGTTCAGATGTCCTGGTTTAAAAGGGGTCCTTTGTATCCTCCCGATGAACACAGGAACATCTGTGATTTTGATGATTGTGAGAGAATGGAAGGAAGCCCAACAGTACCCCACACTTGACTTCCTTGCTGCTTCTTTAACTCTCCTTTCTGCAGGCCGCTGGGGAGTTGGAAAGGGCACAGGGAAAGGGAAAACATGACTCCCAGCACCTTCACGTGAGTCCTGTGTTCTTCCTGGAAAAGGCTTTCTAAAGTCAAAGACTCCCTTCCTGAAGTCTGTAGGTTGTAGGCAGCTGCAGGGCAGAGGACAAGTGGATGATATGTGAAAAGATGTGTGGGAAACAAGTGCTTCAGCCATTCCACACCCAGCTTGCTATTGCTGCCTGTGGGTTTGGTTGACCTTCGTACTAAGTCTGGTAATCCACGAGAGGAGTTTGTGCGTTCTAAGAAGGCATCGGTGGACTGCGGGGAAGCAGCTTTGGCCTTGGTATGAGATGGCATTGGTGGAGTCCACACAGTTCCTCATTCCTATGTGATCTTGTACCTTTTGAGCTGAGATTTTGTTATTTCAGATTAGAAACAAGGGATTTGATTCGCTATTTGAAGTCCTGATAGAATCTTAGAGACTTTAGCTCTGATGTTCTACGGACTGAACTCTGTCATGTGAGAGCTTGCCATCCCCAATGTGGTAGCATTTGAAGGTGGAACCTTTGGGATATAATGAAATAAAAGTGAAGTCTGGAAGGGTCCCCGGTGATACGCTTCATGCCCGCCATGAGGCAGCATCTTCTGTTGTGTAGTTACCTAGTATACGGCATTTGTTATGATATTCCAAAGTGGCCAATACCCATATAAACCCTCTATTTCTCCAGGCGTGGCTTGGTCCTCTTCTCCCCCATTTAGAGAGTTTTCTGGATCATGCATCAGAAGGGTAAGTAAACATCAAAATCTCTAAAGGTTTTCATTCTGTCCATCGTGGAATTAAATCCATCAAATACTTTACCCTCTTTTAAATCTATCTTCAACCAAAGCAGTTACTTCAGAAAGAATCTGAGCAAGTTTCTGCCAGTATCAAAATGTATTTTGGCCAAAAAGATTTTTTCTTCCATTTTTTTTTAAAAGAAACCCACTCAGTTCATCTCCACTGCTCTGTATGAAATGGTGAGTTTCTTGAAAACAGCAGCGATCTGTCCTCGTTGTGAATGATGTGCAAATCCTGTACAGCTGCCTTGCCTCTGTTTGACACTCAACTTGTGTCTGATAGATTGTGCTGAGTTTTAAGGGAAAGAAACTTGGGATCAGTCTCGGGCCAGATGCTGGTGGCTCACACCTGTAATCTTGGCTACTCAGAAGGCTGAGATCCAATAATCATAGCTTGAAGCCAGCCAGGGTAGAAAAGTTCAGTAGATGCTTATCTTCAAAGATACAGAACAAAAAAGCAGACCTGAAGGTATGGCTTAAGTGGTAAGAGTATCAACCTTGCAAGTGCAAAGCCCGGAGTTCAAACCCCAGCACCCCCAAAAAGAAAGAATGGAGGAACTGATCATCTGTTTTCATCTTTCTTTATAATTCATCCTTCTAGTTGACTAGGGAAGCCTTGTTTAGTAATCAGAGACCAAGAGTTACTATTCTACTGAACAAATGCCCACATAATAGCAATCAGGTAGATGTTGCCCTGTTCTAGGGACATTTTCAATGATATTTTGATGGTTACTATTTTTAATAATAGTTTTGAAATATATATTTTCATATTCCTCTTAAATACAAAAGTTAACTTTGTGTTTTATGCATATATTTTAATGCATTATCAGAATTATTTACTAAATTTTGAAATAGAGCAGTTTTGTAACCACTCACTCACATCCAACAGTGGATTTGAAGGGCCCTCATAAATTGTTTTACAGAAAACAACATAAGCCCGCCAGGATTCAAAGCTAGCTCAGGTAGAAAAGTCTGTGAGCCTGCATCTCCAAAATAACCATAAAAAAGCAGGGCTGGGGACATGATTCAAGTGATAGAGCACCAGCAGAACAAGCAAACTGAACATGTGCAAGACTGAGTTCAAATGCCAATACCAGTGGGGGGGGGTGGAAAGTAAATAAGAGAGAGATAGATAGAGAAATACTATGGATTTTGGTGCTGGTCCTGGGGCTTGAACTCAGGGCCTGAGTGCAATCCAAGAGCTGTTTTGCTCAAGGCTAATACTCTGCCACTTGAGCCATTGCTACACCTCCAGTTTTTTGGTGGTTAATTGAAGATAAGAGTCTCAGGAACCTATCTCCCTGGGCTGACTTTGAACCGTGATCCTTAGATCACAGCCTCCTGAGCAGCCCAGATAACAAGTGTAAGCCGTCTGCACCCGGCTGCAATGCTACATTTGATTGGAACTTGTACTGATTATGTTCTATTATTTTATGTTTTTAATTGCTTTAATCTTCAAATGCTTGTACAAGCGGAGGTCACTATTTAACATGCCCATTGTTGTGTTCCATGCTTGGTCGGAGTCACCCTTCCATGGTTCTCCCTCCCTCAGTGGGTTCTTATCGCAAGGCTGAAAACACATTCAGAAGTCACTATCACTTGGTACCTCGGCCGTCATGGTGTGTGGCCTCTGGTGTAGACCTGCAATTCATGTCCTGATGTTCCACTCTGCCCTGGAGTCAGTCCTAAGCCCGAATCTTGCGTTTGTTCTTTTAGAACAGCAAGCCTGTCTAAGAACCAAGAGTGGGACTTACTTTTTTTTTAATTTTTAAAAATTATTATTGTTATTATAAAAGTGGCATACAGAGGAGTTGCAGTTTATAAGTGGGTTTAAGTAACAGAAATAACCACAAAATGGATATGTGATGGATTTGGCTTGGGAAACCTATACTTAAAAAAAAAACTTTTTTGGCAGATGCTGATATGAGCTGCAGGTTGGTGAGGTAAACATTCTTCTTTTTTTTTTTTTTTTTTGCCAGTCGTGGGGCTTGAACTCAGGGTCTGGGCGCTGTCCCTGAGCTGCTTTTGCTGAAGGCTAGAGCTCTACCACTTGAGCCACAACGCCACTTCCAGCGTTTTGTGTATGTGGTACTAAGGAATCGAACCCAGGGCTTCATGCAAGTGAGGCAAGCACTCTACCATTAGGCCATCTTCCTAGGCCTGAAGTGAACGTTCTTATCTGACCCTCGTCCACAGAAGTCTGCAGCTGGGTGGGCAGCGTGAGCCTCCTCGTCAGTCATCACTGAGGGTCCGAGGGATCTGGGTTTGCTCGGGCTGCTCTGGGAAATCCGTTTTCTCTTCCACACCCAGGCGCTGTGCCTGCTGTGCCACCATGTTGCCTAGTGCTCAGGATGGTGCAGGAAAGTCGTCAGCACGTTGCTTGCTTCTCAGCATGCCAGCCTGAGGATGACATCCTCAACTGATCCCCAGAGCAGACCCAATGCTGGAGACATGAAGGGCCTGCTGCACACAGGGGGCAGGGGCCTCCCAGAGCCTGTTCAGATCCCGGCCTGGGTGGAGGGAAAGATACAGTGACTCTGGGACCCCTCTAGGGCTATGAGGATCTTGAGTCAGGGAGATGAGCAAGAGAGGGGCCCTGGCTTTTGGCTCATTTCTCTGCAGGGAGAGGCAGGTGCTCAGGCCAGCTGGCCGGTTCCTTCCAGGGCACAGGCCTGGAGATGTAGCTGCACAGCTCTGGTCTGGGGGGTGGGGGTGGGAAGGGGAGGGGAAGAAGGGAATTAGGTTGGAGATTGTTGGGATTCCGGAGGGATGGCCCCTAGGCGGAAGGGACCAAAGTGCCAACATCCAGGACAAGTCCCCTGAAGAATGAGGAGTGAAAACCACCCTCAGGTAAGGCGAGGAGGCCCCCCCAGGGTGCTTCCCGATTGGCCAGTTGGAGCATTGAGCCCACCCATCTGCAGGACTGGTTTCCCTCCTCCACATCCTTCCTTCTCTGGGCTCCTCCAAGGGAGAGGTCTTCTCCTCTCAGGTCCCTGCACATTGTAGGTCCAGTCTTCCTTGATGTGAGTGGAATGACGCTGTCTGTAGAGTGGGGCTCCCCCGAGTCTCCGTGGAAGATCAGCTTCACCCCACACTACATTCAAAGGAGCAAACAACTCTTAGGATGCATTTTATAACAGTGACACGTGTTTTAATCTATCTAAACTGCCCATTTCCACATGTTCCTGTGTATGATACTGCCCAGAAAGGTCAGTCCAGGGTGGCAGGGTCCAGGGAAAGCAGAAAATACATGATTTTTGGCTCCACTGCGAACCCATGTGGTTCTGGGTTCCCAAGCCAGAGGCCTCCAGACTCTGATCTCAGTTACTCCATCTGGGAGGTGGCAGAACAAACTCCCCCTTGAAAACACAAAGATGGATTGGAGAGGATATTTCTAAAGCAGTTCTGGCTCAGGGAGAGGATGCTGCATATTTCATAGATACTCTCAGCGACAGAATCACACACGCGGACAAGTCATTCTCTTCTCTGGAACGGAGAAGAATTAAAGAACATGAACCAGGCAATTTGTTTTTCCAGTGTTTGAGAGGGGACAGCTAGTGGTCTAAGAACAATTTCTATCTGGGGCCGGGAGTGTGGCTTAGTTGTAGAGTGCTCACCTAGCATGCATGAAGCCCTGGTTCGATTCCTCAGTACCACATACACAGAAAAAGCCAGAAGTAATGCTGTGGCTCAAATGGTAGGGTGCTAGCCTTGAGCAAAAGAAGCTCAGGAACAATGCCCAGGCCCTGAGTTCAAGCCCCAGGACTGGCAAATGATAATAACAATAATAATAATAATAATAACTCATTAAACCTTTGCATTGGTGCTACCCCACACAGGAGTTTGAAAATCTGATGTGAAGCTTTTGGCATTGTACTTGGCGAAAGAACTGTGGGCGAAACTCATTTGTCACTCCATGGTGTAAACCGGAATATTAACTATGTAATAAACAATCTTCTGAGCCTCCACTGCACGGGCAGGTCTTCACCCGTTGCCCTGGATTCCGCGGGCCAGAGCCAGCATTGGGCTTGGGGTCCCTGACTCCTGATGGGATGCTGAGGGGTATGTCCCTGCCCACCATCCCCCAAGGTGGCTCAGGGCTGACTACCATAACCATCCAGGCCCAGGAGTTGGTTCTATCATGGCACCTGTGATGTGGGCAGGACCTCAGGTATTGGCATCCAGTCAGAAGTGGAAGAGACTTTTATTATAGAACTAGTAGTCCAGTCCTTCCTTCACAAGTATGAAACGGAGGGAGTCAGCTTGCTGGAGGTCCCAGGACACTTGGTAGCAGTATGGAGGTCACATAGGCCTCCCAACAAATGACCCGCTGTGTGCTGGGGCCGGGCTAGGGCCGGACTGGGCCATGGCTAGGGGAGATGGAGGTCTGTGTTTTCCCTGTGCTGCCCTGCTGCCCTATGCTCTCTATCTGGGACTCGTGGCAAGCGATGGCTGCTGGGGGGTGGGGGGGGAATAGGTGCCTACATGTGGAGAGTCTCTCTGGCCTGGAAACAAAAAAAAGCTCCTCAGAGAGCTATTGTCCTGACCCTCCCCCAGCTCCTCCTCATCTGAAACTTAATTAATCATGTTTGCATCTGGACCCAGACAAGACAATAGTGGGGATGTGTTTTTGGTTAGGAGCTGAAGCTGCATTTGCAGAGGAATGTTGATTAGTGAGTGGTCGGTATCATTTTTCATGCCTTTTTAAGTTACCCCCCCAAAAAAAGCCATTTTAATATCAAAGCATTTCTCCCCGCACCGCACGTATCTATTTCTCCTAAGTGCATTCTGCTGGCATCATTTTCTCTTTCCTTCCTGCGGGCTGCGTTTATGAGACGATCCATCAGGCTGTCTCCCAGCCTCTCTATCCAGCCCTGCAGCAACTAGCAGCTGTCCAGGTGAGCCTCGAGCGCCAACCCCACTGCCCATCATGTGGGGACTGCCCAGTGGGCAGGGAGCCCAGGCCAGGGGTGAGCCACGCTGCTTAGGAGGCCCACAGTCGCCACTGCGCAGATGCACACACACACACACACGCCCAGTGGAGACAGTGTCCCGAATCTCCTCTAGATCAGGGAAAGTTAAGGTCAACCTGAAAGCCTGAGGTCCGTCTTCCCTTCTGTTCCGGGAAAAATGCCCTCACTCTGGGCATTTCCTGCTGCAGGAAACATGTGTGAGTGTGCACAACCTGCTGACCCTTTTATTGCTAATGCCACTCCTGACTTTGGCAAATCAGACGGAAGGTGGCTTTGTCATTTAGCCTGATGATGAACCCGGAGATCCAAAGAAACCACAACAGAGAAACCACCAACTCACATGCCTACAGACCAGTACGGTCCACCGGAGTTATTTAGTAGCCAGTAAATAGCATGACACTCATAAGGCCAGGTGCAATGCCCCAGGTTTACTATGTTGACCTTTGACCCTTGGCCTCTACCACTCCTTGCCAGGAGCTGGCCAGAGACTAAGGTGGATAGATCGTTGGAACTACTCCTAGACCCAGGTGAAAATGCTTAGGATTTAGGGGAACAGGGGGTGTCCGCAAACTCTAGCCTGGGAGCCAAATCGAGTCTGTCACCTATTCTTGTAAATAAGGTTTTATTGGAACATCCATTTGCCGGAGAGCGGTGGCCGCTGGTGTGCTTACAGATAGGATGAAGCAGTTGAAACACAGGCTGCATTGCTAACAACTGCTAAATGATTCACAACTTGTTTTTGTTTTTGTAGAAAAAGTACTGCCCCTGCTCCGCTCAGTGATTTCCAATTGTTTGTTACCTTTGTTCTATTGTATCTGTTTCCAGCTCGAATGCCAGGATCGTGCTCACCTCCAATTTATTTCTGCCATCCAGATAAATGATTTCAGTTTTTAAAAAATTGTCCTGCTACAAAGGTTTCCCCCATTTCCAAGTCAAGAATCTATGGTCAAATAGGAAGTCATCTCAGATTTCGGCCTCAAGATCCAAACCACAAACTGGCCTTCTCATTAGAAAGCGCCTTTGTTTGCAATATTTTTAATCTTTGTGATTCCTACCCCCTGGTGTAAAGTGTCTAGAATACTAAAAGTCTATGACAGAGAGCAAAGAAGGATGAAAGTCTTGAAACCTTAGCTCCATAGTGTTTTGTGGAAAGCAAGGAGCAGCAGTATATGTCCATCTTTTTGACTCAGTGACTGAATGCAATGCCAGACTTGGACTCTTAGCAGCTGTCAGTGAAATCCATACAAATTTGCTCACTTATTATAAAGTTTACAAGTGTTCACGTATTTCTTTGTTGATTTCTGCCCCTCCCCCCAGATATAGGCCTTTTAAAACATGCACAAACAAAACAAATATTTAGGCTATTGCAACAATATAAAAAATATCCTAGGGAAAGAAACATTAGGCAATATACATTCCATATTATCATTTAGGTAAGAAGGTAGCTATTTGGGTGGTGCTTTCAGACTTTTGGGTAGGTAAATGGGTGAAGCACAAAGCTCAGAGATGTTGAGTTCCTTGTAGAAGGTGCCTTTGATTCTGTTAGTCTCACAAGACATGCCACATCCACAGCATTCTACTCCATGAGGTTGCTGGGCTGTTGTTGGTAGGGAGAAGCCTTGTGCTCCCGTGTGCTAGGAGTGCCAGTCAGCTGGCCCTGGGTGAATCCCTCAGTCTCTTCATTTGGCTCCAATAGGAGAGAACATACCATACCCATAAAAGATCTTTGCCAAGACCATGACCAACGGTGAGAGAAAAAGAAAGGCAGATGAAAGCCAAGTGAAGTGCTTTGTCTAGTTAGACGTGTAAAATGGTTGCAAACAAAATGGAAAGCGATCCTATTTCCCAATGTTGTGGCAGAATGGAATTTCCAGGAGAGCAGCAAATGTCTCTTAAGTGTTGTGACCTTAGTACTAGTACTCAACTCTGACGTCAAAACAATTCACGATAAAACCAGTGGATCTGGTCAGAAGTAAGAACCTTTTACACCAACTTGGTTTATAAGTGTGGTTCACTCTCTCTTTTCAGTGCCCTTCCTACCTCCTCCAGGTCTTCCTTTTGCCCCTGTCCGCCTCGTACCCAAATGTGTGAGAATGCTGAGACCTTACAGGTGAAAGGTTATCAGACCAGAGTGTGTCTGAGAGACTTGGACCTTGTCCCTTGCTGATGGTGTTGAAGCCTGATTCTGTGCAGATTAGAATCTGACACGGAGGTTCAGCTGGAGGAAGGGTACGAGGGGTCCCCCACGTGCCTGTCCTGGTCATGTTTTCCATGCTCAGCATCCCTCCTCCCTCACGCACACAATTGTGTCAGAGCAGGTGGTCCTGGAGTTGCAGGTGGTACCCGTCATGCACCCCACGTCAACACTACCCATGGTCTCAATCATGTTAGCTCTTGCTCTAAGCTGGGATCATGAGCCTAGATCACAATAAATTCTTCTAGATGATCTGGAAACCCTACTTGTAGACAGACATAAGAGGAAGTAAATCTCCTGCTTGTCTCCAGAGTTCCTGCTACATATATATCGAAGCCTGCTCCTAGAACAACCACTTCACTCTTGGACAAGCACCTTCTACAGGAGACCTTTAATTCTTTGCCATGGCACAATTTAGACTTCAGACTCCAACTTCATCTCTAACACTATCCTGCTCATTTTCCATGGTCTAGTCCATATGCTTCCTGCCCTGTTTCCTAGTGGCTTCCCAGTAACTGCCTCCTTCTAGACAGGGCTGAAACATCTACCCCTAAATCTGCCGCCATCACCACATTCATTGTGTTCTGTTGTCATTCCAGGTTCACAGGAGGATGAAGTAACTCAAGATGACAGTGGCTCATGCTTGTAATCCTAGCTACTCAAGAGGCCAGCCCAGGCAGAAAAGTTCATATGACTCTTAACTCCAATTAACCATCAGAAAGCTGGATGTGGAGCTGTGGCTCAAGTGATAGAGTCCCAGCCTTGAGCAACAAAGCTCAAGGACAGCACCCAGGCCCTGAGTTCAAGTTCCATTTCTGGGACACATGCACAAAAAAAATTCTCTCATCTACCCCATCGAATATGACTTGCCATTCAGGCTGCCTGGTCCCAGGATCTGAGCAGTTATCCCTGTTGTGTTACCCAGTGCCCAGGATCAGGTGTGACCAGAAAGACTCTAGGATGGACAAGATAGTCGGGCACCATCCCTGGAAGGGAGATAGGGAGGAGATTCAACCTTGGGGCACTGCCAACATTGGCCAGGGCTTGGCTGTCAGGCAGGGAGGGACGGTGCTAGCCAGGGCCCACAGAGGATCCCTTGCACAAAATATATCGTGTGCTGACACTTTTATGACCTGGACTCACTTAGAAAACACAGACTGGTGCTTGGCTCTGCTTTCCTGGGCCCAGCTTGACTTCATGTGCTCGCTCAGGGCTGCCACTTGGAGTCAGGAGAGCACATACATTTCCCTCCTCAGATAGGCCTAGCAGTTCTCGTCAGGTGCAGAAAGCCAATAAATCACCAGCGAAGTCTCCATGTATCTATCCATCAGGAGGCTTGTCATCTTCTGGGCCTTGATCCACATGAAAGCCTGGGCTGGAGAGAGAGGAGTGGGGGGAGGGCCAGCCTTGGACACCTGGTGTGTGTAAGGGGGGGTGTGTGGCCATGAACACCTGGACGAGCCAGGCACAGGATTGTTAGCAGCTTCGAGGGGTCTCCACCCCCAGGCAGAGCTGACACACTGCTTCCTTTCACTTTGAAGTTCTGGGGCTCGGACTGGGAGAAGAGTCCTCCAACCTTAGAGCTTTTTAGTATTCAGCTCTCATCTTCTTTCCTGCTACTTGGGTGGAGGTGGAGGGGGGACGGGGTGAAAGGAAGCAGGGAAGTTTGGGTGAACTCCTCCTAGCATGTCTACATCAGGTTGCCCTGAGCAAGAGGCAGAAATAACAGTGGGACTTGGGGGGACAGGGCCACTGGGCAGTGGTCCTGCCGTGAAAGTCCCTTCCTGGTGCTCACTGCAGGCAAGACAGGGTTGAAGGAGGGGTGATGGCTGAGGAATCTACCAGTACTGAGGATCGAACTCAGGGACTCTCAACTCTCAGCTTTTTTATTCAGGGCTGGTGCTCTACCACTTGAGCCATACTTCCACTCCCCACACGCTGATTCTGAATCTACAGAAATCCCTACTTAGACAACCTGTCAGATATTGGCCTGCCAGTCAGCTGTCAAAATCTCTTGAAGAACATTCTTGAAGAAGAAGTCAAAGCTTGCCCCATGTCTACCCCTTTTCCACTCACCCATCTCTTTGGATGAACCCAGTAAGGCCAGTCTTGTGCATCATTTTGAAGTCTCCTTTCAGTTCCCTGACATCTATTCACCATCAATATTTCCTTCTACTGACTGTTCAATACCCTGTGATACTCATTTAGAAGCTTGTTGCAGAACAAGGAGCTACCCCAGGTTTTCCACTGTCACGGTCTATAATTACACGGTAATGTTAGCAATGATGGTCATCCTTGATTAGCCATTGACTGTGAACATCGAGTCGCATTTGATCTCCCAACCATGCTATCCACTCTGCTTCCTAGGTGGGAAAATTAAAGTGCACACAAGTTGTAGGCTTTTCCAGGATGAATCATCCAGTGACAGAGCAAGGCATGAGCTCTCTACAGCTTGTTTCCTGAATGCCACAGTGCTGCTTGAGTTTCAGATGTTCTAGAAGTAGACAGAGCCCGTGGAACTTGTGCCCAGGAGCCACAGAATTGGACAATGAGTCCAGGTTTCTGTGGTATTCCCTCCAGGGGAGCCTGGGTGCCTAAATTCTGTGAGTGTCAGGGTTACACACGGCTCCTAACCTGTCAGCCCTGAACCCTGAGCACTGTGGTGAGGATCAAGGCAGAGTGTATGTGAGGGTGCTTTGTAAACTGTAAAGAGCCATACAACTATGACTTATTATTATTTCCAGCTGGGGTTGTCTCGGGCTACTTCAATGAGGGCATTATAAATGATTGATAAGACTTTATGTGGTATTTGTGCTTGAAAGGAGAACAAGTCTTAAGTCAAAAGACGAAAACTCCAGTATGGAATGCCGGGTGCAGACAGAAGGCTTTGGGCACGTGTATGGGGGATGGGCCCCAATCCAAGACAGCAGTCAGTTTCCTGAGCATTCTAGGGCCAGGGATTCCTATTAAAGGTAGATTACAATCTAGCTCATTGGGCGTTTCAAGGAAAGCAACAATATGAGTAAATATTTATTTGGATGCTGGCCTCATGCCAGGCATTGTTGTACTTTACATGAATCTTTATCACTTTTCAGTGACATAAACATCTCAATGGAGAAGATAGCTGACCTCTTTTTTAAAATGGGAAAATGTGGCTCCGAGAAGTTAAGAAGGTTTGCCATGGCCACAGAGCTATTAAGAATGCAACTTGTATTTACACCCAGTCATTGTGATCAAAGGGAATGAAGAAAGGAGGGAAAGAGGGAAGGGGAAAGGAAGAAAGGAAGGGAGAGAGAGCAGGGAGTGGGCAAGAGAGGGGAAAGGAGAAAGAAACAAAGGGCAAAGAAGGAAGGAAGGGAGGGAAAAAGGGAGGGAGGGAGGGAAGAAGGAAGGAAGGAAGGAAGGAAGGAAGGAAAGAAGAAAGGAAGGGAGGGAGGGAGGGAGGGAAGGAGGGAGGGAGGAAGGGAGAGGGAGGGAGGGAGGTAGAGAGACTTCTTGCTGAGTATCCCCTACTTAGATAATTCTGGAACCTGGGCAAGGGAACTGGATAGCTGTCCAGAGCCAAATAATCCTCAGAGGAAACACATCCTGAAAGAGTCACAGCCAGGCCTTTGAGTAGCATGAATTCCGCATGTATTCTAATGCCCTCTCTCCTGGGTGAGCTGTGGGGATGCAGTGGTGAGGACAAAGGCCTTTTGGCGGAGCTGACATTCACGGGCACTGAGATCTAGCAAGGCCATGGAGCACCAGGCCACACTGGCTGGTAAGGGATGGGGCTGGAGACGCACAGAGGTGCAAATTGAGGGTGCAGGAGGCCTCCGCCACCAGCCCGGGACCCTGGGGCCTGATGCCAAGGGAAATGGAGAGCACTACATGGCTTTGAGTGTGGTCACAGGGTAAGTTAGAGGATGGGTTTGAGGGTGGGGGCAGGACAGAGATCAGAGGAATCCGGGTCCAGCTCTCCAGGCAAGTGAGTGTAGAGCGGAGGAGGCACTGGATTGAGATTTAGAAGGAATTTCTGTACGCACGTAATGATTGTCCAGGCTGCTGTGGAGTGGGTGAGGCTGTGGTTCCTGTGTGGAGCTGGGGGGGAGGGGAGTGGCAGCTCTGAGCGGTGGGTTTGTGTAGGAACACTCGGGAGTGGTCAGCGCCAGACTCTGGAAAGAAGCTGGGCTAGAATTACTGGTTTGATTTTCTTTTAATTTTTGTGTTGTGATTATAAAGATGGTGTACCAAGGGATTGTAGGTACGTAAGTCAGGTAAAGAGTCCATTTCTTTTAGGACAATACCATCCCTTCCCTTGATCTCTCCCAGTTTGGTTTGACTTTTTTTTAAGGGAGAATTTATCAACTGGGCATTGGTGGCTCAAACCTATAATCCTAATTACTCAGGAGGCTGAGATCTGAGGATCAAGATTCAAAACCAGGCTGGGCAGGAAAGTTCATGAGACTCTTATCTCCAAGGAGCCAGCAAAAAGCCAGAAGTGGAGCTGTGGTTCAGGTGGTAGAGTGCTTTGCCTTGAGTGAAAAATCCAAGTGAGAGTGGAAAGCCCCAATTCAAGCCTTGGTACCAGCACATACACACAAACAAAAACAAGAAAGAAGGCAAAGAATAATTTGCTTATTAACTACTGGAGGATGATCAATGTGCTAGTAGGCTCAGAACTCAAGAAAAGTTAGGTTCTATAACTAGAGTCTCAGAGTATCCCAAATCTCAGCGGCACAGGACAGCATTTCCCTCCCTCATACCACATGCACAGCGCAGCATGGCTCGAGGGGGCACTCTGGTCCACATCATCACCCGGGGACCCACGCTGACAAGCAGCGCCATCTTGTAATTTCAACATGCACTGCACTGTTCTGGGTGCCCTGAGCAGGAGCAGAGAGAGGCTCAAGAATCGCATGGGGACTATTTGTTCCTTGAGCCTGGGGGTGACACGTCATGTCTGCTCACATTTCCTGTGCAGATTTGGTTTTATGGCCCAGGAAGGGCCTGGCTACAGAGGACAGGAAATAAAGGCAGAGGCACAATGTCACTACCTCTGGCTTTGCTGATGTCATCAGCACATGGGGTTGATTAGATCCAGGGGGACAGAATGGGATCCACCCAGGGAAGAAGGGAGCGAAGGGTGGTGAATCAACCCCAAGGGAAGAGCCACCGGTGTCCCTGCCATACCAGCCCTGGGGAAGGTGAGAGAGACAGGCATGGCTGAGATGGACAGCAGAAGCAAGATAATCGAGACGGGACCAAAGAGCACCTTCATTGGGTTGAATTGGAACATGCAACCAGACTCTTCTCTTGGAGAAAGTTGACTGCTCCCGAGCCCCGTGGGAAAGGTGTTTCTGAGGTCCATAAGTCGAGGTGACCAGTTGGCAATGCAGTCTACCTTTATCTCCCCATCAAACGGAAAATGCTCCAGACATTTGCAGATTGGCTGAGACGGGACTGTGAATGTGAGAACGGTGATACCTGAGAAACGGGAGGATTTCCTTTGGTTTGTGTGTTTCCTGTCAATATTGGGGCTTGAAATCAGGGCATTTCACTCCCACATGGCACGTGGCTTATTTTGTTCAAGGCTGGTGCTCTATCACTTGAGCCACACCTCCTCCACTTCCAGACCAGGAGAACTAAAATAGCTACACCTTTCATTATGCAAATGGAAATGAAAAGAGACCTGAACCTAATTTTTGTCAATGTTCTTAGAGTAGCAATATGGTGACTGGGGACCTCTACTCCTAACCAATAACATCTCTTAAATTGAGATAGTAATTCATATTTGTCCCAGGGAAGAGAGTATCATTATTTTTGGGGGTTTTCACTTGAGAAAACTAAGCCAAGGCATACAATGAGCAGCAGGCCATTTGTTGAGTGTGTAGCATTGATCACTTCTGTGGAGAGGTGCTTATTGACTACTCATTAAAAAACCAAGCAGTTCCCATACGTAAGTTTACTTCCTCACAACTGCCCAAAGAAAGAGTGAAAGATAACTCTGTGTGTGTGTGTGTGTGTGTGTGTGTACTGGTACTGGGGCTTGAACTCAGGAACTCACGTTCTCACTTGGCTTTTCCACTCAAGGCTGGCATTCTACCACTTGAGCCACCCCTCCACTTCTGGCTTTTTGCTGGTTCATTGGAGATCAGCGTGTCATGAATTTTCCTGCTCAAGCTAGATTTGAACCATGATCCTCAGATCTCAGCCTCCTGAGCAGCTAAGGTGAGAGTCAGTCATGAGCCACCAGTGCCCATCAAAGATATTTCTTTTATAGCTGCGGCAGAATTGAATAGAGGAATTGAAACTCTTTTTAAAAATTCAAGAAAACAATTGGATAGAGGGTTCCAGTTTACCAATTCCAAGGCTCCACCCCATTGGCTCAGTAGACCCTGTGCTTGGCACTTTGGCTGAGGTTTCTCCCAGCTCCCTTCCGTCCAGAGCCCTGGGTGCTCAGATGAAAGGCGTTCACAGATCTGTGAACCCGTCTACCTTCAGAGCAGTTGCCCTTCAGCTTTCCACCACATGCGCTGAGCCGGCCCTTTCCATCTGCTGGCCTGTCAGGCTGCCTCTCTCTCAGGCATCCATCCTCCGCCTTGGAGCTGCTTCAATAAAACATTTCACTCTCTTGCAAAGCGGCTCCCCTGAGTGGCCGGGGAGGGCCCAATATGGTTCTATTTAGCCCTCTGGGGAGGGGGACTCATTCTCCCCTCACATAACTTTCCCAGCAAGTGGTATCTCTTGTTTCCTTTCCCAGAAGAAGAAAAAAACTAGAAAAAAATAAAATAAATAAATTCTGGTTATTGTCCAAGTTGATGAGCTGCGTTCCCCGCAGATTTTGCTTCAGGGTCTGCTTTCCCATCCTCCCACCTTCCTTTCTGCTTCCTCCTGACTCCCCCCTCCCCCTCCCCCCCAGACTAACTGGACAGGCCCAGTGTGGAGCCATCTTCTGGCCATGGCTTGCAACTTCACCCTTTTTTTCTCTGTTTCACTTCTGACTCACTTCAGCCAAGAAGGAGGCTCTGGCCTTTGTCTCCAGCCTCCCCTAGGCCCAGATTCCTGTCTGGGGGGGGGGGGGGGGGGGAAAGACACGCAACAGCAGAGCCAACCCCGCCCAAGGCTCTCTGGAGTCAGCTGATGTAACCCTCGGACCTACGTGCCGAAGGACTCGACAGTGAGGAAGAAGAGCTCATCTTCATACCGCCCCTTCTAGCAAGGCCTCTTCTGCCCTAATGCCGGAGGCTAGCCCTCCCCAGTCCTGAGTCGGCCCTGCAGGCGGCTTGCTTTCTTATCCACAGCAGTACACACCAGAATCCCCCAGGGCTCAAGGAATCAGATTGTCCCGCCTTGCTGCTCAGTGTTCTAATTTGTATTTAAGTGTGCTAAGCATTGGTTAGTGAAACAACATGCAAATTTACAGCATTAAAAAAAAAAAAAAAAACATGTGGAGTTTTCCCAGATGAATTAGCACACTGTTGGTTTTTAAAAGCACTGTGTAGTCAATCTGAGAACCTCTGTATATTCATACCGGGAGTTCAACTCCCAGGGGTTTTAAGACCTATATAGAAAGAAACTTCTGTTCTCATAGTTTCACATCCTAAGAAATGCATGTATTTGTTTATTTATTTGTTTGTTTGTTTTTGTACTGGTACTGGGGCTTGAACTCAGGGCCTCAAGCCCTCACGAGTCATTTTTGCTAGAAGCTGGCACTCTACTACTTGAGCCACAGCTCCATGTCTGGTTTTTTTTTTGGTGGCTCATTGGAGATAAGTGTCTCACAGACTTTCCTGCCTAGGCTGGCTCTGACCCTTGACCCTTACATCTTAGCTTCCTGAGTAGCTAGGGTTCCAGGCATGAGCACCAGGCACCCAGCAGGGCACGACCTTTCACCAGCAGTTCACGCCAAATGCTTGTTATTCCTACTTGAATGTGTGTGTGTCCGGACTGCAGGTCCAGTTCAAACTCAGAGCTGAAAGAGAGGAGCTGAAGCCTCCTGAACAGGGCACAACACAATTTCGCTTTGTCTGCCTGCTAGTAAGAGGTAAGACAGGAATTGAGAATTAGAAAGAGGCTAGGCAGTCGGGTACCAGTGGCTCATGCCTGCTATTCAGGAGGCTGAGATCTGAGGATCATGGTTCAAAGACAGCCTGAGCAGGAAACTTCGTGAGACTTTTATCTCCAATTAACCATCAGAAAACCAAGTGGCGCTGTGGTTCAAGTGGTAGAGTGCTAGCCTTGAGCTGAGGGACAGCGTCCAGGTCTA
This sequence comes from Dipodomys ordii, assembly GCF_000151885.1. NCBI lineage: Eukaryota > Metazoa > Chordata > Mammalia > Rodentia > Heteromyidae > Dipodomys > Dipodomys ordii. The sequence goes on along the minus strand of NW_012267294.1, from coordinate 7,735,427 downwards.
GAGTTCAAGCCCCATGATCAACCAAAACAAAGAGAGAGAGAGAGAAAGAAAGAAAAGAAAAAGGAAAGGAAGAGGCCAGGTTTCCTCCCCAATTTGTCTAGGTGCCTGAAATTCTCACTTTAGAAATGTGTGTCTAAGGTGGGAGCTAGGAGTCTGCCCTTGAACCGCCATCCTTCTGAGATCCACCTCTTAAGTAGCTGAGATTACAGGAGTGAGTCACTGCACCTGGCTGCACTTTTTTAAAGTCCCTTATAACCTAGAAAAGTTCTTGGCAGCAAGGACTGTAGTTTTTGTCTCAGCAGCTGACATCCTGTCTGACATATAGGAGGATGTGTGTCAATGTTAGCTGAGTGAGTGAGTGAACATTCTGGCGGACCTCTTGCTACACAAATTTGGAAAACTGAAATTCTGGCTCTAGACATCTGGCAGAATTAGCAACCAACTTCTTTTCCCCTCAGGGATGTGTTGGGTACGTTCAGTACCTCGGTGATACAGTTATTGACTATAACAATTTTCTTTATCTGAGATAAAGGTGAGAAAAGGAAAGCTGATTAATACAAAGGAAGGCAAAGGAAGGATTGAATAGAAGATAAGGAAATGGGTGGGGAGGGTATTTCATTTGCCATTCTAAAAAAAAAAAATGTCCTTGCATTTGGAGAAGGGCTACTGGGATTTGAACTCAGGCAAACGTTCTGCCACTTGAACCATACCTGCACACCTTGTTGCTTTAGGTTATTTTTTCAGCTAGGACTCTTGTTTTATTGCCTAGACTGATCTCAAACCCTGATCTTCCTACTTACACCTCCTCTGGAGCTGGGATTCCACTAACGTTTACCCTGGCTGGCCTTGAACCTCAACACTCCTGGTTTCTGCTTTCTGTGTAGCTTATGGCATACATGAGCCACCACACCAGCCTCCTGCCTGTTTTTTAAGTCCATTCACTGGAGAGAGGTGTGGCGGGCGGATGCAGTCATGATATTCCATGTACATGAGTAAACATGGAACTGGGTAACTGGAGGGGTTGGGAGGGGTGTGTGGGAAGAGGTGATACTGATCAAGAGGCACTGCACTCAAAAACTGACACGCTGCATCAAAGTACCTGCGTAAAACTACTTAATAAAACATTCTAAAAAATCAATTTTAAAAGTCCCTGCGATTAAGGACTCCGTCAGCAGAGGGTAGTAAAGGCATAGCACGGCCCTCTGTTCAGGACGGTCTGCAGCCGAATAACCAACCCGAGGCTTACTCATAAAAATCCCATGTTCCACTGGTGGAAAACCAACTTTATTAGGACATGTAACGTTGAAGAAAGGAAGTAAGCATCGAAACACATCACTTTCCAAAAACCTAGGAAGTATTCAAGTTTTACAAATATCTCAATATATTTCTTGACTATATATGATAGCTAAAATTCCTAGCTCAAATTTGTGGGGTGTGTGTGTGTGTGTGTGTGTGTGTGTGTGTGTGTGTGTGTGTGCACATGCACCAGTAGGACATAAACTCAGGGCCTCAATTCCTAGATCAAGGCTGACTCTCTACTTGAGCCTCAACTCTACTTCCCCCAGCTCAAATTGAAGCTGTCATACTTATTATAACAACTTACGTCTAAAATTAAAGATTGAACTTGTTTGATTCACCTGTTCTTACTGCTATCAATCCTTTCCTGCCCACATGTCCTGCCTGCCCTACACACACACACACACACACACACACACACACACACACACTCCATTCATCCCAAAATGTTCACCACAGCACACTGCACTAGTAACAAATACTGGAGGAAAAAGCTTGGACAGAGCACTCTGAGAGGAAACGCAGAGCAACTGCTGAGCCTGCCCCTCCTCTCCCCGCCGGTCATCCGGAGAGGAAGGGGCAATGATGCATCCATTCCACTCACCCCTCCCTAGGCCACCTGTCTCTCCTTCTAGCCTGCCCAGCTTCAGGACCCGGGCGGCAGGGGCACTGTGTCCAGACTCCACACCCACAGGGCTTACGTCTGGTGATGATGAGCCCAGTGGGGCCCACATCTGAGATTCTTCCCCCTAAAACCAGAGCCAGTGCAATAAGGGAGATGCTTTCTTCCTACAGGGATTACCAAGTTGTACAAGGAATGTCAGACAAAATTGCATGGAAAATCCCATAGCTGACAGAGGAGGGATGATGGGAGGGGAGCAGGGCAAGCGGGAGAAGACAGAGACAGAGAGACAGGCAGGGAGGCAGAGATGGCACTCTCTCCTGAACTAGCCCTGCTTGAGGCCTTGGCGTTTGTATCGTACAGTTATTTGTACTAATAGATTGCTATTGTGCATGAGCCAGCCAGTTTGGGTGGGATTTTTCGTCTCAGAAGGATGGACCTTAGTGGTGGAATGTACTAAGGAACAGCTTCTTTGAAATACAGTTGGGAAGTGTGTGTGTGTGTGGGGGGTAAGTACAGGCACATGTGTGGGGCCTGGAACTTGGACTTAGGGTGTGGGCACTGTCCCTGAGATTTTTTGCTCAAGGCTGGTGCTCTATCACTTGAGCCACAGCACCATTCTTGAAGGTAAGAATCTCACCGACTTCCCTATCGTGGCTGGCTTCAAACCTCAATTCTTAAATCTCAGCTTCCTGAGTAGCTAGAATTATAGGCGTGAGCCACTGGTGTCCTGTTACAATGGAGAATTTTATAAAAATTTCAGCATAGGGCTGGGAAGGCGGCTCAGTGGTAGAGTGCTTGCCTAGTGTGCATGAAGCCCTGGGTTTGAATCCTCAGTACCACATATACAGAAAAAGCCAGAAGTGGCGCTGTGTTTCAAGTGGTAGAATGCTAGCCTTAAGCAAAAGAAGCTCAGGGACAGTGCCCAGGCCCTGAGTTCAAGCCCCAGGAATGGCAAAAAAAAAAAGAAAAAGAAAGAAAAAAGAAAAAGAAAGAAAAAAGAAAAAAATCAGCACATACCTAAGGCACAATGTCAACCTTCTAGGCCTTTATCTTTATGAAAGCCTTTGTCATTATGAAAACTTCCATAGGAACGTCCTATTGGAACAGCCAAAACCTGAGAACCACCTAAACAGAAAGGAACAAGTCAATGGATAAACAGGTCCCTGAATGGAATTTCATCCTACAGCACGAGGGAATAGGCTTCGAACATGTGCTTTAGTGTTCTGCCATCTTATGTTGAGTGAGAAATAAAAATGACTTGTCAAAAGAGCACATACTGTCTAATTCCATCGATATAAAATGCCATGAAATCAAACCAAGACAGAAAAACACCGAGCAGATCAACGCTTGTGTGTGGTAGATAGGGAGGAACAAGGAGGAAAGATTTGAAAACAAAACAAAAGACTGGAGGGAGCTTTGGGGGTGACGGATATATGTTCATTATCTTAATTATAGTGTTGATTTCATGGCTGTACACATATGTCAAAACGTATCAAGTTGTGCACTGTAAGTATGTGCAGTTTATTGTGTGTCACTTGCACTTTCATAAAGGGCCTTAAATAAAAAGTAAATGCAGACTAATGATAGGAAATTAAAAAAAAAAAACAAAAACCAAAAACGAGGGCAGTTTTCAGCATGGGATTTCTTCTGCAGAGCACTGCGGCTCAAGCTCCACTCGACCACTTTCAGGCTCTCCGGGTTCCAAACTGGGCGGTGGTGCAAGGAGAGCACTCTTCTTTTCCTTGACTCTGCCCCTGTCTGGAGGGCATGGCTGTGGAGCCCGCGCGAGAACTCGCCGGGCACAGCTCAGCCAGCCACAGCCGGCTGGCAAGTGCTTAGCTATTGGCTCTGCTATTACACGCCATCTGCATACTGCTCCTGCTTGACACACGCATTTCGCATTTCCCGAGGCTCAGGTCCTAACAGCCCTATATAAATGTAATTAATTGTACAAGTTACTGGAATAGCCCTGAAACGCAGCATCCAGGGCCGTGACACAGCCCAAATACAGAACAGATTTCAGAATAAATCAGTTTCAGCTCAAGCTAGGAAACAGATAGAGGACTCCACATATGCCAAGCGACTGTACCCACCCCAGGAAGCTGCTAGAAGGGGTGGAGGGTGTTACAGGAGGTGGAGGCTGCTACAAGGGGTGGAGGGTATTATAGAGGGTGGAGGCTGTTACAAGAGTGAGGCTGTGGCAGGGGTGAGGCTGTGGCAGCTGGCAGTGACTCCTTGACAGGCTGGCCCCGTGTGCTAAGGCTCTGCCTAGACACAGCTCACTTGTAAGTGAACTGCTTCTTCTCTTTGTCTCTCTTGCTCAGCAGCTCAGGAAATGGGGCTGCAGATCGCATCGTTTAACTGTTAGAGCAGTGGGTGGGTGCGCTTCAGGGTGGCCCCCCTCCAGCCTCACTCTTCACGTTGTGATGAATCCCATCCGGAACCACAGCCAGTACTTACCAAGCCTTTGGGGTGCCTTTGACATTAGTAAATCTGTCCTCCCAAGATGCACCGGGGCTCGTCCACTGTCAGGGCCTCCACTTGTTCTGCAGACCTAGGAAGCGAGGATCCTGGGGGCTGGGGGCAGGTCAATCAGGGCAGGGAGTGGCACCTAAGACATGGAATCAGTCATGGTGTTTCTGAAGTCTTCTGCCAAGGTATCTCTAGGCTGTATTTATCCTACAAAATCCAAAAGAGTGAGAGATGAGGTGGGCATGGAAGGGGTGTAGAGAATGATGAAAAGGCATCACTTTGATCACGTGTATTGTATTCATAAAGTGCTTCATGACATGACAACTCTTTTGTACAACTATGTAAAGAAAATAAGAGAAAATAAATAAAATGGCATTGAAAATTTTTTAAATTTCATTTTCTTGCAAAGGTGATGTACAGAGGGGTTACAGGTATGTAAGTAATGAATACATTTCTTGTTGAACATTGTTATCCTTCCCTCATTTTCTCCCACTTTCCCTCCCTCCCACTCCCCTCCCCCCAAGTTGTAAAGTTCATTTTCACCATACTGTCTAGTGAGTGTCACTGTTGCATTGGTTCACCCTTTATCCCACCATATCTGTGATTCCTTTACCCTTCCCCAAATCAGATAAACTTACAAGACAAAGGTACCAAAATCAGAAAAGGTCACCATGGGGGGAAAAAAAACAGAGGAAAAAACAACGACAACAGAACAAAAGATAAAATAACTGCAAACAGTATACCAAACACACACACACACACGCACACAAATCGCTCTCACTTCCATATTATGGAGATCATTTTGAGTAGCACCATTTTAGGTGGTCATATGTACATAGCTATTGGGCTATTGTGAACCTCTGCTAGGACTATCCTAGGCATATATTAATTATTACAAATGAGGGAAACTATGAAGCCTATGTTTCTTTGGGTCTGGCTTACTTCACTTAATATGATTTTTTTCCAAGTCTTTCCATTTCCTTATGAATGAGGTGATGTCATTCTTTCTGATGGAAGCATAGAACTGCAATGTGTATATATACCACATTTTCTTGATCCATTCATCTACTGAGGGGCAGCTGGGTTGGCTCCATATCTTAGCTATAGTAAGCAATGCTGCAATGAACATGGTTGTTCTGGTAGCTTTAGTGTGGCCTTGTTTGTGGTCATTTGAATAAATGCCAAGGAGTGGGATTGCTGGGTCATAGGGAAGGTCTATGTTTAGTCTTTTTTGTTGTTGTTGTTGTTAGTTGTGGGCCTGAACTCCAGGTCTGGGCACTGTCCCTCAGCTCTTCAGCTCAAGGCTAGCGCTCTACCATGAGCCGCAGCACCACCTCCGGCCTTTTCTACTTATGTGGTGCTGAGGAATCTAACCCAGGGCCTCATGCATGCAAGGCAAGCACTCTACCACTAAGCCACCTTCCCAGCCCTATGTTTAGTCTTTTGAGGAACCTCCATACTGCTTTCCATTGTGGCTGAATGGGTTTACATTCCCACCAACAGTGTAGTAGCATTCTCTTTTGGCCACATCCCCACTGGCACCTGTGATTGTGAGCTTTCTTGATAATGGCCATTCTAACTGGGGTGAGGTGGAATCTCAATGTAATTTTGATTGCTTCTATGACATTGAAGTTTTGATAGGGAAAGCAATAGCTTACCTTTGTGAATTTATAGAAACATAAACAGCACCTGCTCTATGCTCTTCCGAGGCTTCAGCAAGGTCTTGGCGTGGCAGTAGCCTGTTTCCAGGCCCATGCTCTAATATATTCACATAATGGCTGTGGGGGAAGGGGTTGGGGTTGCTGGTGATATCTTGCTTTCTCTGCCAGATGTAGCAGTCTGTATTTTTGCCAGGCTGCATCTTATTTGATAGTTTCCTGCCCTGGTTTTCTAGTGTCCTTGGGTTTGTCTCTATTTCTTCTCTCTGGCCAGGGCATAGACAGCTCCTGGCTCCTCTGGAGACTGGAGGGTGGGGGGGGGGACAGTCCAAAAATGGGCTTGGCCCAGAGGCATGGCCTATACTGAGAGACAGCAGGGGTCGGTGCATAGCAGGGTGCGTTGATCCACAGCTCAGACTGCTGGAGCTGGATCTCTACCAGTCCATGAAGGAGGCTGGCAGAAGACACTGTGTGGAGCCCATCAGCCCAGCCCGCTCCTTAGCTAACTCAAAGACAGCTCAGCCAGGGGACCAGAGCTTTCCCTGGCCAAGAACACAGGTGCCACATGCCCCTCCAGCCACACTTGGGTCTCACGCCCTCCACCGACCTTTGTTTTCCCACTCCTCTACTGAGGAACTTTGCATAGGCTGCTGTATGCTCATGCTGCAGGAAAGTGGCAGGATCAGAGATGCACTTCTCTTAGACTCACCCGAACTCCAGAGGCCGCTCTGCATTTCTAATGACTTCCCCTGCCCTCCACCCATCCCAGGCCAACTCCTCCTTGAAGATCAAGGCGGCTAAAGTCAGGCCAGTTCCCTCAATAGCTCATACACGTGCTCCTGCCCCTGTCTGGGAGCCCATTTCCTCTGGTCCAGATCTCACCTCAGGAGCACATGCTCATCTTCCAGGATGCATGCACGCTCATCTCATTGTTCTACCATCTCATTGTATTACCACCTCATTGTACTACCACCTCATTGTATTACCACCTTATTGTACTACATCTCATTGTACCACATCTCATTGTACCACTGTGTCATTGTACTACCATTGTTCTATCACCTCATTGTACTACCATCTCATTGTACTACCATCTTATTGTTCTACCACCTCATTGTACCACCACTTCATTGTACTACCACCTCATTGTACTTTGTGCTACCATCTCATTGTACTACCCCCTCATTGTACCACTCTCTCATTGTTATCTCATTTTGTGCTTGTCTTCTCCACTTTAGTAACCAATGACCCAACACGTAGTGACTGAAAACGATGGCTTTACTGATTCATCTGCTCCAGGATGCCTGTGATCAGCGGGCTATTCTTCTGCTTTGAAGAACATCATCTGGAGTGTCAGTCATCTGGGAGACAGAGAAAAGATGGCTGTGCTCGAGGTAGCTGATGCAGGTAGGTACTCATGGATCCGGTTGTTGGCTGGAAACAGGTAGGCTGGCAAGGGGTGGGGTGCCTTCATTTTCTTCTATGCTTTCCCCACATGGCCCAGGCTTAGATCAGCATACTCTCTGAAGAATGATGAAAGAAAGAAAGGAGAAAGGCTTCTTTTTTAAAACATTTTATTTTATTGTAAGCATGACAAACGGAGCATTTACAGGTACATATGTAAGATAATGAGTATATTTCTTGTGGAACAGTGTTTCCCCCCCCCGCCCTCCCCCCTGATTCTCCTCCCCTCCCCACCCCAAGTGGTAAAGTTCATTTCCAACATGGTATCTAGTGAGTATAGCTGTTGCATTGGTTTACCCTTTGTCCTTTGTCTCACCATGTAGTTGTCCCTTTTCCCTTCCCCAAATCAGATAAATGTATATACAAGACACAGGGTACCAAAATCAAAAACAGTGACCACAGGGGATAAAATACAGGGGAAAATGAAAGAAAAAAACCACAACTTCACACAATACATTAAAAATAATTTTTTAAAATACCTCTTGTTTCTGTGTCTTGGAGTTTATTTCGATTAACATCATTTTTAAATTTTTTTTTATTTTTTATTTTTTGGGTCCAGTCATGGGGCCTGGACTCTGGGCCTGGGCGCTGTCCCTCAGCTCTTCAGCTCAAGGCTAGTGCTCTACCACTTGAGCCACAGCACCACTTTCGGCTTTTTTCTTTTTGCTTATGTGGAGTTGAGGAATCGAACCCAGGGCCTCAGGCATGCAAGGCAAGCGCTCTACCACTGAGCCACCTTCCCAGCCCTAACATCATTTTATATGGTCATATGTACATAGCTATTGAGCAATCCTTTGCTAGGACTATCATGTATTAATTTTTTTATTTTTGTCGGTCGTGGGGCTTGAACTCTGGGCCTGGGCGCTGTCCTTCAGCTCTTCAGCTCAAGGCCAGCGCTCTACCACTTGAGCTACAGCGCCACTTCCGGCTTTCTGGTGGTTTATTGGAGATAGGAGTCTCACGGTCTCTCCTGCCCGGGCTGGCTTTGAACCGCGATCCTCAGATCTCAGCCTCCTGAGTAGCTAGGATTACAGGCGTGAGCCACGAGCACCCGGCTTATTAATTTTTTTTTTTAAAGCTCAGATTTCTCCAGGATTTCACGTCTGCGGCCTTTCCCTGATCTAAATGGTCATAAAGTCAGTAAGAGAAACACTTGTTCGTCATCAATAAGGAAGTGGTTGGTCCACAGGGCTAGAGAGGGTGGAGCTGAAGTGGGGGGGGAGGGCACTGCCTTACCAGCGCCTGGCTTGGTGCAGAGCCCAGAACCTCTAAACCCTGGTGCTTGACCCAGGCGCCCTTTGTAAGGAAAAAATATGAGCAGAAAGAGCAAACTCAACAGACCAACAGGCTTCTTTCAGGAGTGAATCCTGGGAGGGGCAACCACAGCTCCTGCAGCCTGGCTGAAGGGGAAATGACACATCCTCCCCCCAGACTCCCACCTTACAACCAGGGTCCCTTTAATCTTAGGCAGTAGAAGCGACTGGGGTTTGATGGAGGCGGGTGGACTGGGACTGTGGAATGTGTCCACCAGGAGCACCAGACGTGGCCTCGGTCCCAGGTTCTCATCCAAGACCACCGGTGAATGTCTTTAGGGGTTTGGGGAGGAGGAGGTGGTTTAGGGGATCTGCAGCAAGCTGTCACCTGATCGGTGAATGCTTGAGGTGAAGTCACTTTCCACCATGCCTGACTCTGGAAAAGGGTAAGAAAACAAGGGGAAGGGGCACCGCTGTCTTCTCTGGCTTCTCCCTGCTGAATTGGGGTGACAGGGGAGGACACTCTCAGACTCAAGTCTCAGACTTTGGAGCAGAATCCAGGCTTTGCCCTGCTCCCGGGTTGCTGGCCAGGAGGTAGCCATGTGTGATTGCTCAGGAGTCTCTCTGTGGGTCTGACTCGAATGCTACAGAGAGTTGAATCTGCAGTGCCACAAGACTGAAAAGAGTCGCCATGTTAGAAGTTTTGAAACAACAACTGATTAAGCATTTTAGTTATTTCTATTACGTACTAATTAAGATTGGCAGTATTGAGTTTTCTTGATTACAATGAGGAACACATGGATGCCGGTCTCTTGGTGTATTGCCAGCTTTGTATCCAAGGCTTACACTCAGGGAACAAAGGTATTAGTGACAATAGTTTTATGCCAGTGTATTAATTTTGACCTTAGTAAAAACCTTAGATCAGTTTTTTTTCAATCACAGACAATTACATGCCAATTTTTACTATTTTATAAACTCTGACTTATAAAACTTGAAGCATCTACCATCTGCTACTTACTTGAACATTTTTGTGGTTTAATTTCTCCATTTCTCCATTTGGAACAAACAGCTAAGACAATGACAACCTCCTCTCTGCTATATTTATCCAAAGGAGACCATTTTTCAGTTTCATCAATCCCCCTTTCCTGGAGAAGAGGAAGGAAGCTGACAGTGCTGCCCTTCACCAAATCCTTCCACAGTGCTCTGCAGAAAGTTCACACACAAGGATAGGGGGCTGCCTGAGGACGAGAATCTCATGGACTTTTCTGGCAGGCCTGGCTTTGATCCACAATCCTCAGATCTCAGTCTCCTGAGTTGCTAGGATGACAGGCGTGTGCAAGTCATCTCTTACCCTGGCTTTTTGGGGGCAGTGGTTATGTAAGGTCCTGTGCGTTGCTCTTCACCAGCAGGAGCGAGAGTTCTGAGGTCTGTTCAAAGCACTCACAGCCAATGAAGGTGGAAAAGAAAATGGCTCAGCCCTGGGACTCATGAAGGAGTGTTGGGCAGAAGGACCAGCTGTCTGGGATCGGATGGAGACTTTAAGCATTCCTAAGCACACAAAGAAGATGCATTCTCCAAGTATGGAAACTTATGACATAATGATGAGAACGTCCACAGGGTACTCTGCCCTTTTTACCTCCCAGATGACAATGGGTTTCTTTCCTAATAGGTTCAGGAATCTGATTGGGGTCCCCAAGTGGGGTCAAGGGTCACTCCCACACTCCCACCCTTCCCCGTGGAGGAGGAGGTGGGTATACCTGCAGTGGAGGTAAACGTGGGGGTTGGGCTGAGCTGAGCCTGAAGTCTGCCTGGGAGGTGAGCAGAGGGCTCAGGTGGAGCTCTGGAAATTCCCATGGAATGATCTCCCTGAAGCCAGCACGGAACTGGAAGCGCAGTCCTCGGGGTGTTTGCACAGCTTAAACCACTTCCTTTACACATGGGAGAAGGTTTATGGTTAAAGTTAATTTTTTTTCTGGTAAAGCCAGGCACTGGTGGCTCATGCCTGTCATCCTAGCTACTCGGGAGGCTGAAATCTGGAGATCACAGTTCCAAACCAGCCCAGGCAGAAAAGTCCATGAGATTGTTACCATCAATGAACCAATAAAAAGCCACAAGTAAAGACGTGGTAAATAGGTAGAACACCATCACTGAGTAAAAAGGGCAAATGAGAGCTCAAAGGACCTGAGTTCAAACCCTAGTACTGTACAAGAAAATTTCTTTTTTTTTCTGGAAACAGGTTAATTGGCGTGCGTGTTCTGCATTCTCGAAGCATTGCCAGCTTATCTTACTTGGCCAGGGAAAGGGCAACCCATGGCCTTGCATGGGCTAGGGCTGCCCACATTGTTTTTGAGGAAGCAGAGTGTCTTTCAGCTGAAAGCAGCATATTTCAAACCCAAACTGGCCCCCTTCTGTACCTATTTGAAGCCCCAAAATTGGACAGGAGGAAAGCATGTGAGTTTACCATGCAAAATCAGGATGGTTTGGGCAGAAAGTTCAGTCAGAGCTGAACATGGCTGCACAGACCAAGGAAGGGTGCCCTCCCGTGTCTTTCTTTCCCTGTACAATGTTCTAAATGGGAAAGAAAGCTGGGGTCCTCTTGATTTGTCTAGTAATGTAAACCTACTTATAGCCAGGTCAAAACAGAACAGCTGCCCTGGCCTCCAGCAAGCTTACTCTCAGGTCCAATGGAAGACAGCACGTGGCTGATAATCAGACCAGTCCTGACCACACATCAAATGCAGGGAAGGGGCTGTTCTCCTGCTCTCAGGCTTTGCTCTCTTCAGAAAGCCCTCGCCCATAGGGTGGGACCCAAGGCAGGCTGGGCTTCAGGGACTTACTTTCCTTTGGAGTACAGGGCAGGGTGGTGAGCACAGGAAGTATGAAACCCAATGTTGAGCCATCTGCTTGTGTGATTCAGTGCCTGAGCACTTTCCATCTTCCTTCCTTCCATATCCTTCTCTTGTACTACAACTGCTGAATTTAATACTGAACGCTCACTAATTTTTTCCTAATTACTATTAGAGTAAAAACCCCAGGTAGGCACTGGCAGTTCACGCCTGTAATCTTAGGAGGCTGAGATCTGAAGGTTGAGGTTTGAAGCCAGCTTGGGAAAAAGAGTCCATGAGACCCTCATCTCCAATTAACCACCAAAAAACTGGAAGTGGAGGTGTGGTTCAAGTGGTAGAGTGCCATCCTTGAACAGAAAAGCTAAGGGACAGTGCCCAGGCTCTGAGTTCAAACCCTAGTACCTGAGCGTGGGCACGCGCATGCACGGGCACACACACAATATAAACCCCTCCCAAGAAAAGCAATAAGCAAAGCCAGGTGTCACACTGCTGAAGAGCCAAAGCACCATTTTCAGAATGTGCCTCTGATTTTCTCTGGGTCCTGTTGACCACAAGGTAGAATCAGGGTTCTTACTGTGATCTGTACACCCACAGTTTGATGTGGGCTTGTCTAGCCCCTCATTCAGGTGGCTCTCCCCTGCATGACATGTTAGCCTCCTCCTCCAGCGGCCCTTCCCAGTCCACTGCATGGTCCCCCCTTCATTTCCCCACCCCCCAGCAATGATTGCTCATCTGACTTGGAAGTCTTGGAAGTCCCTGATCCTAGGGAGGGGGTGAACTTTTTTTTTTTTGGTCGGTCATGGGACTTGAATTTCCACTGAAGGTTAGTATTCTACCACTTTGAGCCAGAGTGCCATTTCCAGTTTTTGAATGCTTAACTAGAGATAAGAATCTCATGGGGACTTTTCTGCCTGGGGTTGGCTTCAAACCATGATCCTCAGATCTCAGCCTCCTGAGTAACTAGGATGACTGGCGTGAGTCACTGGCGCCCAGCAGGCTGACTGCTTTTCCTGGGGTTGTACAGAAATAAAGCCATGGAAAACCTTTGTTGCACAAAGGAATGAATTGGAAAAGCAATGCATTGTGGGGCTGAAGATGTGACTCAAGTGGTAGAGCATCAACTTTGAGGGGGAGAGGGAGGAGAGAGGAAAGGAAAGGGGAGAGGGAGGGAAGGTTTTCTTGGAGCATCCACAGCAAGATTTGAGTGCTAATGATTTATTAAGTGGTTCAATCCCAGGATAGAGAGTGAGATGGGACAAATGGGCGAGCGCATTCGAAGTGTTGTATTATGAAGGCACACGCGTGATGGGTTGGAGCTGGCTCAGCGCGCAGGTGCAGCGAAGCACGCTGTGGCTGAGACCATCAAAGCGGGAAGTAGAGAGGGAATCCATCTTCTGGCTTCCCTCCCATCCTCTGTATCCAATTTGTTTGAGCTCTGCCTGTGGGAAGCAATTCCCCAACTCTTGTGGGTTGTGAGACCTGACCCTTAGGGTGTCCCCAGAGGAAACCAAGCCCATGCCTTTGGTGTGGTGCGTCATCCCAATTTGGAATCATGAGCAGGGGGTGTTGGGCCAGAGCAGAGTCCCACAGCTCAGTGCCTGCGGGATGGATGAGGCCGGAAGAATCTGTGCAGACTTTCAGCAAGGGCCTGATTCAGAAAGAGAGATTACGGCAGACGCTGCTGCGCTCTGAGCCAGCCTGGCACCAAGTGAATTCTCACTGCCCCGGGGATGTTGACAAACGCTCCGAGCCCGCTATGAACAGCCAGATGCTCATCCACCAGCTCCTTCACATTTTCTTTGGAAGCATATGCAAAATAATATTTGAAATAAAATCCTTAATTGTAACTCTGGCATTGAAATCACCAGTGACATTTAGTTAGTTAGCTAGCTAGCTTGCTAACTAGTGTGTCAGTCCTTGGAACTTGAACTCAGGGCCTGAGCACTGTCTCTGAGCCTTTCCACTCAAGGCTGGCACTGTACCACTTGAGCCACCACTCCATTTCCAGCTTGTTGATGGTTAACTGGAGATGAGTTTCACTTTGTTTTTGGTCCAGGCTGACTTTGAAGCACGATAGTCAGATCTCAGCCTCCTAAGTACCTGGGATTGCAACGGTGAGACAGCAGGACCGGGCTTTGGTTTTGTTTGAATTAATCTACCAAGAGACTCCATTCTGCAAACACTGCAAAGTGCTCCCCGAGAACTCAGCACTCTTCCTTTGGTAAGATCTTGGTGCCACCTAGTGGTGCAGGCGATGTTGCGCATGTAATGAGTACCAGGTGGGGCTGCAGAGGAGGGGTGGGGCTTCATGTTGAGGGGGCTTTCCTGTTGAGGCGGGCTTTCCTGCCCCCACCCCATCCCCAGGGTTGCTCTGATGACTGGCAGCTAGCTGACTGGAGTTGCTGATGGTACTATTCCTCTTTGTACCTTTGAGATGTCTAGATTCCTGCTGCCTGTATGAACTCCCTCGACACTTCCCAGGAAGGGACAGTGGAGGGCCATTCCTTCTACTGGCTTCTCCTGAGCTGTGCACTATGGAGCTCAAGGCATTTCACAGAGATATTTTGGGAATGACTATGAGACATCACAGAGATGTTTTGGGAATGACTATGAGACATGAATCAAGAATGGCCAGTGGCTTGTGTGTGTAACAGTAGCTATTCAGGAAGCTGAGATCTGAGGATCATGGCTCAAAGCCAGCCCCCAGCATGAAAGTCCATGAGACTCATCTCCAGTTAACCAACAAGAGGTTGGCAGGTGACTCTTCAATGAAAGCAGAAGCAGAACACTAAAGCTCTCAGGCCATATCTGAGCCACCAAAATAGAAAATTATTTGCTGTGTGTGTGTGTGTGTGTGTGTGTGTGTGTGTGTGTGTATTTGGACTTGAACAAGGCCTGGGCTCTGTCCCTTTGCTTTCTTGCTCAAGGCTGGTGCTCCACCACTTGAACTCCAGCCCCAGTGTGGAGATCCTGAGGAGCCTCTCCTGTGCTTCCCCTGCCTGAATCTCAGAGCTGGTCTAACACCTCTCCATCTCAGTCAAAATAGCTTGGGGAAGAGTTGACACCTACTGCTGGTGGGAAAAAGTGTTAACCTTTGAGATGAGGTGGAGGTAGGAGGTGGTTGAGCTGGGAGCCTCTTGGATTTTGTGGCCATCTGCTCCTTTAGAAAGCATTAACCAAGGTCAGATGAACAAGTCAACACTGAAACTGTATCCAAGCAAGTCCCCCTTATAATCAGAAAGCAGAGATGGAGCCAGAGGGGGAAAAAGTTCCAGGGGAGAAGGAAGACGGACTCCAAAGCCTTCCCATTCCATGCACTGGCAGGCTTGGGGCATGTTTGATAAGGAGAAGGGAAATTGCAAAATTAGAACTGGCAACTTATACAGAGAGGCCCAGTACAAGGCCGCAGGCCTGAGGCAGGCTGAGAAAGTTGAGGAATTATGGGGGAAAGAGGATTTGGCAGCCTGACTTCCTGTGGCTGGATCCAAGGCTAATTAGTTGGTAGTGTTCTGTGTGCGCCTGAATGGAAGCGATCCCAGTACTGAGAGGCACGAGGGCTGAGGAAATCAAAAACATATGCACGAAGAAGAAAGGGGAAGGGTTTGGTGGGAGAGGAAAGGGGGAGGGGGAGGCACGGAGGAGAAGGGGGCAACAGGACCTGTCTTTTGGCAACATTTTCTTTTTTTTCTTTTTTTTCAAGGGAGGGATCTCATCATTCTGTTTCATGACCAGTAAATCGCCACCCTAGCCCTGCCTGTCACATCTCACATGTGCAACAGAATTCATTAAACATCAAAAGACCGGCCTATCAGTTCTGCTTAGTTAGAAGTCTGACTTACTAGAGGTCTAACCAGGGAGGGGTTTGCATGTTTTTAATAATAGCTTAAGGAACTTCTTAGCACCCCATAAATTACTTAATGCAACAAACTCTTCCTGTAGTCCAGCCGGCGTTTGAAAGCTGTTGGACCAACCCAGACCTGGCCCTGTGGCAATGCGCTCTTTTTGTTGTTGTTGGTGGTGGTGGTTTTTTGGTTTGTTTTTTTTCATGGTCACATTCCAAGAGACCACAGGGTGTTAGTTAATGCTTTAATTCATAATTCTCAGGCTGTTATTAAAAACGAGTTACCTCGCTGTGTATTTCTTCCCTGGAATGAACATCTTAGAATCCTTCAGTCTTTGTATTTCTGGCTCGCTCAGCAGAGACATAAGCTGGTGGGCTTGGAGTCCCTGGACCCTTAGAGCAATGTGCAATGGTCCACTGGAGAGATGGATCAGTAACAACAGAGCCCAGATCTTGAGAGAACGTGATTGGCAAAAGTGCCTTCCCTGTGCTGAATATGGGGCATGCTTAAAGCATCTTCAATGCTGTGGTCCCACACACGACACACTTTAGGGATGGGGTTTGCATTCTCCACCCATTAAAGAATTAAAGGGAGGGAAGTGTTTGTGGGCTGGGAAGGTGGCTCAGTGGTAGAGTGCTTGCTTTGTATGCATGAGACCCTTGTATGCAGCACCACATAAGCAGAAAAAGTGGGCAGTGGCACTGTGGCTCAAGTGGTAGAGGGCTAGCCTTGAGCTGAAGAGATGAGGGACAGCGCCCAAGCCCAGAGTTCAGGCCCCCCCCCCCACCACCAACAACAACCACAACAAAAAGGCAGGGGAGTGTTTGTAAGCACACAGAGTGAGTTTATTGGAAAGTGAAAGGAAACCACGAAAGGAAAAGTTGTTAGAGTTTCCACAGAGAAGCCCCCAAGGAGGAGTCCAGTGGTCCCCTGGAAGGGCAGTTATGCTGGCCTGGGGGCCCCTGGGCCTTGCACTGATTGCTTTGTGGCTTGTGCAAATACTGCCCAGCTCTCCTCATTGGTTGAGCAGGCACCCAGGGCATTATGGGAAGAAGAGGTGGAGTATGAGCCTGAGGCCCTATGGGAACATGAAGTACCATGGTGGGCCAGGTGTTATCTACCACGTTATGTCTGTCTCCTGTTATCGTTATCTACTTAACAGCTCCCCTTTCTTTCCCTCACATAAACACTCTGAGATTAATAATAATAATAATAGGAATAATAATACTAGGAGGCTGAGATTTTCCTCTACCAACATATGAAGTTCCTTGGGTGTTGGTGCCTTCTCCCGTCACTGATTGATGATCACAGACTCTGCCACATCCAGCATGCAGCCTGCGTGAAGGACACAGCATGAGGAGAGGCCACCATGGGAAGTGACACAGCTCCGTTACCCAGGAACCATGCCTTCATGGCCAGCCACTGTGCTTTCTGCCACTGGCCACGCGCTTAGAGGAAACATGGACACTGTCTACTATCCCTCACGCATCACAGTGGCTAATACTAATACCAAGCTCCATTCATTGTGCATCATTCATTGACTTTTATGACCTGCTTTTAGGTCCGTGCTTACAAAGTTTATCTTATCAGAACACCACCCTCAACTGCACAGCACTGCCCTTCCTGGCCTGAGCGCTGTCCCTGAGCCTCTCTGTGCTCCACGCTAGTGCTCTACCACTTGAACCACAGCACCACTTCTGGCTTTTTCTCAGTAGTTTATTGGTGACAAGAGTCTCATGGACTTTCCTGCCCAGCCTAGCTTGGAACTGCGATATCCTCAGATCTCTGCCTCTTGAGTAGTAACTAGGATGACAGGCATGAGCCACCGGCGCCTGGCTACTTAATCACTTTTTTTTGGGGGGGGGGGGTTGGTCGTGGGGCCTGAACTCTGGACCTGGGCGCTGTCCCTCAGCTCTTCAGCTCAAGACTAGCACTCTACCACTTGAGCCACAGCACCACTTCTGGGTTTTTCTGCTTATGTGGTACTGAGGAATTGAACCCAGGGCCTCATGCATGCAAGGCAAGCCCTCTACCATTGAGCCACCTTCCCAGCCCCACTTAATCACCTTTGAAAGCAAAGAGATGCTTGTGCTACTGAAGAGTATAGAGAGGGCTAGCCCACGTGACTGTTGACTTGACACGATTGAAGGAGGGAAAACTTAAAAAGATGGAGAGCCAGGTTGGGGGAGGTGGGTAATTAACATGACGTCTTCTTAGGAAGGAGATGAAAGGGCCAAGCTGAGATGAGGAGAAGAAGCCACTGCCCAGGGTACCTGGGCCATGTGCTGGACATGGTGTCCAGCCAGCCCTGGCCTCTGGCTAGGCTGGAACTCTCTGAGGTATGGAGGTGTGGGTAGGACCACATGATCATCCAGGTAAAAGACACCCAGGCAGGCAGACACGGCAAAGCAGAAAGCTCTGTGACACACAGTCCAGGGCTGAGAATGTGAGCACAGCTCAGTGACCATCGGCATGATCTAAATAACTCTGATAACTTTCCTGTCCTTCCTTCTCTCCATCCCACTCTGTGCAACTGCTTCCTCCTCCGGCCAGACTGCGGTGATGTCACTCACCAGGTTTATTGACCTACTATTGTGTGGTTACCACGGGGGACAAAAGGGCCTGCCTGATGCTTCTAGCACTTACTGTGGAGGCGAAAAAATTTTGTCGATCATCCTTGAATCTCTGAAATCGCACATCAGTTTTCTACACGCAGTAATCACTCCTGAGTTGACTAGTGGATGAGTTTGTTTACATAAGCAGAGTATCTCTGGCCAATCATATCTGTGGTTTCTTCAGCCAATTGGAGCTGAGCTTTGTTCATCCAGTCCTACAGTCATGTCAGCCAATGGGGTACAAGAATTCTCATAGCACACACATCTTCTGTGCTCTGCTTCTCTGGTGTGATTCTTCCAGATGTACTCTAGATGTTTCAAGGATCTGAAGAGGGGTTGGGCTTGCAGGTTTTTTTCTTTTCTCAGTATAAAAGAGAATGTTAGGATGAAGGCAGAGGAGAAGAAGGGAAAATGCCATCAAGAATCCAAACGTACAGCCTACAAAATTAAGAAGAGCAAGGGAAGGGGTGGCTTGGGGAGGAATGGGTGAGAAAGCTGACAGGGGTAAATAGATCAAGAAGTGTTGCTTTGAGAAACTGCTTTGTCATGTGGCAAGTCCTCTGCACAACTACTTCGAGATAATAATAAAAAGGATAAAGAAAAAGAAAAAGAAAAGACAGTTACACGTTCATGGCTTTATATCAGGACATGCCTTTTTTCCCCCCTTGCTGATACCTTCTATCCAGGATCCTTTACTAAAATGGCGAAATCTCATTTGTGCTAATCTGTTGGTTTCTCCCAGCTTCCAATCCTTTCCACAGGTGTGGCAGAAAATAGCTTTCCTTCACAGTTCCAGTTAGTAACGAGATTGTGTGGACGAGGTAGAGATAAAGTATGCCCCAGTAATCGCATTCCTTAGCCAGATACCATATTGCTTTTCCTTGTTGTCATCTCTTCTATTGCTTTTGTTTTCTATCTTTTCTTCACTTCTTTGTCTTTTCTGTTTTGGAACCCAGGCCCTTACATTTGCTAGGCTCCACCACTTCAGCTCTACCTCCAGCTATTTTTCTGTTGTTGTTGGTGGTGGCTTTTTGTTTTGTTGGTGGTGGGGCTTGAACTCAGAGCCTGGACGTTGTCTCTGAGTTCGTTTGCTCAAGGCTCATGCTCTGCCACTTTGAGCCACAATTCCACTTCCAGTTTCCTGATGGTTAATTGGAGATAAGAGTTTGGCAGATTTTCCTACCCAAGCTGACTTTGAACCACCGTCCTCAGATCTCAACCTCTTGAGTAGCTAGGATTACAGGCATGAGCCACCAGCACCCTGGTGGTGGTAGTGATGATTTCTGAGACAAGGCCTCATGAACTTTCCAGCTAGTCTACCCTGGGGCCACAATCCTGTCTCAGACTCCCACACAGCTAGGATTATAGGCGTGTACTATAAATTTCTGGCTTCTTGTTTCTTATTACTAATTGCTTAGGTACAACACTTTTTTCCTCTTTCATGATAATAAAAGTCTTCTTTTATTGCTTCTATTCTAAAAATTATTTCTACAGATTAGTGATATTCAATCTAGATAATCTTTTTTGAAAACCTCTATCTGGTTCTTCGTCCCCTTGCAATTTCCTGAGAGCACCACAAATTTCTTCATTGTATTAATGAGGCTTCAGAATGGTAATTAGAAGAATTAGCTTGAGTTGGCCAAATCTCTGGGAAGAAAGTTGGAGACTAAGTTCGATGAGTTGTCAATGATCAAACCAATCCTGTGTGTGTCATGAAACACGAGCAACGTCTCTGGACCTGGAGGCTTCAGGAGATTCTCAGTGGTGAGTGCATTTGTGTATGGTGTGCTCTGGCTCTAAAGAGAGACAAACTCCTATACTCACAAGCAGCTCAGCCATGAGATCGCTGTCTATTCAGCTGGCTGTGCGTGGAATCTTTGGCAGGAGCACATTTATTTTAACAATAACACTTGACTTTGCTTTGACATGAAAACAAATGGGCAACTTGAGAAAATTTCAGGGCCCTGACCAAATTTAAATTTCCAAAATTATTTTTTTAAATATTCTGTATTATATTTATTGCTTATCTAAATAATGCCTGCATGAAATTTATTTCTATTTTCAGATATTTTCTGTTTGACTCCAACTTTTTAAAAATTTAAACAATAAAGCTGAGTGCCAGCCACTCAGGCCTGGTAATCCTAGTTACTCAGGAGGCTGAGATCTGGAGGATCTCAGTTAAAAGCCGGGCCAAGCAGAAAAGATTCCATCTCTAAAAGAACTAGCAAAAATCCAGGCTGGATGTAAGGCTGAAGTGGTCACACTCACCAAGCAATCAGTTTCAGCCTGTGTGAATCCCTGAATTCAAACCCCATTATAGGGAAAACAAATCAATAAATTACAAGACCTTGTAAACTATTTTATAGCAAGGTGCAATGGTAGCACATGCCTGTAACCCCAGCTGCTTGGGAGGCAGAGATCAGGGGTACTACAGTTAGGGGACAGCCCAGGCAAGACCTCCTATCCACCAATCAGCCGTCATGGAGCTGTGAACATGTGATCCTTGCTACCCAGGAGGCAGGGACAAGATCCAGACCAGCCTGGGCTAAAATGCCATGCCAAGACTCTCCCTGCAGAGCAGTTCCAGCCAAAGGGCTGGGGTTATATTGCAGGTCCCATGGTGGAGTATCTGTCCAGCAAGCAGGAGACACTGAGTTCAAACTCCAGTACTACCAGTGTTTGTTTTTTTTAAGTTTGATCAATTGTAAAATGTGATCTTCGGAATAATTTCTAACTTTCCCAGATATTATTATCTATACGTTAAAATATGTTTGAATTCCCGTTATTATAAAATCACACATCCTGGACATTTTTGAGTCTTTCATTTATGTCTTTACTAATAAAGACATATCTGAAAGTGGTGATTATATTCAAATTATAAGTGAACTAGTTTACACCACTTGAAAAGTACCTTTATGTGAAACCTAGATTCAGGCTTTTTTTTTTTTTGCCAAAAGAAAAAGATTCGGACTCAAAATCCAATTAAAAAAAAAAGTGTTTAAAGGCCAGTTCTGTGAATTTTAGTTCTGAAGTTAGGATTCCTGGTAATTCCATACTCAAAGAGAACACTTGCAAACACTTCTCAAGTCTCCCTCCGCATTCCCTTGTCATAACCCATAATTCAGTTATCACAATGCACCCATAGTTCATTACCTGAAACTTATACTTAATTTTTTACACTTAAACTAACCTCATGTTTTATTTTTCTATTCAGCAAATATCTATTTCACCATTTCTGTTTCCTATCAAGAGGTCATACAGGAAGAACGAGGTTAGATCTGTGTCTTCTTCAGCCTAATAAAGAAAAACTGCCTTTGTCAAAGAATCTTTTTATCTTTGTATTAAGTCAGATTTATTTCCCACCACAAGAAGGGGGAGGGGAAGAGAAAGGGAGGGAGGTAAGGAGGAGAAAAAAGAGAGGAGGAAGAAGAGGAGGAAGGAAAATAGGAAGGAAGGGAGGAATTATACCATTCAGGGAGGAAAGAAAAGAAAGGGGAAGGAAAGGGAAAAAAGAAAAACCGAGTAAGTTATTTGGGAAATAATAGCATGATGCTGCAAAATCTTTCCTTTGTATGTGTAATGACTGACACCGAGATACAGTTGAGCACCACAATCAAAGTATTGAACGTTTTCCTCCCCCCATATTTTCCTCACGCTCTTTTATTGTGAAGTTCTGCCCTAAACACCAAGCCCAGAAACAGCCATTCATTTGTTTTTGTTTCCAAAATGTCATGTAACTCAATTACATGATTCTCAGATCTCAGCCTCCTGAATCACCAGGATTACAGATGTCAGCCACAGCACCTCTTCTCTATCTTTCTCTCTTCTCTATCACCCTTGTGTTCTTGTTAATGAGGTGTTTGTTGTTTTGCATGTTTTTCCTGGGTACAAATTTGACCTGTTGGGTTTTCCTATCTTTGCATTGTGAGGGTTGTGTATATATTTTAGATACTGTCCATTTTCCAGATCTGTGTTTTGAAATTACTTTTTCTTGTCTATGTCTGGAAACTAGAAAAAATATATTTATATATTCTTAGATGTACATGCCCATGTGAGAGACCTTTGATTTCGATGAAATCCTATTCGCCTGTTTTTCTCATTTACAGGTTAGGC
This sequence comes from Dipodomys ordii, assembly GCF_000151885.1. Lineage (NCBI taxonomy): Eukaryota > Metazoa > Chordata > Mammalia > Rodentia > Heteromyidae > Dipodomys > Dipodomys ordii. Next base: position 7,713,243 of record NW_012267294.1, on the reverse strand, counting down.
TAACAAATCTTGCTTAACTTACAAAGATTTACTCCAATATTCTTTTGGGGGCCAGCCCTGGGGCTTCAATTCAGGGCTTGGTACTGACTTTAGCCTTTTCCTTCCATGGCTCTATCACTTGAGCCACAGCTCCACTTTGGAGATAAAGAGTGTCAGACTTTCCTGTCTCGGCTGGCCTTGAACCATGATCCTCAGACCTCAGCTTCCTGAGTAGCTGCATGACAAATGTGAGATACTGGTGCCCAACTTCATTATTTTTAAATTCATTTTGCCAACCTAGTTTTGTTCATGCCAAGGCCTGTCTGTGGCACAGATGGTAGCCGTAGAGTCTAGGTCCCCAAGGGAGGGAGTTGTCCTTACAGCCATAGCTTAGGATGAGTGGGTGCAAGTCCTGAGGCCGTGGAGAGCCAGTTTGACTAAGGTACCTTCTGTGTCACCCTCTGAAGGGTCCCCAGGCCCAGCTTTTAGTAAGAGAACACAACAAGTCAAGTGTGATCGAAGTGTCCATCCTGCTTGCTGGAGAGCCTCTGGGCGTCTCGTTAGCTGAGTCTGTGGACAGACGGTGGTTGGTGGGCTGAGGTTGTCCATTTGGTCCTTGTATGAGTTCCCTTCCCTCGGCTGTGATCTGGTCCCCTCCAGCCCTGGGCAGCTGCCTTGTCCGTATGATTTGACTCACTTGGGGACACAGAGCAAATCTGCCACCACCAACTCGCAAACAGCAGCTGCAAACACATTCTGGACGAACAGCCAGGGCTTGCGGGGAAGGAAGCTTCATGCAGGGGACCCGTTCCAGCCGGCGCTCCTCTGCCTGTCTTTCTCAAAGGCATTGACCAGCGTCCAGCTGGGAGAACAACGTTGTTGGACATCGCCAGAACACTGGCCACATTCACGGAGAACCCAGACTTTGTCTAGGGGTATTGTCTGAGCTCAGAGGTGGGTAGACTGGGAAATAACATGGACAGCTATTTGGGGAGGTGGGTGACCTGTGTCTGCTGGTGCTGTTTACGTATTTACATTCGTAGACACGGGGAGGGGTGGGATGTTTGAATTCCAGGTTGAGACTCAATCCTGGGCCCTCCACCAAGCCATCGCTGACAGAAAGGCCCGTCTGCCGTCCCCAGCTCCACAAATAAACACTGGAGCTGGGCCCAACAGGAAGACCCTCGCCGCCCGATTTCTTCCAGATGGCAGTGATGGATGGCTGTGTGTTTATGTGGACTTGGTTTCCCAGGTGACTGCCGGCCTGCCTCCTGCTGGTCATCTCTGCCTCCCCCTCTCCCCCAACCTCCTAGCTCTGGGCCCAAGGGTCTAAGCACACCTCCCCCCCTCCACAGCACCCTCGGGAGAGGCCATTGTGTGTCTCGCATGGCTCCTTAATTCTTTACTCACAGCTGCTCCTCCGCCTCTCTTCGCATACACTTCCAGAACTAGCAGCACCAAAGGCAAACCTGAAACGCGGCTGTGCGAGGAGTCCCATGGAAGGCAGGAGGGACGTTCTCTTCTGTTCTCTTCCTCGGTGAAGGGGGGGATTGGGGTTGCAGATGGGATTAAAGCTGCTGAGCACCAGCCCTCACAACAAGGGAGCCCCTCCCACGAGGGCCCAGGAGGGACACAAGGCTCCCTAAAAGTGGCAGAGAGCAGCAGAATGGAGGTCACGGGATATGATCTCCCAGGGACGCCACCTGCCATCGGTGGAGAAAGGGGGAGGCAGGTCATAAGCTAGGTAGAGAAGCTTCTAGAAACTGGAAAGGTCAAAGAGTGAGTTCTCCCATAAAAGGTCTGCAGAAGGGAATTCAGGTGTGTAGATACCTTGATCTCAGCCCAGTGAGACCCCCGTGAGACTCAGAATTTACACACCAGTAGGATCACAAATGTGTAGGGTTTTAAGGCACCGAGTTCATTCAGCTTGTTACAGCAGCGACAGACCCACGCGGCGTGAACACAGGCTTGTGGCCGGCCAGACAAACTCTTCTTCCCTCAGCACAGACGCTGCCTGCCCAACTCATTTTCCCCAGGGTGGCTGGAGGCTAGGAGCTCATAAACTGCTTAGAAAAGCGAGAAACTAGGCTGGGAAGGCGGCTCAGTGGTAGAGTGCTTGTCTAGCATGCATGATGTCCTGAATTCGATTCTTCGGTACCACATACACAGAAAAAGCCAGAAGTAGTGCTGTGGTTCAAGTGGTAGAGTGCTAGCCTGGAGCAAAAGAAGCTCAGGAACAATGCCCAGGCCCTGAGTTCAAGCCCCAGGACTGGCAAATATAAATTTTTTAAAGAAACGTGAGGAATGAAGAATTGGTGGAGCCCTGATGGGAGGAAGGGTTTAATCATTCACTAAGTCCTTTTATTCTGAGTAGCAAGACAGTGTGGGCTGTGGTATCTGGCAGGTCTTGGTTTGAGTCCTGACTCTGCAACTTTGTGGCCATGTATGATCCAGCTGTGCAGTGGATAAAGAGAACCCCACCCTGGTATCATGTAATGGGTAAGAGGAGGCCTGTAATGTGCCCATCGCAGAGATGAGAGAGAAATCCAAGAAATCTTTTCTTCTTCTTTTCTTTTCTTTTTTCATGCCTGTCCTGGGGCTTGAACTCAGGGCCTGGGCACTGCCCCTTAGCTTTTTCCACTCAAGGCTGACGCTCTACCACTTGAGTCACAGCTCTGCTTCCAGCTTTTGTGTGTTTAATGGGTGATAAGAGTCCCACAGACTTTCCTCCCCAGGCTGGTTTCTAACTGTGACCTGCACATCTCAGCCTCCTGAGTAGTTAGGATGACAGGTTCGAGCCACGTGACTATGGTACTGCTTTCTATGAAGCTCTATCACACTCCTCTAGGAAGCTAAAGAATCACTCCATTGTCCCCACCATACTGTGTATGCTATAGAACTTACATTTTAATTATTTGTTAAACATTACCTGTCTCTCCCTGTCTTTCAGTGCTTTGATGACAGAGAATGTATTATACCTTCATTCTCAGACTGTAGAATATATATAGCATGTATTAAGTATATATAATATATATGTCTACATATATATAAGTATATATAGTTGTAAGTATATAAATAAAATCTATATTTAAAACAAACGCCTACTTGATTTGTTTTAATTGGTGTGATAAATCAGTGAACTAACGTTTACATGAATAATCATAGTTCTGAAGTATTTGGAGGAAAGTAAGTCGTCCTCCTCATGTTCCAGGGTGGGTGGTCCCGGGAAAGCCCAATCAGGATGCCTTGCACACATAGCTGGATTTCTGAGCACTTTACATTTGTTCTGTAAGGGTTTATGGCTCTTAGGTGGATCACTCTAGAATTTGGGATTTCTCCAGTTGGGCGCTTATAGGACTCAGGTCAGGTTTTGCCCATTTGTTGGTCCAAAAATGTCTCCATCAAAACCAGACAATGAAATGAACTATACATCTTGTGGGTGGGGACAAAAGAGAAAAACCGAGAAAGAACGAGGGAAGGGGTGACATTGTCCAAAAAGAAATGTGCTCATTACCTGACTTATGTAACTGTAACCCCTCTGTACATCACCTATATAATAACGATAAAAATCAAAAATAAAAACAAAAACAAGAGCAGACAATGTTATTCATCTACCTTCCCTCTTGGAAGTCAGATGGATAGATAGATACATAAATGCATATAAACATAATCACATAAATAAACATACTGACAAAAATATAAATATAAAAATCATACTCACATAAATTATAAAATATGAATATGAATTATTGTTTCTAACACAGCAAACTTATGTAAGAAATTCTAGTGGGGGACTAAATACATTTAATTATGTTCACAGAGAAAAGCTATCTTTCCTTGCAAAAGTTTAGAAACAATCAATGAATAATTTCTGATAAGATGAATATTACACATTTTGCTGAAATAAATTTATTTATTTATTTGTCAGTTGTGGGGCTTGAACTCTGGGCCTGGGCATTTGTCCCTCAGCTCTTCAGCTCAGGGCAAGCACTCTACCACTAAACCACATTCCCAGCCACAAAAATGTGTTTATGTTCTCCTTTACCATCATCCACAAAACCAGTAACACAGAATCCATTGTGATTACATTCTTGAAAAATGTGGACTGACTTCAAATATAACATTTGCTTCTGATACTCCACAATCAGGATAAAAATTTTGCCCGGTACTGGTGGCTCACGCCTGTAATCTTGGCTACTCATGAGGCTGAGATCTGAGGATCATAGTTCAAAGCCAGCCCAGGCAGAAAAGTTTGTGAGACTCTTATCTCCAATGAACCACTCAAATACCCAAAGCAGTGCTGTGGCTGAAAGTGGTAGAGTGCTAGCCTTGAGCAAAAAAAGCCCTGAGTTCAAATTCCATGACTGACCAAAAAAGAAAAAAAGAAAAAAGAGCTGAAGTGAGGATACTGTGTCTGTCTGGCGCCATCTTATCTTCCTGATGGCTGAAGGTGAAGTCCCACCCCAGGTGAGGGGCATGCCAGAATTCCTAGAGGCAGGGGCAGGGACTTGGATGATAGGTTGGTGAACCAGCCGGCCCTGTGACCCTGCCCCCTGACCAGGACCCTATCTAGTCTGCCAACATCCTCAGGTCACCGTGGTGTCCCATTTCAGCAATCCGTGGGAGCTGATCCCGTTTGTTAGTCTCTTGATTGTTTTTCTGCTCCTCCCTTCCTCTCCTACTCTCATGGCTGTTTTTTCACAGTGTTAGGTGGATTCCAGGCTGGGGGCACATGTCTGCCTGTTAGTCGCTGGCTTTCCAATGAAGACTCCTGACTCGATCTCTCAAAATGTGGCTTCTCTGTTCCTCGCGATTGGATTCCTATATAGTAGGACCTAGGTGGAAGACTGTTTTAGTGGGGAAGAATGGAGAGGAATGGGGTTAGGGAAGCCCAGGAAGGTGATGGGAGAGGGAGGATGATTAAAATACACTGAATGCATCTGTGTAAATGTTAAAAGGAAACTAATTGTAAAAACCAATAAAGGACTAGGTGTGTGACAAGCCTTTGTAATTCTAGCCACGAGGGAGGTGAAGGAAGGAGGATTATGGTTTGAGGCTAGCCCCAGGTGAAGGAAGGAGGATTAAGGTGTGAGGCTAACCCCAGGGGAAGGAAAGATTAAGGTTTGGGGCTAGTCCCAAGGGAAAGTAGGGGGATTATGGTTTGAAGACCCTTCCAGAAAAATAAACAGAAGCCAAAAGGTCTGGGAATGTGGCCCAAGTGATAAATACAAGAGTAGTCACCCTAAGACCCTGCATTTAAACCCCAGCACCACATAAATAAACCAAACCAACCAACCAACCAGAACACCAGTAAAGGTTATCCCACATGCGGATTTAGACATTGGTGCCTGAGGAGGGTTCTGGGCACAGATGTACAGAGTTATATCACTTAATATGGCAGCTTTGTATGTTGCTGTAACTCATCACATGTGGCACACTCTATCCATTTCCATGTACTGTATGCACATCTACCTCTTTCTTGTTAATGACTACAAAGTAGTCATCGGGAGAATAGACAAGATGTATTCATTGTCTCCCTATTAACTTGATGTTATAAATAACATATAGGCATTCTTACTGGCTTGTACAGGTATCTCTGTTTAATCAATTCTCTGTGTGTGTGCACGCATGCGCGTACTATGTTGGTACTAGGGCTTGAACTCAGGACCCAGGCACTGTCCCTTGGCTTTTTCCCTCAAAGCTGGTGCTCTACTACTGGAGCCACGCTTCCATGTTCAGCTTTTTGCTGCTTAACTGAAGATATGGGTCTCTCAGATTTGTCTGTAGGAGCTGATTTCAAACTGCAAACCTCAGATCTCAGCCTCCTGAGTAGCTAGGACTATAGAAAGGAGCCACTGGTGCCTAGCAACTTGAACTCGGGGTCTGAAGGCTCTGCCCACTGCCTGGCACTCTACCATCGAAGCCAGGCCTTCAGGCTCATCATTATTCTTATGCTGGTTGCCAGACCACTTTGAAAGCAAGGCTTACTAATCTGGCTTTGAGAGACCATCTTGGTTCTGCCACCATAATATTAAGGAACAGCAAAATGGTTTCTCTTTTTCCGCATCTCAGCCATGCTGAATGAACCTATATCTCTTCCAAATGGAGAGAAGACTACTCTCCTGCTCAGGCACAGCACCCAGCAACCTTCTAGAGGAAGGAAAATTCCAGAGAATGGAAGGCAGCTCTGCCCCTCATGAGGTCACCTTGAGAGCAGACATCCTCATTGCAGAACATCAAGAAGAGATAAACTTGTGAGTTTAACAGCATCCAGGAACAGGGACATCTTCAACATTTCAAATAATCATATCCATAATCACCTAAAAAAGCTACCTTGAGGTTATTGGCCCTTTTTCTTGGTCCTCTCCCACAAACAAACAAGTTTATCTAGATTCTTCTGTGTGTTGTGCTGGAATTGGGTCTTGAACTCAGGGCATTTTGTTCTTACTCTGCTTTCTCACTCAGCTTTCTTGCTCAAGGCTGGTATTCTACCACTTGAGCGATGGTCCAACTCTAAAAACATCACCAATTTTTCTGCCCAGGCTGGCCTTGAACTACTATCCTCCAATCTCAGCCTCCTGAGTAGTTAGAACTACACAGATGAGCCAGCAGTGTGCTGCTAGATTCAGAACTCACTACCCCAACTTTCCTGTTTGATAATGCTCTGCCTTTATTATTGGGAATGAAATAGTGACATGTCATAGGATAAGTTATATTCACTAAGAATCTAAATAACTAGGATGTCTAAATAGTGACATCTTGGCTCTTACCCCATAGTCTTACATAATGACAATGAGTCAACATTGTCAAACAAACTTGATTCTAAAATTCATTTGAATCATTTATCCTACGTAAAATCTGTGCCGAAAGCCTTCAGTGGGAAACCGACAATCTGAACTACAGAACTTCCCAATGCAGCCTTAACAAGAAAATTACCTGCATGTCCTTCCTAATAACCCTACCAGAATACCCAGGATTTGGGGGGGCAGGGTTCTACTCCCTAGCCCTCTCTGTAGGGGTACATGGTTAACCAGACCTGAGCTGGAATCCCAAGCACTAAAACCTACAATCTTGGGCAAGCTAGTCAACATACTGAACTCAGTGTCTTCAAATGAAAACAAAGCATAACACACCTCATGCTGGTATGGTGTGGGTATTAAGAGAGACAATGTTGAATAAGGACATTTAATCATCTTTATTTTATTTTTTTTTGCCAGTCCTGGGACTTGAACTCAGGGCCTGAGCACTGTCCCTGAGCTTCTTTTGCTTAAGGCTAGCACTCTACCACTTGAATCACTGCACCACTTCTGACTTTTCATGTATGTGGTACTAAGGAATTGAACCCAGGGCTTCAAGAATGCTAGGCAACCACTTTGCCACCGAGCCACCTTCCCAGCCCGAATTTTCTTTTTTAACGGTGGCTGAAGTATCTTTTTCAAGTAAGCCATCACCTTTAACAGGTCAACTCAGAGACAAGGAGGTCTCTAGAAATGTATGCTACTCTGAAGGACTCTCCTCCCTTCTGCTGAGAAACTGCCAACAACCAGAAAAACATGGAGAAACAGAAAAACATTTAAAACCATTTTTAGGAATGCATTTAAGCCATCAGCAGATGAAAAAGGACACAGTAGCCATTGACATTAAGGGCACAGCAGCCATTGACAGTAAGGGCATGGCAGACACCAACAGACACCCTCACTTCTTTCTCACCTGGACTGAAGGAGACCAAACTCCCACTTTCCTGGCCACCAGGCTGCAGGCTGAGGCCGGCAGCTGGCTGGAGATGGTGGAGACAATTATCTCCCAGCCTTTGAAGCTCCAGCCAGGAATATTTGTTGTCACTATACATGGGATTGGGATGCAACCTTCTTCTGCTGAAGACAGAACCCTTTGTACCTCATGGCCCTTTACCACGGGCAGCGAGCCGGAAGTGGGTTGAGGGGGCACGTGGGCCCCTCCCCTCTTGATCCAATTTCACACATTGGCTTCTCAGCATTAATAAATTGGTTACATTTGCCCTGTGTTTGGCAGGCCAGGTTTCTAGTAACGCTCTGATCCTTTCAGAGATCATGAATCACTGGCATGCCTGCAGGCTCTGGTTACACCCCCCCCACCCCACACACACCCGCTTCTGCTAAAGGTCCTGTACATTAGCAGGGGTCAGTGCTCGCCCGGGCCAGGGCTGTCTAGGACAAGGGCCATGGCTTGGAGGCACTGTCACAGAGCTCAAAGACCCCCCCCCCCCTCCCAGAGGGAGAACAGATAACTTTAAGCCCAGGCCATGTGCAGCTTTCCTCAGCTGTCAATCTTACCTGGTTTGCATATAGATTGAGAAAATGTGTGAGTTTTTACCACAAGAATCAGTCTGGAGAATTTGAGGGGGGGGGTGGGAATGGGGGTGGGGTTGTGAGAGACCCAAATGTGTGGTGCAGATGTTGAAGAGTTCTCTGCTGCCTGACACGGCTTCCTTTGTGAGGCTGGCGGATCTGTGGGGTGGGGGTAGAAACCCTGAGCTGGGGGCCAGAAAAGCTCCCCAAGCATGGAGAAGCCTTTCCATGGAGAAGAGACCCCAAGTCAGAGCCAGCCTCATCTTCTGCCTGTGGCCAAGGAGAGGAGAAAGAAAGAGAGAAAGAAAATTGCTCAGGCCAGAATCCAAAGAGAGGAGAAAGAGAAGAAATGGAACAAAATAGAAAGAGAATTATTAAGAGGAAAGTATGGACATATCAGTCATACACTAGATATTCTCTGCCAACCCCTACTTTGGAAAAATGAGTGTTTTTACATTGCAAGAATATATTGAACTGGTGGCTCATGCCTGTCATCCTAGTGACTCAAGAGGCTAAGAGCTGAGGATTGTAGTTCAAAGCCAACCTGGGCAGGAAAGTCTGTGAGACTCTCATTTCTATTTAACTGCTGAAAGCCAGTGGTAGAGCAGTGGCTCAAGTGGCAGAGTTCTAGCCTGGAGGAAAGAAAAAAAGCTCAGGGACAGTGCCCAGGCCTTGAGTTCAAGCCCTAGGACTGGCACGCATGTGTGCGCACGCGCGCACGCATGCACGCACGCAGACACACACACACACACACACACACACACAGCGCGAATGTCTTGAGACTGCACTGCTATTCATTTCCTCAACTGGCTCCATTTCTTGCAGATGACACACTGAGGAGTCTCAATGGTGGCCGGGCTATGTTTGTGCAGACCTTCAGAGAGCACGGGCTGGGCATCTGGGAAAACATTCTCTCCCGTGTTTTGGTAAGTAACTTTTTTCAGGACGATCCACCAAGACTGGGGCTGTGGCAAAGGCCTCATGAAGACACAGGCATTGTTCAAAGCATCACAGGAAAGGAAAATAGCATGAGTGAAGACAAAGCTGCATATTCCCAAGTCCTGGGCGGGGGTGGGCAGGGGGACATCAGCTTTGTGTGGGAACACAGCAAGCTAGCGGGTCCCAAGTTCAAAGACCACCAGTGAGAGTTCATTAGAACCACACAGACATCCCAATATAAAGAACAAAGGAAAGGTCTGTTGTCAGCAAAGGGCCGGGCAAGACCCCGTCTCACACCAGGTGAGGTGACCTTTTACAGCCTACAGGTTTAGGAGGTGGTGGCCCTGGTGAGGACGGGGGCCCAGGGCCTTCATCATGGCGGCTGGGACTGATGGCTGCTGCCCAGGTAGTAGATACGGGGTCTTGCAGCTGCCCGGACCTGAAGGTCACTCTAGGGGGCTCTTGCTACCTTATCTGGTGGTGGTGCCCCCGAGGAGTGCCATCCCATGGTAAGGGGTGGCAGCTGGTTATGCACTGCCTTCACTCCATGGGCCTGGTGTGGCCTAGGAAAGGAGCGTGCGAAGCTACGGGAGAGGAGGCCACTGGGATGACACCTCACAGGAGACCAAGGACAAGAGAGCACCAAACGGTCATGTGTCCTCGTCTCCTTCAGTACAAAATGGAGACGAGAGGTAAGCATGAAGCTCTTCTCAAAATAGGTTGAGTCTCAGTCAGGAAGCATAAGGATGAGCACAGGATCCTTATGGTCAAGCTAGGTAGTTTAGATTCTATCTTGCAGGCCAATAGGAGCCACTGGGAGGGTTTTTTTTTTTTAATAAAAACAAGTTATAAACAAATTTTTTTTTGGTTGGTTGTGGGGCTTGAACTCTGGGCCTGGGCTCTGTCCCTCAGCTCTTCAGCTCAAGGCAAGTGCTCTACCACGTGAGCCACAGCATCACTTCCAGTTTTCTGAGTGGTTTATTGGAGATAAGAGTCTCAAGGACTTTTCTGCCCAGGATGGCTTTGAACCGTGATCCTCAGATCTCAGCCACCTGAGTAGCTAGGATTATAGGCGTGAGCCACCAGTGCCTGGCTCAAGTCATAAACGAATTTACTGTTTCAGCTGAGCACATGATTCAGATAGTGAAGTGCTTGCTTAGTAAGCACTCAGTCTTGAGTTTAAAACATAGCACTGCTTCTATATTTTATCCTATTAGAATAATTTATTGCAAAAAAAGGAACTAATTTAAGAAAAGGGAGATAAAGCATCCATAACTCTAATGCACATAGATCACCGATATTAACACTATATGTATGTTGTAGCCTGCTGGGTTCAAAGAAATGTTTTTCATAACATACTCTGAATATTTTTTTCCAACATAGCTCGGTGGACTTTCCCAGTCTTGGCCCAAATGCGGCCTTGTAGCAATGGAAGTTTCCTGAATGAGAGTTGACATTTGTAAAAGGATATCTTGGGAAAATGGATCTGGCAGCAGATCTAGAATAAGAAAGGCTTCAGGCAGGAGGTAGGGGAACATCGATGCACCGAGAGACCCGGTGTGGCGGGACACAGAGGGGTGGATGCGGAAAACCCTGGAAGGAAGTAATCAACCATCACATTAGCATCCGTGATGGAGGTGAGGCTTGTCCCTGGTGGGCTCCAGCTGAAGTGCTCATCCATTTGGCCGATGCCCAAGAAGGCACACGTCACCTCTCCTAATCGCCAATGCATCCATGTATCCTGGCTATGGAATGCGTGGGGCTTGGACATCTATAGAAGAACTTCATTTTGGAGAGCAGCAAAATTTAAATCCCGGGGCCTGCATTTGATGCTCCAAAGTAGTGAATGTTCAAGTTTAGGGAGACAGACCCCAGTTGAGTTAGTTACTGTTACTGCTGTATGCCAGTACTGGGGCTTGAACTTAGAGCTTCGCTTTCCCTCTTAGCTTTTCCCCCACAAAGGCTGGTGTTCTACCTCCTCTTCTAGCTTTTTGGTGGTTAACTAGAGATAAGATTCTTTTCTATGTGGGGCAGCCTTCCAACCATGATCCTTAGCCCCGCAAGAAGCTAGGATTACAGGGGTGAGCCACTAGCTTGGTACCCAGCTCTTCTACTATCTTGATAGCTTGACTGGCCATCAGCCGTCCAGCCCCCACCAAGGAAGATGAGAACACGGACTCTGTTTCCATCGTCTGTCCAGTCCTCCACTGCTGAAGTGAACTCAAGGGAAACTCAGTGAGTCTGGAGCTGGAGTCCATAGCCTCCCAGCCCGAACCTCAAAGTTGTGTCCTGGGACCCCCAGCCTGATGGGTGGGGGAGTAACAGAGATGGGGAGTTCTGTGTTTGAAGACACAACCTCCCATCCTTGCTCATTCTTAAATAACACCTTCTCCTACCATGTGAACCAGTTCCTGAATTGTGGTTGACAAAATGATCACATTTTCAAAACTGAAATGAATGGGAATGCGCTGCTTCCTGTCCCCCCACCCCCCATCCCACGGGTGTAGATTGTGTTTGTTCCGTCCAAGGATGCTCACAGCTGTTTCCCTTCCTCTCTCTCTGGAGAAGCCTGAGGCCGGGTTCATTCTTCCATTTAATCCTGCCCTGGGCTTGGGATACCACCCCTCCCCCCCCCTCCACAGCATGATTGCTTCCACACTTTTCCATGCTCTGGAGGGTCTCTAGTGGGGTCCTCCCTTCCAAAGCCATTTGCAGTTGGACGAAGCAATGGGAAGGTGTCCTTTCCTTCCTGCTCCCAATCAACCTCCTCCTCACCCCCACCTTATGTGACACCGTTCATATCTGGCCACTTGCTCAGTGCAGCTCAGCTCAGCGCAGCACAGCTCAGGGCTCCTTTCCTAAGTGTTTCTGGTGAAGGTGACTTTGTTCCCTTGGATACTGATGACCCAAGACACTTGATCCTTCCCAAATGAAACTTCATAGAGCTGAGCCACGTGCTGATAATCGTGGCTCACACCTGTCATCCTGGCCACTCAGGAGGCTGAGATCTGAGGATCCAGTTTCCGTGCCAGCCCAGACAGAAAGTCTGTGAGACTGTTGTCTTCAATGAGCCACCAAAATGCTGGAGGTGGAGTGCTGGCTCAAGTAGTAGATCTAGCACTGGCCTTGAGCAAAAAAAGCTAAGAGACAGCACTCAGGTCCTAAGTTCAAGCCTGGGTATTAGCACGCACACACACACACACACACACACACACACACACACACGAGATGAGTTAACATCTTTAAAAGGTCTTTTCTACTCTTGCATACACTGTTTTATTTTTTTTTATTTTGGGGGGGGGGTCCAGTTGTGGGGCCTGAACTCTGGGCCTGGGCACTGTCCCTCAGCTCTTCAGCTCAAGACTAGCTCTCTACCTCTTGAGCCACAGCGCCACTTCCGACTTTTTTCTTTTTGCTTATATGGTGCTAAGGAATCGAACCCAGGGCCTCATGCATGCAAGGCAAGCACTCTACCACTGAGCCACCTTCCCAGCCCAGCATACATGGTTTTAAAAGGGACCCTTTATTGTCTTTTTTGTGAAGATTTCCTCCTTTGACAGGTACACTTGTACCTCTCCTCTAGGGAAATATGTAATCTGCCACTGCTTTTTTTGCTAATTCCAAGGAAAAAAATTCTACTTTTCTCTGTATTTTTGTGCTGGTAGCTGGAGCTTGAATTTAGAGCCTTGTGCGCTCTTCCTTAGCTTTTGTGCTCAAGACTGGAACTCTACCACTTGAGCCACAGCTCCACTTTTGGCTTTCTGCTGGTAATTGGAGATAAGAGTCTCATGGACTTTCCTACCTGGGCTGCCTTCAACCTATGGTCCTCAGATCTCAGCCTCCTGAGTAACTGGGATGATAGACATGAGCTACTGGCACCCAGCTGAAATCACTTTTATTGATGCTAATTGTCTTTTGTTTTTGTAAATGCTAAGCTGTGGACTAATGTAGAAGTGTCTTTATGACCTGTGAAAAGCAAATCCTTGGCATTTGAACTACTAAAAAAGGAGGGAGAAAAATAAACTCACACTGCAAACATTTACTTTATTTGGTATCAAATAGCAATATTAGCAATTAACATTTTCGTAGTACTTTATAACACATTTTTCACTAATAATGTCTTCTTCAGTTCTCCTAACAACTCCATGAGATTGCTATACTTACTTTCTTTATTTTTTCTTTTTGCTGGTCCTGGGCTTGAACTCAGGGCCTGGGAGCTGTCCCTGATCTGCTTTGCTGAGGCTGGCATGCTCCCATTTGATCCACAGCTTTACTTCCAGCTTTTCTGGCAGTTAATTGGAGATAAAGATTCTCATGGACTTTCCTGCCCAGGCTGGTTTCTAACCATGATCTTTAGATCTCAGCCTCCTGAGTAGTTAGTACTACAGGTGTGAGCCACTGGCACCCAACAAACTTCCTTTTATAGTTAAATAAATTGGTCAAGGTCCCCGTGCCTATCAGTAAACACCTGTAGGTTTCAAATCCAGGGCCTCTGATTTAAAATCTGTTATGCTTGTCAATGCACACAGCAGATGATAATTAGATTCTGTGGTGGTTGTTTCAGGAGGCAATTGCTCCTTTTATTTTCTGGGCTCCCCATCCAGTCCCGACTACTGCACCAGACAATGTGGAGAAACTCTCGGGTGGCAGGTTGAAGCCCTCAGTTAGATTCCACACTCGCTGTCCAGCAGCCCATTCATTGTGAAACACACCACGCACTCCCGTGCATCCGCGGTACCTCTCAACTTTTCCCATCGTGAGGAGCCTTTCTTTTCCAGCTAGTGAAGTCCTGGGAACCTTCGGAGGGTCTTGTCCACTGTTGCTTCCTCTGGCATCCCTTCCTCTCTGGCTCTCGGGAGGAGAATTATCCATCCCCTCCTCTGCGCTTCCTTGGGAGTGTGTTCACGCTTCTTTACACCCCAGCAACTACAGGCTGGTAGAAAGAGCATCTTGTCACCTCTGCACCTTCAGTATCTACCACCACCCTAGAGATGACGCCTGTGTAACAAGACAAGACTTGGGATAGGACGCTGCCAGGGCGCTCTGAAGACAACTTTGCAGTTTGCTGCAGACTTAGGTCAAAGCCAAGGTTAATTTGCTGCAGGGGAATGCAAACCCTGAAAGAGTACCCCAGATCCGTGAACCTGGGCCAGGCCTAACTATATGCATGACCATCCTATACCGATTTCTGCCACGCTGATTCATAGTGGTGGTGGGCCTTGAGCAATAACCAGGGCTTGTTTTTCCTCTTCCTTTATGATTACCCTTAAATGGTTGTTCAAAGGAGTTTCAATTCAATATGTGAATTCCTGGGTACAGTACATACTGATCAATGCCACCCCTTCCATTGTTCTCCCCCAACTCTCTAGCCCTGCCCTTCCCTCCCATAGTACCCACTTCCGTGTTCACAGATGGAGGTTGACTACAAAGACTGAATGAGCCCACCCTTCCATCTCCATTTACTTACCCTCCTCTCTTCTCCATTTACTCACCCTCCTCCCTTCTCTATTTACTCCTCCTCCTCTCTTCTCCATTTACTCCTCCTCTCTTCTCCATTTACTCACCCTCCTCCCTTTGGCCTCACTCCTTATCAACACCTCCAGTTCCAGCTTCCTGGTATTCATTGCATTGGACTCTAGGTGGTTAAAAGGAGTCACACTGTTGGAGCTATACTATATCAAAAGGGCTTGAATCAAGTCTGACTTCATTGCCATCTTTTTCTTTCTTTCTTTTTTTTTTTGTCGGTGGTGGGTCTTGAACTCTGGGCCTGGGCGCTGTCCCTCAACTCTTCAGCTCAAGGCGAGTACTCTACCACTTGAGCCACAGTGCCACTTCCAGTTTTCTGGTGGTTTATTGGAGATAAGAGTCTCACAGACTTTCCTGCCCCGATTTGGCTTTGAACCACAATCCTCAGGTCTCAGCCTCCTGAGTAGCTAAGATTACAGGTGTGAGCCATCAGCACCTGGCTTCACTGCCATCTTGTGCCTGTGGCTGGTGGGTAGCTGGCTGTCTTTCTAGAAGAGGAGATCTTGAGCCAGAGGGATGCCTCCACATTCCCTTCCCTTTCTTCATGACAGCACCTGTGCACAGTTAAAGCCATTTCTCCCAAGAATGGATTTGCTGGGGTTGTGTTTCGTGGGACCAGGACTTGTAAAACAAATCCTAAGACAGGAGAACATCCGTCCTTATCATGGATTCTACAGGCTCCTATCCTACTGGATGCTGGGAGCCGCCAGCGCTCAGGGAGGCAGTGCTAGCCTTTGCCGGCCCCCAGCCCCCCAACATTGTCGGATCCAACTAACAGGATTTTTGCTCTGTGTGCCTATTTGCCAAAACCCATAGACATCAAAGTGTGTGCTTTACAAGACTTAGATTTGATTAATTTTTTAGAAAGTGAGACGCTGCAGGAGTGGGGTTTGAGATTAAGTGTGCAAAGATGTTTAAGAGCAGCCTCCCCTACCAGCCTTCAGATTGAGATGGATGAGGCCCGATACTGGATTTGAGCTGCTCATAATTGAAAAAGTGTGTGCCCAAAATATCACTTCTACACGGGTTGTAACTCTTAGGGCTTCCTTACATGGCAGTCTCAAAGAAGGCGTCGTCCCCGACCTTCAGAGGAGGCCAAGTGTTGGTGATTTCTTGCAGAACAGCATTCTGGATGTATTGGAGAGGAGAGGGTTAATTCCTGAAAGGGAAATGGCTCTTGAGCTTCCCAAAAAATTAGGGGGAAGTTGTAGAGAGAGCCCCGCCCCGCATTAGTAAATGAATGGACAATAAGAGAGCTAGTGTGCAGGCACCTGTGCACTCTGCTGACCCCTAGAGGCTGAGCCAAGAGCGACCACAGCCTTCCCCTCAGGTCCAGGGCTCAGCAAGGCCAGCCAGGGGTCTTCCCCCAGGGGGGGCAAGCATGGTGGTGGGGAGCAGAAGGCTGTGGGGGGAGGGAACCGGCTGTGGTCTGGGGGGCTATGCCCCTTGCCAGGCTGCACTCACCTGACAAGGTGGCTTCCGAGGAGCTGAGGAGTGGCATTCGCTGCTCACTCACCAAAGCTGAGCACCAACTGTGTACAAACGTTGCAGAAGGATCTAGGGACACCAGGATGTAGGGGAGCAACGCGGTGATCTCAAGGAACAGACAGTACTGGGCTAATCTCTTACCTGGCCAGGATTCTGTTGCTTTACTACCACCTCTGGCTGCCAGCACCAGCTTTCTGTCCTGTTCAGACTTCTTTGTTTCCATACCTCCTTTCCTTTCGTTTTTTTGTTTGTTTGTTTGTTTTGTTTTTTCCAGTGCCAATTCTGGGGCTGGAACTCAGGGGCTCTATGTTCTCACTTGGCTTTTTCCTGCAAGGCTGGCACTCTATCACTTGAGCCACACTTCCACTTCTGGCTTTTGGTGGTTAATTGGACGTGAGAGTCTTAGGGATTGTCTACCTTAGTTGGCTTCGAACTGGGGTCCTTAGATCTCAGGCTCCCAGCAGCCAAGATTACAAGTATGAGCCATCAGCAGCCACCATTCCTTTCCTTTTAAATGATGTGAATTAGATTCATAAAATTACAATGAGATTAGACCTAGGAGTTAGACTCTCTCTGCTTCTTTTCAGATCCTGAAACATAGATGTGTAAAAGTTCTAGTAGTTGCCGGGGCCTGGTAGCTTATGCCTGTAATCCTAGCTACTTGGAAAGCTGAGTTCTGAGGATTATGGTTTGAAGCCAGTCTGGGCAGGAAAGTCCATGAGACTCTTATCTTCAATTAATCACCAAAAACAAAAAACAAAACAAAAAAATCAAGCCAGATGTGGAGCTGTGGCTCAAGTGGTAAAGTGCTAGCTGAGAAAAGAAGCTGAGGGACAGAACCCAGGGCCAGCATCTAGAACTAGCGTCCAAAATAAAATAATAAAATAGAAGTTCTACTAGTATATTTTTTGTGTATACATGTATTCACACTCATTTCCTATAAACAAATAATCCACTAAGAGCATTTCTAGTAGTGTGTAGGTCCAGAGCTATAAAATCAACATTCAGTGTGAATCATAAATTATAGTTAAGCATACAAAGCTAGCAAGAACTGTAATATGAGATTTTGTTTTTATTGTAGGTCTGTTGAGTTGGAATAAGTCTCATGCCTAGTGGCTGAGTGGAAAGATTCTTCTAGAAAAATGAAAGGAGCTGAAAGCTGAGAATTGGTGGCTCACACCTGTAATCCTAGCTACCCAGCAAGCTGAAATCTGAGGAATGTGGTTTAAAGCCAGTCTGGCTGGACTGGAAAGTATGTGAAACTCGTATTTCCAATTAACCAGCAAAAAGCCAGAAGTGCAGCTGTGGCTCAAGGGGTAGAGCACCATCCTGGAGTGAAAAAGCCAAGTGAGAGTATAAAGCCTTGAGCTCAAGTACCAGTGTCAGTACACACACACACACACACACACACACACACACACGCACGCACACACACACCTAGCAGATTTAGTGTTTGATTTTTTGTTTGTGTCCATCTGGGCCAGTCTTAGAGCTTGAACTCAGGACTTTGGCACTGTCCTAAGTGCCACTTCCCACTTTCTGGTAGTTAATTGGAGATACAAGTCTCATGGACTTTCCTGTCAGGGCTGTTTTCCAGTGGTGATCCTCAGAGCTCAGCCTCTTGAGGAGCTAGGATTATAGGCTTCAGCTACCCACGCCCAGCAGGTAGATTCAGATTTATCAAATAAAACGATAATAAAAGCAAAGCATCACCTCACGTGGTGTCTGATTTTCTAAATAGCCCAGATCTCAGGAATAAGCCCAGAAGGCAGAGGGCAGGGTCCGGGAAGGCCTCTCATCCACCCTCCAACTCTCAGCTCTGCTCATCAATTCTGCCTGTGTGGTGAAATCCACAGATGTGCCACAACTCACCCCCCTTCCCCCGGGAGGCTCGGTCAGAACCTGGCCACACAGATCAGACCAGGTGGCTGACCAGTGCACTAGGGACATCTCCCTCAATCTGCTGGAGGACGGATGAGAGCCACACACAGCCACCTTCCTGGGATGTGTTTTCTCTGCTCCAGAGAAGCCACAGTCCCACATTCTTCTTCCTGGGGGCAAAGGACCAGGCATATGTAACGGATTAAAGCTAATGTCTCATTTCTAATTCCATTGATTCCTTCAAGACACCAAGTTCTGAGGACCTTTTGCTTCCTCCTCCACGGCTCCTTCCCCCAGGGAGAGGACAAAGGTGCTGCTTGGCCTAGCAGCAGGGATTCGGCCTTCCCTGTAACCCAGGCTCAGCCTCCCAAGCCCAAGTCTGAGGTCTGATCCACAGAAACTCATCTGTGCATCTATCTGTCTCTCTCCCTTCCCATTTCCAAACCACCAATAATAACACAAAGTTCCCTCTGCTGGGCCCAAGTTCCCTCTCTGACTTCTGCCTCCAAAGTATGGGCTAGTCCCCCCCTTCCCCCTGCCCATCTTTTACATTTTCTTGTGGTTTGCTAGGAATGCTTTTCCATGATCTGTTTTGAGGTTACCATAGAAAATAAAGAAAAAAACTAAGGCCCTATGGATCTTCCTATTTTTCCTTTCTTTTCTTTTCCTTCCTTCCTTCCTTCCTTGCTTCCTTCCTTCTTTCCTTTCCCTCTCTCCCTCCCTCTCTCTTACCCTCTCTCCTTTCTTATTCCTTTCTTTCTTTCTTTTCTTTTTTTCTTTCTTTCTCCCTCTTTCCCTCCCTCCCTCCCTCCTTCCTTCCTTCCTCCCTCCCTCCCCCGTCCCTCCCTCTCCTTCCTTCCTTCCCTCCTTTCCTTCCTTCCTCTCTTCCTCCCTCCGTCCCTCCCTCTCTCTCACTCTTTCTTCCTTCCTTCCTTCCTTCCTTCCTTTCTTTCTTTCTTTCTTTCTCTCTCTCTCTCTCTCTCTCTTTCTCTTTTCTCCTGAGGTTTGAACTCAGGGTGTAGATGCTGCCTCTGAGGTTTTGTTTTGCTCAAAGCTAGCACTCTATCACTTGAGCCACACCTCCACTTCTTGGACTTTGCTGGTTAATTGGAGGTAAGATTTCTATGATCTTTTCTTCCTCAGTCTGGCTTTGAACTGCAATCTTCAGATGTCAGCCTCCTCTGTAGCTGGGATGATAGGTGTGAGCCACTGTGCTTGGCATCATCTTCCCTTATTATCCTTTTATATTTCTTTTTAAATGACCCATTTTATTTTTTTACACAAAAAGTTACAAGTTTAGTGCACAGAATCACATTTTAAAAATCCAAATATTTGTAGATGCACAGATCAAAGTTCTTTTTGGTTTTACTGCTATTTGATTAAAAAAGAAACAGCATCATTCTTAATATGTATGTGTGTATTTTCCAAGTCAATGATAACCCTGATATTCATCTTCCTGCGCAAAACCTCAACCACCATCTTGATATGTGTTATTGACAGAACACATCCTCTCCACAAACTTCTCTGTCGGAACTAACTAATGAAAACACTTTTGCCTTTTAATGTTGAATTGCATGTGTACCTCAGGTGGGGTCTATATGCCTTACTCCTATACCATGGTACCTACAACTACAATTATTCTACTTTATGAAATCATATACCTGTTTGTACCAATGACCTTGCAACAAAATATGCTTTCTAGAATGCTACTGAAGGTTTGTTCTCTAAACACTACAGTGTCTACAGGGTTAAAGCGATACGGTTGAGTTGCTGGATGTCAGAGCCAACCATACTTTGAACACCAATTAGAGGGTGGCCAGTGACCATTTCAGCAATGCCTGCCTGAGTTCTAGATTTTTCTCAGAGTGAATTTTTCAGTGTAGATACCCCAGGAGACCTGATCCTGGCTCCTTGGAGCATAACTGGCAGGGGTGGGGGTGGGGTGGAGATTTCTCCTCTTGTCTGCAGAGTCCTCTGGGGTTTCTCACCACTGCCATGGCCCCCCTGTGTTTTTTTGCCCAATTGAATGAGTCACCCGGAGCTCCTCTGCATTCTCCACCGTGAGCTCTCTTTGGTCCAGGAAAAACCTATGTTTTTCACTGTGTCTCAGACCTGCCTCAGATCCCATGCTCAGAAGCTGTGTGATCCCTGCTGCTCTCTTCCCTTCTCTGGGTCTCATTTTCTGCTTCAGTGGAAACAAAGTGCCTTGAGCCAGAATCGGTCTGTGTTTTCCATGACCTCTTCTGTTCCGTGGGCATAGCCAGGGCCTAGGTTTACAAACACTCCTACCCTCCTGCTCTTCTTGACCGTGTGGCTGGCACCACACCAGGACTTACCACTGCTTTAGACGACAGATTCCCTCACCAGGGCCCTCTGGTCCTCAGGCTCTGACCCGTTTTCCACATCATCTATGCTTCACCATCAGACACTTTCTTATCAACCCCTACCCAATCCCACGAGCATTCCCACAAACCCACTGTAACCCCACCTGTAAGGTACAGTGACCTCCTAGATTTGGCCAGAGGTGCTCCTCCACAGGTTTTCTCCCGAGTAAATCCGGTCTATTCTTTGTGTCTGACATCTCCCAGCTCTGTCTGAAGGGGTCAGAATCCAGATCTAACCCAACACTGGCTGCTTTTTAAGTGAAAATTTCCACCAAGTTGCCAAAAGCCATCCCCCCTCCCCCACCGCCGACACACACACACATATTGCATGCTGGTCTCCATCCTCCTGGCTCAGAAATAAGCCAAGTTCACATGCAAACAACGAAAATCAAAGATGCCAAACTCAGATCTGGGGATACAATGATGATAAATGGAAATGAACTTTATCATCCAAAAATATCCGCCACCACCGCCCCTCAAGCTCTGAAGAAATATTGATCATAACTCTCTGCCTGCTGAATAAATCAGAACAAGGCCTGAGATGTGACTCCATGTTGTTTGAACATGGAGGGCAGCCAGTGATGTACTAGAATTTCATAGAAACTAACCTCAGGAGAACGGACATAAATAAAGCCCGTCAACATTTTAAAGAGGAGAATGCAAATAAAAGAGACAATGGAAGTGTTTTCTGTTTATCATTATCCTTGTTGTAAAGCCCTGCTGTGGTGAGACATAGCAGGCCAAGAAATGGAGATGATCTCCTTGGGAGATCATTCTGTGTCTCTGCATCTTTCTCATGCCGATTCCTGCCTAAAAAACAAAGCCATTCACCTCTCTGCACAGGGCATGGGACTGAGGGATTTCAACAGCAGCAACAACCAAATAACCATTTACCGCTGCTTGAATGCTTAAAGAGGCTGTGTGAGCAGTGTAGTTAATTATAAATTATAATGCATAGGGGTAGAGCACATTGAAGTACCAGAGCAGAACAACTCCAGGAAGCAGCTGTTGAGTGAACGCACCCCCTGCAGGTCGGCACTGATGTTGGCTCCAGCCTAGACTCAGGATGGCCCACCCCAAGGTGACCTTCAAGGGACCAGGGGTGGGCCATGAAATCTGCAGGGAGGATGAGCAGGAAAATGAGGCAGCACATTTCAGTGTCTACCGCCAAGATTCCTCCAGCATTATTATTATTAAGACACGCCAGGATTCCTTCCCAACCCAACCTTCATAAAGTCCCAGATCTTTGGGGTATGGCCCAGATTTTTCCAAGCGAGCTATTAGTTCTCCTGGCCTCCAGTCTCCTTCATACACTCTGATGGATTGCCTGTGTTTCCTATCAAAGCCCACAGAGGCTGTGGGGGACAGATGTCCAGTTGGCATTCGGGACATGAGTGCTCCAACACTTTAAAGAACTCTTGGCTTCAAAAGGGTAGAACCTTAGGGCCTCTGGTGAATATTTATTCTGTTCCCCATCTCCAAACAATGCTATAAATGTAGTCTACAGATTAAATGACTAATCAGCCATATAAATGGACAAAAATATCTTCCGAGGCTAAAGTAAGAACAGCTGTCATGATTATAGAACATAGCTGGAAACTCAAACTGGGCTCAGCCCAATAATTTATAGGTATCTCCGCATGTTTACATAAGCGCAGTCAAATGCCAGGATTTCTAGCACGTACCATATGGAAAATTAAAATCATTCCTCCTTTTAGGGGGTGGGAGGTGCCCTAGTTAGATTTTCTGGGAAATAACATTAAAAAATAGAGATAGTAGAGCATGTAGGCATCGGGAGAGCAAAGATCTTCTGTTTTTAAAACTGTGATTTCCAGCTTTCTCCTGTTCGTTAGCTTTTCTTCTGAGATAGTGAATTTCTTTGGAGAGGTGGTAGTCCCGTGGCTTTAACTCAGGGCTTTGCACTCTTGGCTTTTCTTTTTCTCTCAAGTCTGGTGCTCTACCCCTTGAGCCATATCTTCACTTCTTGCTTTTTTGATGAGCGTTCTTTAGAGATGAATCTCTCAGATTTGTCTGCCCCAGCTGGCTTTGAGCTGAGATCTTCAGATCTCAGAATGCTAGGTGTCTAGGATTACAGGCATGAGTCACTAGCACCCTGTCTGGACACTTAATTCTGATTCGAATGACGTTTCTGAAGCTGTGGTGTGGAATGCCAGCACTGTAATTCTTGGGCTCTGGGACAGGGGGAGCATGTTCACGACTATGTTTGCTTTCTAACATGGATTCAGAATAAAACGTTCCCAAAGGGAGAGAAAATAGGGGTGAGCTACCACATGGTTCTTCAGTTACAACAGTGACTTTTCACAGGTTTTTTAAGAGGCTGAGAAGAAAGCTGAAGTTTTTAAGCAGATCAAGTATTTCAAAGAATCATAGAGTTTTCACATTAGAGAAAACTAGATCACTGTATTGTAGAAAGAATGCAAGTGGTTTATTTAAAGTGTGTTTATTGTCCAAAAAAGAAATGTGTCATACAATGTGTCAGGTGGTGTGCTGGTGGCTCACACCTGTAATCCTGACTACACAGGAGGCTGATGGCTGAGGATTGTGGCTCAAAGCCAGACCAGGGAGATTTGGAGGTCTTTATCTCTACTTTACCAGTAAAATGCTGAAAGTGGGGGTATGGCTCAAGTGGAGGAGCACCAGTCTTGAGCAGAAAAAGCCAAGCAAGAGCTCAAGGCCCTGAGCACAAGCTCCAGTATCAGCATCCAAAGACGAACAAAGGAGGGGGGGAGTCATGTTTGTATCAAAACATAACTTGTGCTTCAAAATGTTTATAGAGAGGAAAGTTTAGTGGGAGGGGCAACAGGAAGAGAGAGACAGAGAGGGAGAGACAGAGAGGGAGAGAAAGGGAAAAAGCACACAGACTCACACAAGTGCCAAGAGGCAGACTGCTTAGTGCACGAATACAAAAAAAGAACCCCAAGTACGTGTAGCAGCATCCTCTGCTCTCTTTTCTTGACATTCTTTTCATAATGAAGAAGCCCTGTAACAAAAATGGAACATCTCCATTGAAAAGCCCAGTTTTTGGTAAGCCTGAGCATCAGAAAGACTGCCACTCCCTTTCGCGGAGATTTGGACAGTGTGGTTTGATACAAGTGGCTGGACAAGAACGAAGAGAGCTTCTGGGTTTTTTTCTCTTCTGTGCTCCCTCCCTCCAACCCCCCAACCACACCTAAACCATTCCAGAGAGATGAAACCCTCCCGCGATCCGCTCCCAGAAGGAGGCCGAATGCTTGCTGCATCTGGCCTGGTGCCCTCACATTGTCACAGTTCATAGCTCATCTTTCTCTGTGCCCTCGACAGCTGATCTGAATACAGAGTGTACAGGAACTTCAAAGGGAGCGGGCAGGATGGAGTTGGGGCCTTGATGCTTTAATCAAGATGGATTCAAAACCTTAGCTTATCAAGTAGGAAACTGAAACCAGCAATGGAGAACTAATTGACTGCTGACTAAAAAAAGAACTGACCGTCCTTGCGAAGGTGCCAGAAGTTCAATATGAGTAGATTGAAAGCAATCATACCCGCCGAGCAGTGGATGATGAATGAACTTTACTTGCTGCCTCCAGAAATAACATTAGTGTGTGGAATAGGATAGCCTCCCAAGCCAAGCCTGGTGGGTCACACCTGTAATCCGAGCTACTCAGGAGGCAGAGATCTAAGGATCTAGTTCAAAGCCAGCCCGGGGAAGAAAAATCTGGGAGACTCTTATCTTCAGCTAAGCATCAAAATGCCGAATGTGGAGCTGTGGCCCAAATGGTACAGCACTAGCCTGAAGCAAAAATAAAAAAGCCAACAAGAGCATGAGACACTGAGTTCAAGCCCCAGTACTGGCACACAACAACAACAACAACAACACACACACACACATACATAATCTAGGGAACTATTTTTTTAAGTTAAAAGTATTTAAAAATTCAACTTTTGTTATTAACCTGCATTTGCTATGCACAGTGTACCACAGGAAAAACAAAAACCACATGGGTAGATTTCAACAAATTTATGACGAAAGAACAATAGAATTGGACTATCAATGCAATCCTAAAGAGCTTAGGGAGAGGGTGTTGAGAATCATTGACTAGTAACATCACAAAATGGTCTTTGGAACATGTGTTCCCCTGAGGAAAAAGTACCTCCCCCACAGGGTGCAAAAACTAAAGCAAAACCAGAAACCAAGTCCATCACGCAAAACCCTGGCGTAGGCACCTAAAGGCACAGGGCAAGCAAGGTGCAGAACTTGTTGTCTATAGAGAAGTGATTTGATTTCTTCAAGTAAATAAACTCTAAGGAAAAGTAGAAATGGAGGCGAATCCTATTGATTAAAAGAGAGTCAAAGGGGACAAAATGAAAATAGTGTTTAAGAATGAGCTGTGTGCTGGTGGCTTGCTGCTGTCATCCTAGCTACTTGGGAGGCTGACATCTGAGGATCATGGTTCAAAACCAGACCCTGGAGATAAATCCAAGAAACTCTTATCTTCAGTTAGCTAGCAAAAGGAGGAAGTGGAGGTGTACTTCAAGTAGTAGATCCTTGAGCAAAAAAGCCAAGGGGGAATGTGTGGCCCTGGGTTCAAGCCACAGTACTAACATACACACACACATAATTCACACAGAGAGACCAAAGGAGGAATAGCCTTAGGAAAGGATCGCAAAGACTCAATAGTTCAGTGCATATGATCATAGAAAACGATGTTGAGGGAAATGAACTCCAAGAAATGGAAAAGAGATTTCTTTTTGTTATTTTGCTCCCCATTCCCTCCTCTGTTGCCGTGCTTTGACTTTTGTAACTTTTGTCTCATATGTAAGTTTATCTGTTTAGCGGAGGGCGAGGGGGAGCACAGAAATGGAGGGACAGAGGGTCAACAAATGCACCAGTGATACTTACTAGACACCATGTTGAGAATTAACTATACAACTTGTTGGGGGTGAGGGAAAAACTGGGAGAAAACAAGGGAAGAGGTGACACTGTCCAAAAAAGTAATGTACTCATTACCTGAGTAACATATAGCACCTTTACAATAACAATTTTAAAAGGCACAATTAATTGTGCAAATTCTGTGATAGACATGGAGAAAAACCTGGGCTTAAGATCGGCAAGTGGACAGTGTGGGGGCTGGTGGAAGGAACTAGAAATGAACACCTGACCTCATCATTTGGTACAGGCCTGGCCAGGTGTCGGTCCTCAGGAAAGACTGTGGTTTGGTGTCAGAGACACTGATGTACCCAGGAACAGCTGGAGAAGTCAGGACCCGTGCAGGGAAATGCCAGGCTGTCAGAACCATGAGCCAACGGGGCCTCTGTAACAGAATGCTTTGTCTGCCCGTCCACGTGTCTGTCAACATGACATTTTGGGTCAATAAATATTCATCAAGATGCTCCTTTCCAGCTGACCTGTGTCCCCCCTCCTCTGCAGGAGAAAATAAACAGGGTTTGTGGTTGCAAGGTATGTCTTTCCCTTCAGAGCTGCCGTGGTGCTCTGTGGGTGAGCTGAGAACTCCAGCTGTGGTCTCTGCGTGCCTGTGACTTGTGTGTCTCACAGTGGGGATGGAGCCAGCTCCTCTGCTGTATGTTAAACGGCAATGAGGGAAAGAAAGGGGAACTGTTAAGGAGACAGGGGTACACAGTGGCAGCCATAACACATGGCAGGTATTGCATGGCCCATCATGGTGCTTTTTCCCATAATGCCCTGGGCTCCTGCTCCATTGCTTCTTCCCATAATGCCCTGGGGTGCCCCCACTCAATTGATGACAGAGCTGGGGCAGCAGATACACAAGCAATTAATCAATCAGTGCAAAGGCTGGGGGAGGAGCCCCACGCCATAAACTACGTGCTTTATAGTACACTTTATATACCAGAAAGAGAGACACCATTGGACTCATCTTTGAGGTCCTTCTCCAAGGAAAGGGTCTTGTTACTTTTTTTCCCCATAGCTCTCTTTTCACTTCCAAATGAATGTACTGTTTATCCGAGGCATTGTCTTGCCATTCAGTTCACTAACAGATGGAGAAGACACATCTGGACTCCTGGGGCATCATTGGAGCTGTTCTTCCAGGCTACTAGGAGTAATTCCAGTAACACAGTGCCACCCAAATGGCAACTCTGAGACACAAGCAAAGCCTTTCTCCACTGTATCCCAATGTCTCTTGGCACACATCTACCTTGGCTTTACTTCTCACTTACTATGGTATTCCTGCCTCCACCAGGCGATTGGGAGTCATTTATTCATTCATTCAATATTGACATGCAACTCTTGGTGTGCAAGATATTACACTAAACAAAGAAATGAACAACACAGCTATTCTTAGAGCTAAGAAGCAGCTATTAAAGAACACGTACACACATATGCACAGTACACATGCTTTAAGTGCTAAGAAAGGAAAGAGAGGTGAATGGTCACAGAGGGACCCCTACTAGAAATCACCACATTAAAATCACCACAGTGAGAGAATAAACAGAGACTAGAAAAGCTGGTGCTTGTGGGAGTAAGTCGCTTGGCAGAGTGTGTGCCCGGAGCAGAGGTCACAGGGACTGTGGTGCAAGACAGAGAAGAAGAAAAAGACAAGGTCATTAAATGAAGTGTGGATTGGCCAGGGTAAGGAGCTTAGATTTTTTTTTAATCTTTCTTTCTGTGGTTTTTTTTTAATTGTGAAAATACTGTACAGAGGGGTTACAATTACATGGGCAAGATAATGAGTACATTTCTTATCAAGCAATGTAGCCTCCTCCTTTGTTTCCCCTTCTCATCCCTTCCCATCCTCCCCTGCCCCCCAGGAGCTTAAATTTTTGTACATGTGTGTGCCAGTCCTGGGCACTGTCCCTTCATTTTTCATTCAAGGCTAGTGCTCTACCACTTGAGCCACAGTTCTATTTCTGGCATGTGTGTGTGTGTGTGTGTGTGTGTGTGTGATTAATTGGAAATAAGAGTCTCATGGACTTTCCTGCCCAGGACAGCTTGGAACCAGGATCCTTAGATTTCAGCTTGGATTATGGTATGAATCACTGGTACCTGGCCATACTTAATTTTTTTTGATGATGGGAACATACTCTATAATCCTGTATGTAACATACATATTTGAACATTTTAAAGCACATTTGCCTAGATTTCCTGTCAAGTTTCATTTATAAGCTTCATGCACCTTGATTTTCTTTGAGTATTAAAGTATGTTTGGAAAGTGACAGTTATCATTCATATCTTATGGAGGATTTTATTGGGATGCAGATGGATTCTCATCTCGGGGGTATGTGCAAGCAGCCCTCTGAACACCCTTTCTGAGGTCAGAGCGTCTCATCCACAGTACCTCCCAAGGTAGGCTATCCCTAGATGCTTTGCTGCTGGCATCACAAAGCAAGCTTTGGCAGTCAGAGGTGCCCCTGTGAGCCCTCGGCTTGGAAGGAGCTGGGTGTCAGCACCATCTACCTCAAATGAATGCGGCCAGAGGGCTGAATGGCTGAGCTCCTGGCACCAGAAGCAAGCACTGTAGTTGAGGCTACAGCGTCTCTGCAAGGAGCAGAGTGTTTGCCGAGCCCTGGCAGCAGAGGTGTTTTCTCTGGAGCAAACTGTGGTATGGTTGGGTGTTATTTCTGGCCTCATCATTCCTAAGTCTGCTTCTCTTGCTCTCCAGAGGATTCTGTGACTTGTTTCATATTTTTAAGTTATATTTCTGTTTAAACTAGTTAAAGTGGATTCTACTGTTTACAACAAAGAACTGTGCATAAGCCAGTGGCTCATTCCTATAATCCTAGCTACTCTGGGGGCTGAGATTTGTAGATCACAGCTCAAAGACAGGCAGAAAAATCAGAGAGATTTTTATCTCCAATTAACCAGAAAAAGGCTGAAAGTGGTAGAGCAGCAGCCTTGAGTGGAAAAGCCAAGCAGGAGCACAAGGTCCTGGGTTCAAGCCCCAGTCCTCCTCTTCCTCCTTCTCCTCCTCCTTTTCTTCCTCCTCCTCCTCTTCCCCTCTCTCTCTCTCACACACACATACAAATACACAATACTATGTACCATAGTATTACTTTTGTTCCCACTTTGTAGATGAAGAAATTGAGATAATAAGAAATTATTGAGGCCAGACAAAAGCCCAAGAGTTTTGAAGCAAAATCTAGTCTCTACAATGCCATGTTCACATCTGGAATATATTTATATAGTTTTTTTTAAAAAGATTATTAGTAATTAGCCAAGATGTTGGAGCATGGAATATCCCAGAAAAAAAATCTAAAACCAAAATATCCCAGTACTGACTATAAATCAAGTTCCTTCACAAAAATGACAGTTACCACCAATAGAGTAGAAATGATGGAAGGACTGAGCTTAGAAGGTGAGTTATAAGCTAAATGTTCTACAAATACAAGTTGTCCAGGTAAATCCATGTAGCTCACAGTCTAAGTTCATTGTTTATAATTATTTGGATTATTTTCTTGGTCTTGGCTGCCTGGGGTCAGCTATTTTCTCTTAAGAAACTGAGATAGCTAATTGGGAAGGAAGATAGGAGAAAATTAAATTTTTCTCCTATATAACACCCCTATTGTATTCCTGTTACTTTGGCCTGTATGAATATTTTGTATCTTTGGGATGCCCACTCCTGTCTCCAAATCCTTATGAGAAGGTCGTGGGATTGAAAATAGAATTCCCACGTCATGAATAACTCTTGGGTCATTGGTAACACTGTCCATGCACCTGCAGTGTACAGAGGTGCCATCATTCATGGATGATATTGAGACCTGGACACATGAAACGTTGCTTTGTCTGCCAGGGGTGTAACTACAGGACCAGGAGAGAACATCAGATTTGCTGACCCCCATTTCCTCAGCAGCACTGGAAGCTTAAGTCATTTATTAGCTTATCTAAGAAATGTACCTGTCACACCAGTCCAATGTCTAAATTAAAAATCTGGTTATGGTAAGAGTTAAATGTTAAATCCATGAGAAATTGTGACAGTGAGAACATGGCCAGGCAACTTCAGGAATACTCTGAACTACGCCACCATCATCATCCGTTGGGTGGGTAAGTGAGAAGTCTAAAATAGCTTTAGAGAGAAACCATGGACACATTCCCGGGGGAACTGAGATAGAATTTCCACCCTGCCTTGAAATGCAAAAATGTAACCCGCCAAGTTTGATGAAGAAGAGAGCTTTCGGCAGATACCAGGAGAGCGGCTAACTCCCATGAAACAATGTAAGATGGAGTGTTTAAATGTTTTAAATGAAAATATTTTTTAAATAGGCATTACTATATCCACATGAATAAATAATATTTTTTGTTTCAATAAAATCCAAGATGTGTTTTACCCAAAGGGCCATTTGTACTGACTCTGGGGGTGGGGACACAACTTGGGTTATATAGAAGGAACCTTTAAATTTCTGATTCATTTCCCCTTAAATCATCCAAATATTGCTTTTTATGGTCTGTGTAATGGCCAAACTGTCTCTAAGGGAATGTTAAAGTGTTTCAAGCCTTGCTCCTCTTAAAATAAAATAAAATAATGCTTAAAAAGGAGGAAGTAGGTTCTAAGTGAATCTACATGGCCTAGAAGAGTTCTCGTCAGTCTCAGATCTAAGATGTGTAAGTGAATTCTGATTTCTCAACATGTAAGTGCCCTTTGTATAGATGCTGCATTGAATGTTGGGAACATGTCATCCTATCTAAACAATGAACTTGGCCCTTAAAGCCATTAGAAACTGTCTTGATATGTTTTGGGGTAAAGTTATTGTGTCATCTATGCCACATGTTGTTCAAATATAAATCCAAGAGACAGATACGTGTGCGCGCACGTGTGTGCATGTGTGTGCATGTGTGCATTCACGCCAGTACTGGGATTTGAACTCAGAGCTTGAGCCCTGTCCCTTAGAGGTTTTGCCCAAGGCTAGTGCTCTATTTCTTGAACCACAGCTCTGTTTCCAGCTCCTTGGTGATTAATGAGATAAGCATCTCACAGAATTTTCTCCTCAAACTGGCTTCGAATTGTGATCCTCAGAGCTCAGCCTCCTGAGTAGCTAGGATTACAGGCATGAGCCACCAGGACCCGGCTCTAGTTTGCTTTTTAACCAATCATCATTCTCCCCCACCTCTCCCAACTCTACCTAGGAATAAATCAATATCTGAACAGTTCTTTTGACTTCTGCCATAGATGCTGTGTTGTTATCCTGTCCATCTTTCTTTGGATTCAAGGTGGTCTTTATCCAAATCTAAATGGCCAGCTTTACAATAGCTTGGAAACACAGAACTTAGACTGGATTTCTTCTGTGTCCAACCATTACATGGGAAAAAGCTGCATTTACTCTTTGCTTTCTTAACCCTTCCAAGTCAGGTGCTGTAATCCTAGCTACTCAGGAGGTTGAGATTTGAGGATTGTGGTGTGAAGTCAGCCTAGGCAGGAAAGTCCTATCTTCAATTAACCAGCAGAAAGCCAGAAGTGGAGCTATGGTTCAAGTGGTAGTACTCTAGCCTTGAGTGGAAAAGCGAAGGGATAGCACCCATGCCCTGAGTTCGAGCCACAGTATTGTTACCAAAAAATTAAAAAAGAAAACATTAAACACAATGACAGTGAATCTTGAAAGCCAGGAAACAAATAATGTACCCCCAAGGCCTGCACCTGGGGGAGACTCAGGACACAGCACAAGGAAGGGGAAGCCAGCAGAGACCAGGGGCCTCCATAACCAGAGGCAGTGGGGTAGAAGTCCAGGACGACAAGGGAGAAGGTGCGGGCTTGAAAGGACTACAGGCAGTGGCTCCCAGGGAGTCAGGAATGCTTCCCCTTCCACCAGCCACAGTGAATCAGCTGAGCTCTATAATGGGGAGAGTTTTCCCTACTATATGCTGCTTCTTAGTAGTGACTGTGAACCAGAGAAGATCCTAAGTGCTCATGAATTGAGAAGCTATAAAATCATACTACCTTTATACTACAAGCCACAAAATGTACAAAGAAGTGGTCATAGATTAATTTCCACATCTCCAGAATACATTGCAAACAGAAAAGGCAAGGAGGGAAGCTATGTATATATGTATATTTCTAATATTTATCGGTGTATATGTATGTGAGTATATGTGTATCTATAGGTAGATATAGTTGTATACCAGAGTATTTATATGATGTAGATGAGTACATGTATATGTTGAATGTGCATGTGATGTACATGATGTGTGTACATTTACACACAAAGTGCACCCATATATGTATACATACACATGTGATATACATATATCACCATGTGTATAAAATGAAGGCAGGATTACACATATGAACACAGACAGATACATACTCAGCTACATAAACTCTGGAACAATATGTTTAGAAGGAAGTGAAGTTGGTTGCTTCCTAGTATGGTGTGAGCTGGGTAATAGGAGTAGCAGCCATACTTTCTGCCCACTATATCTGCTTTTGTACCTTCTGAGTTCTCAACCAGACATAACTCTCAGTATCAATAATAAAAATTATAAGAAAAACCCTCAAATCACTATGATCTGTGTGCTGGTAGCCAATTATTTCTCATCTTCCTACTTCCCCCACCTTGGGCAGTCCACATTGCTTCGGAAAACAGAATGGAGAGAAGAATACATCAGGATGTCTTGCCTCTAGAGCTGGCTGTCTGTGTGGGTTTGTAACACCCTACTTTTAAATCCACAGGGATTTAAAAAGGAATTTAGCTTATGTGAAAATTGGGTAACAGTCAGAAAAGAACCGCCAGAATGATTAAATAGAGTGGAAAGACTGGTTTGTTCAGAAAGATGAGAAACCCTCTGTGCGTCCGTTGGCTAACTGACAGTATGGCCGGCTTGCGGTTAGCATATACAAGTAACTCGACAAGTTCAAATGCCAGAAAGGGAGAGGAGCAGCTGAAGAGAGGGGCAAAAATAAGTAAAATGAAATGACATTGAAAAAAAATGAAATGAAATAAAATGAAAATGGCAAAAGATAAACAAAAGGAGAGATCTCCAAACAAAAAGACTTGTATCTGCCTCTCATCTGTCTGTCTGTCTGAAGCCAGGGATGTCTTGTTCCTTGGATAACAGCCTAGATCGCCTTTGCCTTCGAAGAGGAGCTCAGATCAGCTGCTGGGAGGCAAGGTCTCATCCACAGCTTCTTCTCTGGGCTTAAGCTTCTTTTCCCACTCCTTGGACTGAAGCTCTCATGAATCTGAGTAGACACTTGCTTTTTCTTCCGTCTCCATGGGCACCCAATGAGGATGATACGTGGGGGTCTGAGAAGACATTCATCATTCAGCCATATCCAAAGCCTTGCTGCATAGCTGTGTATAATGAGGCCTGGAAAAGACTGCGGTTGTGTGTGTGTTTGTGTGTGTGTGTGTGTGTGTGTGTGTGTGTGTGTGTGCGCGCGCGCCAGCACCAGAGCTTGAACTTAGGCCTGGGTGCTCTTCCTTAGGTTTTGCTTTTGTTTTAGTTTTTTCACATAAGGTTGGAGCTCTACCACTTGAGCCTCAGCTCCACTTCTGCCTTCTTGGTGCTTCATTGGAGATAAGAATCTCATGGACTTTTTATGCCCAAGCTGGCTTCAAACTGTGATCTTCAGATCTCAGCATCCTGAGTAGCTAGGATAACAGGTGTGAGTCACTGGCACCTGACTCAAGCCTCTATTTTCTAGTGCTTTGGGTTCTTCTAAAACAGTGAGATTTGTGGGATGGGGGAACCACAAACAGTCCCTAAAGCTGCCAAGAACAGGCATATGTCATAGTCAGCAACAGGAGGCATGACTTACGCCTGGGAAATGGCTGGGCCTCCTGTGGGCTGCTTCTGGAAAAATCTGAACAATTCCCTCGAAACCATCAGCTCCAACTGTGAGAAATGTGGCCCTTGATGGCAAAGAAGGGAAAGGCCACTGAATTCAAAAGCTCCTAGTGACCTTCCAAGGTCATGTGGTTACTTTGCTTCAGGTAGGTGCCCTTGGAATTCTGGGTAATCCAAGGAGGAGGAGTAGGCAGCCTGTCCTGGAGACACTGAGACAGAAAGAAACATACATTCACCAGCACTCCACTCCACACCAGCCACAGAAACATTGCAGGTTATAGCTGGCTTGCATTCATTTTGTTTTTTCTAGTTTCTTCTGAGAGACAAAGAAACCAGTTAAGAAGACTAAGGAGCGTGGTACTGGCAGCTTACACCTGTCATCCTAGCTACTCAGGCGGCTGAGATTTGCAGATTGAAGTTCTGAGCCAACCCAGGCAGGAAAGTCTGTGAGATTCTTATCTCCAATTAACAACAAAATGCCAGAAGTGGAGGTGTGGCTCAAGTGGTAGAGCACTAGCTTTGAGCAAAAAAAGAAAAAAAAAACCCTAAGGGACAGTGCCCTGTCTCTGAGTTTGAGTTAAAAACTAGTAAAGGTGCATACGCGCGCGCGTGCGCGCGCGCACACACACACACACACACAAATTTAAGAACCAGAGATGCTCAAAATTGCCCAGAGACATGAATTCAAAACTTGAGACCTCATTCTGTATCCACTTTTTACCCTCAGGTCTGAAGAATAGCAGATCTCCCTTCTCCCAGGGTCTCTGGGAGAAGACAACTGATCTACCTGCTAGTGTATTATTGAAGTTCTTGAAATCTCAAATTTTTACAACTTTCCAGGGGATATTGGTACATGCTAACACCTTCTCCCTCTCCTTCAAAAGAAAAGAGAAATGGAGAAAAGGAGAGCAGGGTGTAAAATGGCTGAGCTATGTGTGGAGCGGGGTCTGAGTGTGCGCAGCAGGGCCATCTTACCAGGTAACGATGGGGAGAGCCCATAAGGAGGTGGTTAACTCCAATCCTGAGATGAATACTCTGAAGAGAGAGAAAAAAATATGTCAATCACACTTTGCCTTTGACACAAGGAAATTCCTTGAAACTGAGAATGGAGAGTGGAAGGGAGGGAGAAGGTCTCCTCGTGTGGGTGGCCAGGAAACCAGGGGGCCAGAAAAGCAGGAGAGGAGAGAGGGAGAAAGAGACGGGGCAGGGGGAGAAAAACACAAGATTGAATTCTAATCAAAATGCTATGAAGCGTTCACACCAGGCCTTGAGAGAATATTAACAAGGTTACCCGAGGGGGGGGCCTTTAGCCCCAGGAATTATTAGTGAATATGGAATTATATTTGCACAAACACTACCAGATGCAAGAAGCTAAATGTCCTGCAGATGTGGAGGCAGCCGGCATGTTTCAAATAGGCGGCAGCTTTATTTGCTTTGCCCATTCTCCCAGAGTCTGGGCGGCATGATTCTGAGGGGTTACATTTCTGGAATGACCACCACCCCATGAGCCCTGCTTTCCCAACTCTTTCTGGCCCCCCGAAAGTGTCTCTTCCCAGGATTGCGTGGAGAGGCCCTGGGGTGGGTGTGATGAGTCTACCAGCTGACCTCTGCCATCCCCATTGTGGGGGTAGAGTGGGGGGCAGGGAGGAGGGAGGATCTACTCCTCCAACCAAAGGTTTTTTCCTGATGAAAAGATGAAAGAGTTTGGAGTCAGGTATATCAAGGCATTTTTCACAGAGAAACCAGTGCTTCAGGGAAGAGAATAGCAACACACACACACACACACACACACACACACACACACCACAAAAGGCAAGTCTTTTTCCTTAGAAATCATCAAATGCGGGGGCTGGGAAGGTGGCTCAGTGGTAGAGCACTTGCCTTGCATGCCTGAGGCCCTGGGTTCGACTCCTCAGCACCACATAAGCAAAAAGAAAAAGGCCAGATGTGGCGCTGTGGCTCAAGTGGTAGGGCGCTAGCCTTGAGCTGAAGAGCTGAGGGACAGTGCTCAGGCCCAGAGTTCAGGCCCTACACCGGACCGAAAAAAAAAATGAAAAAAAGAAATCATCAAATGCACAGAAATCAGTCTCATTTAGATTCAGTACCTCTGGGGTGGGAGGCATGGCTCAGTTGGTAGAACACAAGCCAAATGAGCAAAAGTGGTAGTTACAGAGTTCAAGTCCCAGTCCCAGGCCTGAAAGAAAAGAAAAGGAAAGAAAAGAAAAGAAAATATTAGTACTGCTGAGGGACACTGCCTCCCCTCTAACTACATTTGGGAAGTCTCTGAGCTGAGACCCAGACCTCACCTGTTCACTCTGACCAGGAATTGCTGTATGGTGAGAAGGATAGGCTCAGCACAGGAATAGATGTGGAGAGGCAGTTGACTTTCACACTTCCTTCCGAGCCTCTGGGTGTGCCAGGGGTGGTATGTTTTGTGTAGTTATAAAATTAAAGTGTTGGACACCAGTGAGGTGACGCAGCCCTGAATTTCCCCTGCCACATTTCCCCTGTGGTGTGGAATGGAGTGGAGCAGAATGAATTAGATCGCTTCTCTGCAGAGTCGATTACTCATCACACATCTATATGTCTGTAGCTGGTTATCACTGGCTGCTCCCCTGGTGAGTTGGGGGACCAAAGATACACGATATTAGAGTGTGAACGTGTGGTACCATGCCAACCTCTGAAATTAGGAGGGGAGAGGATGGGAAAAAAGATTTGAAATTCAGATCCAGTCACTGGTGACTTAAGTCTGAAGTCCTGGCTACTCAGGAGGCTGAGATCTGAAGATTCCAGTTTGCAATCAGCACAAACAGAAAATTCCATGAGACTCGTATATCCAATGAGCTAGCAAAAAAAGCCAGAAGTGAAGGTGTGGCTCTGGTGGTAGAACCCCAGTCTTGAGCAAAAAAAGCCAAGCCAGAGCTCAAGGCTCTGAGTCCAAGCCCTAAATACCAGCACTGAAACAAACAAGCAACAACAAAGTCACAGAGTCAGAAGCTAGTTGTGGAAAAGTTACATAGACCTTATCATTTGTATTTTTTTGGTGAAAATACCATATAGAGGAGTTACAATTACATGGGCAAGATAATGAGTACATTTCTTATCAAGCATTGTTGCCTCCTCCTTTGTTTCCTCTTCCCATCTCTCCCCCTCCCCCCCAACTCCCCTCCACCTCTACCTCGCCAAAGTTGTAAAGTTCGTTTTTCTACATAACAACTTGTACATCTCATTGTTGCAATGGGTCCACCTGTATCCCTATTTTATTTAAGTGATTTGTTTTTTCCCTTCCCCTCCACAAATTATACCAATATCAAATACAGTGAAAGCAGGCGTTATACCATGGGGGAGGGACATACAAAGCAACAAAGAAATCATCTTATAAATATGTTAGAAACAATCACAAGAAAGAAAAAACATTTGAGTCCTTATCTTGGGATTCATTTTGCCTAACATCAACTTATCTGACCTTTTCTGCTTGTCTCAGACATATACTAGTTATTGCAAATAAGGGAAACTATAGGACATGTTTCTTTGGGCCTGGCTTACTTCACTTAATATAATTTTTTCCAAGTCTTTGTAAAATCTTGTACTATTTAGGTGCACATTTAGATTTCAACTTGTAATCAAAGTGTAGGTGTGGCTCAAATGGTAGAGTGACAGCCTTGAGTGAAAAAGCTAAGGGTCAGTGCCCAGACCCTGAATTCAAGCCCCAGTACCTGTACACACACCTGCACGTGCGCACACACACACACACACACACACACACACACTACTTATAGAGAATTTTCTGACTATAATCACATAAGGAGATGAGGCTTTTTAATTTATTTTTTATGCCATTATTCAAGCTTGAACTCAGAACCGCACGCTCTGAGGCTTTTTCACTCCAGGCTGGCATTCTATCACTTGAGCCACAGCTTTACTTCTGGCTTGTTGATAGTTCACTGGAGATAAGAGTCTTATGGATATTTCTTCTCCAGATTGGCTTTAAACTTTGATCCTCAGAACTTAGCCTCCTGAGTAGCTAGGATTATAGGCATGAGCCACCAATGACCAGCTTTAAAAAAAAAACAAAACTCTTTTTATTTTTATTTTTTGTTTTCTTCACTACCTCAGCACCTTTCATCTTGCTTTCAAAACAAAACAAAAAAAGTAAGTCTATTTTGGGTTAAAACTCAACATATCACTTCTGTGGTAGGACAGAAATTCATCCAATTTCTGGCCTAGCTCTCCAAATTCTAATATTTGCTTTTAGCTCTGTAGCGTGTAACAGCCCCAGATGACACTGCTTCCGTATGCCCAACTACAGAGTAAGGCTTGCATATGTCTTTCCCATCTACAAAGATCTCATGGGACACAAGAGTTAAATGATTGATGACTGAAAGCTCTTGTGCACACACAAAAATGCTTATTCCCAAACTTTCCCAAGTCTGGGGGTGAGTCCCAGAAACTTGGTGCTGTCCACGGGCCCTGGCTTGTCTCCCCTACAAGGGCCATCTGGGCTAGGTCCCCTGCTCCTGCCCTAGGCTCAGCCACAACCTCCAAAACATGATGTCTGCCTTCTGGTCAAGCAGGAGCCACCTGCTGGTTGCATGGTCATTTTCTACTTTCCACCCACTTTCCACTTTCCACAACAGAGAGCCCAGAAATAAATTCATCTGTTTTATGGCTGATTGGTTTTCAACAAAGATGCCAAGCAAGAACAATGGAGAAAAGATATTCTTTTTAGTACATGGTGCTAGAAAAATGACTGATTCACTGGCAGAAGAATTAAATTTGACTCTCATAAATTTGTTAAGGGATTAATATCCCATATATATGTATCTATACATATATATGGTAAAACAAAGTGTAATTAAAGTAGGCAGGGGCTCTGAATAGACACTTCCTAAAAGAAGATAACACATAAGGGTCCACAAGTATAGTCAAAATTATCAATCATCACAAACTTAGGTAGACTAGCCTTGCAGAAGTGCTGGATGGGATAATGATCAGTAGAGATGGGGAAGGTCAAGAAGGAGGGGACAGACAGAAATTAAGAGGGACTTCTAAGGATGGGAAAACTACTGGGGAGGGACTAGGAAGAAGGGAAGTCAAGAATAGAAAAAGAGAGCCAGGTACTGGTGACCC
This sequence comes from Dipodomys ordii, assembly GCF_000151885.1. Taxonomy (NCBI): domain Eukaryota; kingdom Metazoa; phylum Chordata; class Mammalia; order Rodentia; family Heteromyidae; genus Dipodomys; species Dipodomys ordii. Next base: position 7,674,838 of record NW_012267294.1, on the reverse strand, counting down.
CATAGCTAGAATCCTAGCCAAGATCTGCAGATATGGGTTCAAAGCCAGCCTGGGGGGAAAATCCATGAGGATCTTATCTCCAATTAACCAGTACAAAGCTGGAAGTACAGCTGTGGCTCAAGTGGTGGCTATGAGTTCAAGTCCCAGTGCCAAACAAACAAAAAACAGTTAATCATGCACTCAAAGCATGCCCATCTCTGTCCCCACAGGCTTCTGGTTGGAGAAATTGACAAATCAATTTCATATGACAAAGCAAAGGCCTTAAAATACTCAGAATCACTGTGGAAAAGCAGGACAATGTGGAAGAACTCACACTCCTGATATTTTTAAGGCACATTGTAAAGCTACAATAAGAGAGTGTATTGTTGGTGTAAAAAAAAAGAGTAATAGGTGTTTAGAGCATGGGAGTCTAGAAATGGACACATGTGGTCAACTGACTTTGACAGAGGAGTGAAGATTATGAAGTACAGAAAGGATGGTCTTTCGCTCAATGATATGTGAACAATTTACATTCATTTGCAAAAAAAAGTGAACTTTTAGTGCGTAACTCCACACCATATGCCAAAAATTAACTCAATATGGATTTTACATCCGCATGAAAAACCTAAAATCGCAAAACATCAGAGGTTGTTTGTTTGCTGAGCCATACATAAGTTACACATATCAGGACATTTCAGCTATAAGTACTCCAACGTGTGTCTGAACAATTAAAAGATTACTTTTTTGTGTCACTGTTATCATACCCAATTAAAGACCCATATATGAACATTACCTAACATGCTATATATACACTGAAGTTTCCTTAATCCATCTAGTACATTCTTTTTCCTGATATTTATTTCAATCACAGTAAATGCCAAGGTTATGTGTTGCATGACTTCAGTTTCCATGTCTTTTTATTTCCTCTAATTTGTGTGTGTGCATATATATATATACACACATATATATGTATATATATACATATATATGTGTGTATATATATATATACACACATATATATGCTGGAGCTTAAACTCAAGCTCTGGGCTGCTGTCTCTTTTTTCACTAAAGACTAGCACTCTGCCACTTGAACCACAGCTTTGCTTCCAGCTTTTTACTTATTAATTGGAGATAAGACTCTCTTGGATTTATCTGCCTGGGCTGGCTTCAAACCAAGATCCTCAGATCTCAGTCTCCAGAGCAGCTGGAATTACAGATGTGAGTCACCAGCACCTGGTTTGCTATGGCTTTGAAAAGAACATTCATTTGTAAAATAAAAGCCCAGAATAGAAGACCACTGGTCAAGGGACAGTAGGGAAGGGCTAGGTGTATGTGTCTGCTCGGCTGCACACACTGCAGAGGTCTGCCCTCCAGCATCAAACCATTGTCACTTGCTTGACTTACTTTTGTTGTTGCTGTTCTTGGTAATTGTGGGTCTTGAACTCAGAGCCTGGGTGCTTTCCCTGAGCCTCTTTGTGCTCAAGGCTAACATTTTACCACTTGAGCCACAGCTCCACTTCCAGTTTTGTGTGTGTATGTGTGTGTGTGTGTGTGTGTGTGTGTGGTTAACTGGAAATAAGAGTTTCACAGAGTCTTTTCCTGCCTGGGCTGGCTTCAAACCACAATCCTCAGATCTCAGCCTTCTGAGTAGCTAGGATAACATGTGTGAGCCACTGGCACCTGGCATTTGACTTACTATTTAAAAGAAAATTAAGAGCCACTCTCCAAAGTGGGTACTGTCCAAAGATTTGCTGAACTCTTGCATTACTGATGCTACCACTCTCCTGACTCATTTCAGCAGGGAAACGATGGAGTGCCCGGGCTGCGATAAAGTCCAACACATCAGTCTACTCTAATTAAGGTTTTGTGACAGACTTAACTGGAGCCCTTCTGGCCTATCACAATCCAGCTGGAAACATCAGTGGTAAATATTTATTTAAGAACTGCAGCAACATTTTCAAGGGTTATTTTTCTAAGTAAACAATTAACATAAAAAAACTATTTTCAAAATGAGAGCTGGACTTCAGATGGTTCAAAATTTGTCCAAATGTGCACCGGCAGGGTTTCCCTTGTACTCAGTTTGATCCGGGATTTCCTGAGCAACTGGGGTCCTGATGATGGTGGAAGACAGCGTCAGACTAGGACGGGGGTCAGTGGAAAAGCTCAGCGTTGAGGGGTAGGGTAGGGGGTGAAAGCTGGAAGGGTGGTTGCCCAGGGGCCTGGGAGAAGCCTGCATCTCGGGTGGCTTTAAGTATTTGGGTTGGGTTGGGAGACACGTGTGTGTGTTTGTGAGTATCCTGTTAGGGAAAAACCCATAGCCACATGCGTGTTCTCTGCCTTGCCTTTGTCCATGTCTATGGTGTGATCTGCCCCACTCCTGCTCTGATCTCCTGCTGAACTACACATGATGCTGCCTCTAAATAGACTCCTGGGAAAGAGCTGAAAAAAGGCCTGTGTCAAGCCAGGGCGTGAGAGGCAGTGACAGACAGGCAGAAGGGCTGCTAACACAGCTGGCTCTGGTTGGGCGGTCCAAGGCCCAAACCGTGCTAGGGACCAGACAGCTCCATGGAGCTGCTTCTTTGGGATTCTGTGCTCCACACTGCCCCCCATTCCCCTGAAGCTTACGTCTCTTCTTAGAACACTTCTGGTCGGGGAATTCTCTGTGTGTGTAGTTCAAGACTCCTCTCTTATCTCCAGGTCTGCCTCAAAGGAGGTCTTGAAAAATGTTCCTGGCCGGGCACTGGTGACTCACGCCTGTAATCCTAGCTCCTTAGGAGGCTGAGATCTGAGGATCACAGTTGAAGTCAGCTCAAACAGAAAAGTTCAATTAACCACCAAAAAGCCAGAAGTGGAGGTGTGACTCAAGTGGTAGAGCAAAAAAGTTAAGGCAGAGTGTGAAGCTTTGGGTTCAAACCCCAGTCCTAGCACACATGCACACACTCATGCGCACACTCGCAGAGAGAGAGAGAGAGAGAGAGAGAGAGAGAGAGAGAAAGACTTGACAGTAGGTAGATGATGTAAACATCAGGCGGAATCCAGAAATAAATTCTATCTTCTTGTTTATAGAAACTGGATTTCCATCCATTTCCATAGAAATGGTGTCCCCCTTCCCCAGAACAGTCTGAACTCCTCTGGGGATTCAGCCACATGGAAAGCGAGAGAACATGGAGGAAGCGCAGCCACAGAGAAGCGTTAGCTGGAACCCCAGGAATAGCTCCACAAAACCAGAATAGTCTATGCACTCTGGCTTTTAAAGGAAAGAGCAAACCACAAGAAAGTGAGCATGTATCAGAGAACTGGGAAATGTTCCCAGGGTTTATCTTAGGCTCACAAAAATCCCTCCTCTTTCCCCTCCAATTCCCTACACTGTATATCTTTAAAATACCCACCTCACAACTCTCTCCTGTGTTCATTTAACCCATGTGCAGATATAGATTGAGCTTATCTTCCACATGACAGATGCTCTCACAGGTCTAAGATGCTGAGCTTACCTTCTAGGTGAATGCCTGGTTAGAAGTTATCTGAGGATTTATCATCCCCCCCCACCCCCTGCACACACACAATGTTACACTTACATTGCTAGTTCTTTCCCACAGTTGTGCAGTTACATTTCTAGCTCTGAATTGAGAGTTTCCATTAGACATTTCCTACCCACCATTAACTGTTTTCTTCCTGTTCTGTGCCTTTGGTCTCAGGGTGTGGGAGGGGAGGAAGTTGACCTTTTTGCCAGATAAATCGTATTCCATTAGCTGGAGTGGCAACACAGGACACATGCTATTAAATCCCAGAGCAGTGAGAGGAGGGAGGATAATTATCTTTCCCTGCCACACCCGCATCTTGCTCCCCACCTGTGAGTGGGTACTGATTAGCTCACTCTTAGGCTAGCAGCTGCCATACACATTATAGTGATCTATAGTAACCAAATAATAATATATTTTTTACTCCTCCCCCTAAAAAATACACCTGCAACAAGAATAGAAAGCAAAACGTTTGGGAATCTAAGGGAACTTCGATCTCAAGTCGTTAGACAGAAGACAAGAAGACCAGGGCAGGAAGTGATGGTGCACACCTGTGATTCCCACCCTTGGGAGGCTGAGGCCAGAGGAGCACAATCTGAAGCCTCCTAGTGAGACCTTGTCTCAAAACAAACAGAAGTATATGTAAGCAAGGCACTAGTGGTTTACGCCTGTACTCCTAGCTACTCTGGAGGCTGAGATGTGAGGATCATGGTTTGAAACCAGCCTGGATAGGAAAGCCCGTGAGAGTCTTATCTCCAAGTAACCACCAAAAAGCCAGAAGTGGAGCTGTGCCAGCCTTGAGCAAAAGAAATTTAGGGACAAAGCGCAGGCCTTGAGTTCAAGTCCAAGGTTGGCACAAAAAATAAAAATTGAATATGTCTGTGTTTGTGTGTGTGTGTGTAACCCCAGAATGAAGCTGGATCAAGGTGTTCTTGCTGACCCTTAGAAAACTGAGATTTGTAGAACAATGCTTAGTATTTAGCATTGGCTGACATATTCTCTATCCCTCCTAATCCTATATTTGCCACATAAAGGTAGGTAAAGCAATTTTGTTTGGTTGAGCACATTTGTCTGGAGTAGTTTTGAGAAGAAAAAAAAAAACCTTGAGGTCCCTTCTCCATCTGTGTGGGAGTGTCTTTCATGGGTATGGACCGCATGTATGCACAGTGTGTGAATGTGGACTATAATCCCTGTGTCTGTATTTCTTAATTATCTGCCTTGGGAGATGACTCAGGGACTAGAGACACAAGAGTGCAGTCAAGAATTCATGAAATTAAGAAAAGTAAGGGAAATTGTAGGTTGAAGTGGTGTGTGTGGGGGGGAGAGAATACTGAAAGGGTTGGCACTGATCAAGATGTACTATATTCATGGACTGTTTTGTTAAATGGCAACTCCTTTGTACAACTACTTAGAGATAATAAAAAATAATAAATGGTTAAGAGGCTATAATAATTCTAAATTTGAAATAACAAGTTACCTCGAATATATAATGTAGAACTTGAAAAGAAAAAGAAGCACAAGAATTATAACATCCCCTCTCCATCTACACTCACTTGCTGTACAGGTAATGAAACGAAGACCTTGAAGGTTGAGGAGTTTATTGAGACCAGTTATGGGGCTAGTTCAACGTGTAGATTTTCTCCAAGTTCACGCTAAGTTCTATTTATTGGGGGGGGGGAGGAGGGAAGGGAGTGAGAGAAAAAAAACACATAGCTGATTGTAATTCTCAGTAGTTGAGAAGTCCAAAGGATTGTGGCTGGCTGAAATGGAATTTACTGAGACAGTGAAATTAATACCCTATTTTTAGCAGGATCAAAATATCGTTTGATCTTCTTTTTAGAAAGATAGAGATCTAAGCATTGTGTATGACTTCCAGTAGTCACAGGCAGACTGCTAAGACCACATCGGATAGGTAAGGGTTTGAATACGGGTGATAGAAAAGAGCTTAAATAAAAGCCTCTCTGGGGAACATTTTGGAGCCCTTGCTTAAGTCTTTCTTCTCTGTAAAACCTACACTTGGAAGTGGAAAGCCTGTTTATCTCAGTAATAAAGTAGCAGGGAGCTAAGGATGATCATTTCCTTATATTTTAATAGTTTAAAAATGTATCTTTAAGAAGAGTCTAAAGGGGCTTCAATTCAATGAATGTGTCAGTTTATGAGGACAACGCATCCTGATCCATGTCACCCCTCCCATCCTTCTCCCAGGATGATTTAATATCAGAATGTCCAAGATCTTGTCTTTAGGGCTGTGTGCACATCTGGGGGAAATACTCCATGCATGGGGGGAAAAAGTGAAATATTCTCACAAAAGTTGATCGTGGCTCATTTCAGAGTTGGAACAAGTGTCCCAAGGTGGAAGAGGCCCCAGTAGAAGAGGGGGGACACAGAAACACGTCCCCCCCAAGGTTCTCCCACAGTTACAGGTGCAGTTTTTTATTTCCTTTAAAGATGTGCTGTGGTGGGCTCAGAGTACAGAGTGAGCCTGGAGCCTTCCACGCTGCTGCATCATCTTTCTTCCTACTGGTGCTGCCCAGCACACACTGAGTCTGCTTTCTGAAAATCCCATGACTCAGTGTGCTCCCTGGCTCCTCCCCTGCCCTGTCTCCGTTAACCCCAAGTCAAATGACGCCTTTAGCAAGGCACCAGTGGCTCATGCGCCTGTCATCCTAGCTACTCAGGAGGCTAAGATCTGAGGATCAAAGTTCAAATTCAGTGTGGGCAAAAAAGCTTCAGATACCCTTATCTCCAATTAACTACTAGAAAGCCAGAAGCAGAGGTGTAGTTCAAGTGGTAGAGCACCAGCCTTGAGTGAAAGAGCCAAGTGAGCCTGTGAGGCCAGGTTTAAGCCCCAGCACCCACAGACATGTACACACACACACACACACACACACACACACACACACACACACACACACACCCTACAGGCACACACATGCATACATATGCACACACATACACATGCACACATGTACACTCACACATATGCCACATGCACACCCGCACACGCACTCCACACACATGTACACACACACCTTTTTGTAGAGGAGGAATCAAGAATCTTTTTTAGTTAGCTTTAAATAGTTGTATAAAGGGGTTCATCATGTCAGTTTATAGATACAATGCACCCTGATCCAGGTTCCTCCTGCTTCTCTACCCCTCCCAACCTCACCCCTCTCCTCCACCCCTCCCAACCTCACCCCTCAGTCACCCCATTTCTCCACCCCTCCCAGTTACCTCTCACCCATCCGAGAACCCTTCATCCATGAGAACCATTGCCTCATATTTTCACTCTAAGAAATTATTTTGAGAAAAAAAATCTCCGTTCACTGTTCACATCCCTTAGTTTGTCCCTTGCTTCTTCTGTTGAATGACATCTTCTTGAAAAGGATGGTGGTGCCTCTCTTAGAACTGCTAAGCAAACTTCCAAAAAACAAGACCAGGCTCTGAGTATTGTTCTCTCACTGAGATAACTTCTCTTGCCCAAACAGCATTGCTTTAAATTATTTATTTTTTGCCAGTCTGGGCTTGAACTCAGGGCCTGGGCATTGTCCTGAGCTTCTTTTGCTCAAGACTGGCTCTCTACCACTGGAGCCACAACACCACTTCTGGATTTTTCTGTGCATGTGGTACTGAGGAATCGAACCCAGGGCTTCATGCATGTTAGGCAAGCACTCTACCACTGAGCCACCTTCCCAGCCCAAGCATCACTTTTAAAAATCAGACAATCACTTGTTCTGGCTTGGAGTCCAGCCCAAGGATGGGGCTTTGCGTGAGATCTTCTCCCCATATGGTCCCTCTTGACCTCCCCTTGTCTTCTTTGGCTTCATATAGGCCCCACTTAAAATAGAGCACTCATCTGAAGACTGGGTTTTGCTGTTGCTGTGTTGTTGTTACTCAGGCTCCTATTTATCATGTGGCTTTGGATAAGGTACTGTTGTTCTAGTAACTGCAGTTTCACCAGGAATAAAAGGAGTGAGAGAACCAGAGGTAAGCTAGAGCTAAGAACCATCACCAAATCATTCTTATAACTTCCTTCACACTTAGGGACTCCTAGACAATGTGTCACGCAGGGGTGGGGTCCCACTGGTTACTATCTCACTGTGGGTCCTTCTCCCTCATTTAGCCTAACATGACACAACCAAAGAACTGGAGCTGGACCCCCATAATCATCCAGAGAAATGTTTGCTTCTATCATGGAATCTCCTCCTTGCCACTAGAAAAATATATTCAACATACATGACAGGTCAGGGGTGAACGGATTGTGCTTCAAAAACATTTTGAACACAATTGCCATCTTGGCTGTTTTTTTTTTCCTGTAAAATTCTTCTTTAAGTGAATAAATGTGTAGGGCAACTCTCCATTACCTTGATCAGCGTCTAATACCAACCTGACACTTAGAATTAAATTAGAGAAACAAAATTGGATACTTTTGAGACTTGAGGGCTGATTATCCTACTGGAGCTAAGGGTGGATTTAAACTCTTCCCTTATCCCATTTAAATCTAACTAGGTGTAAGCTCTCCATTACCGAGGAGTGGAGGTGTGTGCACAGACGGGGAGGTTCTCCTTGATGTCCTCACACGGAGAAACATAATACTTTTTTTCTGACACACATGGTTGCAATAGAAACCGTTCTTCAGCTGCCAGTCTGGTTTTAATCTGTTGCTTCTAGCAAGAGAGGATTTGCAGAGAATGTTAAGAAGAGAGCAATATTACCTGAACTTACTATAAAATAAAAGTGTTGATGAGGAATCAAGTTTTGAATAAACGCTCAGAATCGTAAGCATGGACATATGTTCTAACACAGTGCAAGGTATTAAGTGAAGAACTATAAGTTTTTGTCTTTAATATAAAGACTGCTTTTAAGATAACACTTCTAATTCATTTTACTCAAATTCTTTAGCTTACCCAGATGATAGCAAGGGTCAAATCTTGTTATTGAACACAGTAACGTGCCACTTAAACAATCCTTTTGGAAGATGAGTTATTTCACTGGTGCATTTTTCCCACAATCAAGTTTACCACTGCAGAATATAAAATTTAAAATAGCAGCTGCATTTCAAAACTGTAACAGGTTTTGTTCTTTCACAATGCAGACTAATACAATCTTTCAGAAGACTCATGATTACTATTATTAAAAGAAAAATACGCTGAAGAACTGCATACTGCCTGTTAGAAAATGTGTAAGAAGATAGTGGCTTCTTTGTCATGTTTCTCCTCAGTACTATTGTAAAAAGGATGTAAGGAGCTGATTCTTAACAGGTCATGGTTTTCTCTTCTGCCATTTATTTGTTCTTACAATGTGTATCAACCTAAGTTGCATAATTGGTTAAAATCAATTTTTGATTTAAAAGATGCACTTACTCGGTGCAAGGGGCTATTCTATAAGCTAAGAGAAGTATGAAGAATTACGTAATTTGTATACAACTGTAAAAACTGCATGGTCCTTCTCTAGGAAACAATCCAGCCAAGGAACAACACTCAAAGGCCACTCAATAACCACCCTGGTGTGAAAAAACACCATTTAATTCTCTCAGTGCCTTAAAGTTTGCAATTAATTGTATTTAAAAATCATATTGAGGTGATGAGAAGTGTTCTGATGAACCTTTTTTAGTGGAACTGTGTCAAGGACATATCTCCTATGAGGAGCTGCTTGGGGAAACCAACAGGACACACCTTTGCTTCAGATGCACTGGTCCAGCTGCATGCCAGTTCTTTTGCTTTTCAGAATTGGCTTTTGACATCTGGGCTTTGAGCTTGGTGGCAGGCACTCTCCCATTTGAACCACGTCTCTGGCTTCATGCTAGGTATTATCTTGCATTTTGGATGTCTGTTATACTAACTCCCTGGGTCATAAAAGTCTGGTTGAAAACGCTTTGTTTGCGTAGGAGCAGTAAACACTGCCTTTTACAGTGGACATTGCATTCTCCTTTTCCTGGAAAGTTCTACTCTTTTGGCCTCAGGAATCAACATTCTGGGCTGTACACTATTTCAGTTTTTGGCCACTTTACCACTGTCATCTGAGCCCTTTTAGCCCACAAAGTCTTTCTGGTGGTCCCATAGGTTTCCTTGGCTACCACTGCCATGTTTTGTCATCCAAACCTCTCTCTACCACCTTCACTCAGGTATATATCTAATGGGCATCCCATTTGAAAGCCACAAAAACAAAACCCAACTCGATTTCCTTAGCTTTCCCTCCTTATGTATAATTCTATTTCTGCTTACTTCCATTTGCATCACTTGTGCGCCAACATCACCGATATTTTTGTACTCGGGAGAAATTGTGTGTTTTTGTACATTTCAGTTAATAGTAGACTTCTTTCATCTCCACCATTTCGACCTAATTTCCAATATGCGCTCCTTGGACCAATGTAATGTAGAAAGCGAAGGAATTGTGATAAATCCTTTTCGCTTATCTTTTACCAAAGGTTTCTCTCTCTCTCTCTCTTTGAGGTGGTAATGGGGTTTGAACTCGTGGCTCCATCTTGTAGGCAGGCAGGCAGGCATTCTGTAGTTTAACCACACGTGCAGCCTGCTTTCTTTTTAGGTGATTTTTCAGCGTCTTGTCCAAGGGAGCGTCGCAACACGGACCCGACCTACCCAGATACGTCCTGCATAGCTAGGACCAGAGGAGTGCACAACGCCACGCCTGGGCCGGGGTGGACGCGGGGGGCTCGCTCACTCTTGGCAGGTCTGGGCCTTAAATCACAGCCTCAGCCTCCTGGGGTCAGAGGTGTGGGACGCGGCGCCCGGGTGGAGCTTCCAAGCGGCCACAGGACAGGCAGGCAGGGCCGCACTGGGCTCTCAACCTGTGGACACGGGGCCAGCCCTTCCCCCGAAGCGCGGGCCCGCCAGACTCGCCAGTCCGCCCGTCGCGGATGTTGTCTGCGGCCCAGCGGGCTGTACGTACACAGCCTGTTTTCTTTCCACCTTTGCGGAAAGATACCTTTAAGGAGCGGGGGCGGGGGGGGGAATAATGGTAATGTAAAAAGAAAGAAAACCTGCACCGAGACGGCGAATGGAGAGAAGCCAAAGCGCGGCCGCACCCAGGCTCCCCGCGGCTGGGAAGTGATAACGCGCGCACGCGCAGCAAGCAAAAGGCGGGACCCAGCGCCCCGCTGACGTCATCGGAGGCCAGACGGCTCCGCCCCTCTCAACATGGCGCTGCACTCAAGGCGGAAGGCTCCAGGATGCTGGCGCTTCATCCGGGCACTTCACAAAGGGCCCGAAGCTGCTCCAGTCGCCCAGGTAAGGGAAGCCGGCCCTTCTCCCGGTGGCTTCCCGTCCCGCGAGCTCGTCCTCATCCCCGTCCCTCCCTTCGTGTCCCTCCCGAGGTCCGATCGTCGTTGATTGACCTCTTACCCCGGAGTGCGGTGGGGACGTTGTGCGTGATGACGTCCAAGGAGCGCGCGCCGGAGATCTGTTTCCGGGTCAGCGCGGTTGCTCGGCAACGCGGGGCGCCGCTCCCGGGCGCTGGCTCGGTCATTTTCCCTCCTTCCCCTCACGGCCCGCGGAGGGCTAGCAGGGGCGGAGCGGTCGGGTCCGGCGGCCCGGGCCTTCACCGAGGTCATGACCACACGGGCGGGGGAGTCAGACTCGGGCCCTGGGGCTTTCCCGAAGTTTCCCCCCGTGGGCGGGACCGGCCCGGGTCGGTGGCTTCTGCGGCCCAGCGGGGAGGAGGCCCAACGCAGAGGGGAGGCAGGGAAGGCTGGGGAGGGCGGGGGGAGGCCCAGCGCAGAGGGGAGGCCTTGCGGCTCCTCTGTGGGCTCGGGACACTGTGCACTCACCGTAGTGGTGAGTGCGGGGCTTGCCACACCGGGTACCGAGGGCCAGGGCCTTTTCCGCCATGCTAGCTGTGTTATACGACAGAACACAAGCTCTCTGGGCTTCCTGCCTGTAACAGGCTACGTGGAAAGAGTGTAATTTTAGCACGCAGTGTGCTTTCAAACTTCGGGAAATCTACAACCCCGTGATTAGGAAGGCAGAGTAGCCAGTGAGAGTGTTGGAGAGCCAAAATGTAAGTGTCACTGATTTCCCAGCCATCCCATGAAGGACTAGCTTTTCTGGACTTATTCATGTGATTCTCACAAGTTTGGTTTTGTGTGTGTGTGTTTCTTGCCAGTATTGGGGTTTGAAGTGAGGGCCTTGTGAATATGTGTGTTCTACCACTGGAGCCATGCCCTAGACTCCCCTACCCCCCCCTTTTTTTGGGGGGGAACTGTCGTGGGGGCCTGAACTCTGGGCCTGGGCGCTGTCCCTCAGCTCTTCAGCTCAAGGCTAGCGCTCTACCACTTGAGCCACAGCGCCACTTCTGGCTTTTTTTTTCTTTTTGCTTACGTGGTGCTGAGGAATCGAACTCAGGGCCTCAGGCATGCAAGGCAAGTGCTCTACCACTGAGCCACCTCCCCAGCCCCCCCCCCTTTTTTTTAACAGTCCTTTTTTAAGCCCTTATCCTAGACTGACATCTTCCTATATTGGCTTTTCCCATAGCTAAGATGACAGGTGCCAGGATCTAACCCTTGTTTTATTGGTTGAAATGAGATCTTCTGAACTTTTTGCCCAGGTTGGTCTCAACTTTGATCCTCTCTGCCTTGGACTCCCATGTAAGTAGGATTTCAGGCATGAGCCATCTCATCGGGCTCTCACAGCATAAAGTGCAATATTCCAGAAGTCTCTTGCTCAACATACAGCTATTCAAATGCTATTTTACATTTAAAGAAATAATGTTAGATAAGAATTGACTCCAATTTATATCATCAAATACTCTGAAGCTTACAGATTTGATTCTTGAAAACCAGAATTACATTTATAGAATAGCATATTAAAGTATGAACTACCAAAATGATTAAGCCTTAAACACATACTTCATTTCAAAGAATTCCTGATGCCAGAATACACAATAAGACAATAAAGAAACAGAAAAACCAAAGTAGAGCCCGCTAATGACTGCCCAGGGATGATTGCAACACTAAATCACTATAAATGGGAAAAAAATCATTATAATGAAAAAAATTCCTAAATCTCTAGTGTTCAGTGGCATATATGAATGCTATTTTTTTGTTTTAAGTTATTTTTAAAGTTGAACTTCAAATGTCATTGGTTATTGTAGATTCTTTAAAAGATTTCTAGAATTTCAAGGATTTCTAGAATGGGTTACTATTTCAAAATCCAAAATTTAGCTCCTAGTAGAGTAAGAATTACACGTGAAATTCTTGTGTGTGTGCACGCACATACATGCATGCCAATGCCAGTGCTGGGGCTTGAACTCAGGGCTTCACGGTCTTGCTTGGCTTTTTCGTTCAAGGATTGCATTCTGCTGCTTGAACCATATACCTTTACTTCTGACTTTTTGCTGGTTAACTGGAGATTAAAAAGTCTCTTGGATAGGCTGCAATGCTTGGTAAGAAATGTACGCATTATCCTGCCCATGTAATTGTAACCCCTCTGTACAGTATGCTCACAAATAAAATTAAATTTAAAAAAAGTCTTTTGGATTTGTATTCTGGGGCTGGCTTCTAACCATGATCCTCAGATCTTATCCTCCTGAGTAGCTAATTTACAGAGGTGAGCCACCAGCACCCAACTGTGAGACTTCTCCCCGCCCCCAGGTATAAAATTCCATACTCTTTTAGTCATTAAAATGAAGGCTTGAAAGACTAATGAATTCTTTTTAAAGATTTAGAGAAAAGGATATAAAAATGTATGATTGATGATTATAATATTATTTATTTATTTACACAGGAAACAAAGCCTGGAATGAAAGAACTATTCTTTTTTGTGGGACTTTGTATTTTCTAAGTTGCGGATTAAAAGCAATTTAAGTTTTCTTTGAGCGTTATTTTTCACAAGTTTTAAATAGAAGATATATCACTTTTATAACCAGTAAAAAAGAAAGCATAAATCTCCATACAAACCTGTAGTCATTGATATTATTTGTGGCATTTTAGGTCTCTGCAAGAGATACTTGTCCTATATTGCTATTATTAAAATGACCTTAGAAGGACTACTAAAAATTTATGGCCACTTTTCCTGTATGTATCTTCTCTTTCTCTTGAAAAGCTTCCTTTGAAGTCAAAGGGATTTTGTGAACAGATGCAGAAATATGTGAAGGAAGAATTAGATTCCTACTCCAGATGCATTAGACATTTTTATGATATCTCATAACCTTTGTAGAACACAAAAATTATTTTATAAGAATGTATTAAAATAGAAATGTATATTCATCATATGGATGATTTTTATCATAACCAAGAAATAGCTGAAGTTTCTTGTTACTGTTTCTGGCTGTGTACTTGGCCTCTGAGGCGAAAGGAAAAGTGGAAGGAGTGGATGAACCAGAGCAAGTCTCTGTTAGGAGCTGTGACTGATAGAGAACTTAATGCCCACGTTGTTTTAATGCTTGCAAGATTTCTTTTTTTAATCATTGGGAATCCTTAGTTATCTCAGATGCTGTGTTTTGCCCCTCAAGGTTAGTTGTAAACTTAAGATCAAAATAGAGAAAGTTTTAGGGGTGTATTCCAGTGGTAGAGCACTTGTGTGGGGTGGGGAGGCCCTGGGTGCAATCTGGTTGAGAAGGGCAGGAACCTGCATGGCAAGACTTCACATTATACTCATTGTGGATGTCTGCAATTTGTGTGAAGCTGGTTTATTTTGCCAGGTGTTGTTTGACAGAAAACTGTTGAAGTCTGATGAGATGCGAGTAGTCACAGAGTCAAAGGAATGAAAGTCTGAGATGTTATTGTTTAAATGCTGATAGTATTAGGTAAATTTAAGCCTGTCATCATCGACTAAAATACAGAATTCAGGATTGTATCGCACAAAGAGTGAAATAGTGTTGGTCAGACTGCTGCAAGAATATTTAGCAAGAATATTTATTGTTACACAGTTGAATGTAAAAATGTGGACACTTCAATGCAGTTGAACAACATGCTTCATTATTCACCACTCAGCATAGGTTTGGCTAATATTATGTTCTATTTCTGCTGCTAATATTATGTTCTATTTCTGCTGCTAATAATCACTAAGATAGACACTAGATGAAAGAATAATAAATATAGTAAATAAACAATATTGGCCATTGTATTAAGTTTTTAATCCTGTATATAGTTTTCAGTAGAAGAGTTTTTAATGTTTTATTTTCAGATAACTTCAAAATTATGAAATTAGTCCAGGGAATTTGTATGTAACCTCACCAAATGTTGTCCTATGGATTCATAACTGGGTTATCAAAACCAATAATTGGGGCTGGGATATAGGTCACTGATAGAGCACTTGCCTACAATATATGAGGCCCTAGGTTTCATTCCTAGTACTGCAACAACAAAAATATGTGTGTAGTACTGTTAGTACAGATTGCACGAGTTTTTCATCTATCACTTTCCTGTGTAGCATTAAAGCCAGAATATCACATTCCATTCAGTTACTGTGTGTTCTACAATTTATGATGTTTTTTCAGTGTGTGTGTGTGTGTGTGTGTACGCGCGCGCGCGTGCACGTGTGCCTACATGCATGCTGGTATAGTGGCTTGAACTTGGGGCCTAGGCACCATCCCTTAGCTTTTTCACTCATGGTTAGCATTCTATTACTTGAGCCATAGCTCTACTTCTGGCTTCCTTTTTATGGTTTTTTGTTGTTGTTGTTGGTCGTGGGGCTTGAACTCTGGGCCTGGGCGCTGTCCCTATGCTCTTCAGCTCAAGGCGAGTGCCCTACCACCTAAGCCACAGCACCACTTCCGGTTTTCTAGTCATTTACTGGAAATAAGAGTCTCATGGTCTTTCCTGCCCAGATGGATTTGAACCGTGATCCCCAAATCTCAGCCTCCTGAGTAGCTAGGATTACAGGCATGAGCCACGGGCGCCTGGCTTGTTGGTTGTTGGTTTGTTTTTTTCCCTCACATAAGGCTGGCACTCTACCATTGAGCCACACCTCTGCTGTGTATGCATGTTGTAACTTAACATGTAATGTGCAATTTATCTTCAGCTACATATGCACATGAAATAATAGCTCCCCCCACTCGCCCTTTTCTTCTGTCTCTCTTCCTTTCTGTCCACTTATTTCCATACACCAGCCTGGTGTTGGTGTACAGAGACATGCTGTGTGTTCATTCTCAAATGCCGCATGTCGCCTGACCTCCAGCCAACTTACCAGCAAAAAGCCAGAAGTGGAGCTGTGACTCAAGTAGTAGAGCACCACCATTGAGCAAACAAGCTAAGGGACAGCACTCAGGCCCTGAGTTCAAGCCCTAGGATCAGTGCGCAGGTACGCGCACACACGCGCGCGCACACACACACACACACACACACAAAATGGAGTCTAAACTCAGGTATTCTTATTCTGAATCCTGCACACTAACGATCAAATAGTGGTAAGTTCTGAAACAAATTAGATATGTTACTATGATGACCACCCTGCAACTTTTTTTTTGGTTCCTTGTAAGGTTTAATAAAATTTTTTTATTGTGAAAATACCATATAGAGGGGTTACAATTACATGGGCAATATAATGAGTACATTTCTTTTTTTTTTTTTGGTCTGGTCGTGGGGCCTGAACTCTGGGCCTGGGCGCTGTCCCTCAGCTCTTCAGCTCAAGGCTAGCGCTCTACCACTTGAGCCACAGCACCATTTCCGGCTTTTTTCTTTTTGCTTATGTGGTGCTGAGGAATCGAACCCAGGGCCTCAGGCATGCAAGGCAAGCGTTCTACCACTGAGCCACCTTCCCAGCCCCAATGAGTACATTTCTTATCAAGCATTGCTGCCTCCTCCTTTGTTTCCCCTTCCCATCCCATATCCCTCTTTGTTCCCCCCTACTCGATCCTCCCCTGCCACCAAAGTTGTAAAGTTGGTTTTTCGACATAATGACTTGTACATCTCGTTGCAATGGGCCCACCTGTATCCCTATTTAAAACCCTGCAACTTTTAAATCAACCCCCAAAAGCCATTTCCATATCTTGCCATGGTGACAAGGCAAGTGCTCTACCACCGAGTCACCTTCCCAGCCCCAAGGCTCAAAGATTTTCAAGAAGTAGTAGACACCACATGGGAAGGTGTGAGGTAGGAAAGTAATTAGTGCTGTGAGCCATTTTTATAACAGTAAGGTGTGTTTGTGTGTGTGCATGTGCCAGTAGTAGGCCTTGAACTCAGGGCCTTTTGTGTTCCCTTAGCTTATCTTTAAAAATTTGTCATGGTTATTGTAAAGGTGGTGTACAGAGGGGTTACAGTTACATAAGTCAGGCTTTTTGGACAATGTCACCCTTTTCCTTGCTCTCTCTCAGTTTTTTTCCTCCCAATCTCTTAATTAAGGATGGTGCTCTACTACTTGAGCCACACCTCCACTTTTTGCTCATTAATTGGAGATAAAAGTCTTAGATTTGTCCACCTGAGCTGGCTTTGAACCACATTTCTCAGATCTCAGCTTCCTGAGTATTGAGAATTACAGGCATGAGTCTCAGGCACCCAGCTAAGGAAGAATTTTCCTTTGAAAGGATTTTCATTTGAAAGAGGTCTGTAATTCACTAATTATAGAGTATTAAAGTGAGCAGAGTTAATTTTATACATCAAGCAAAGGGCTCCTTATGAAGATACTAGATGGACCATTTCTCACTCAGGCCCACACTTCACTCCCTGTGGTACTTTGCACCTGTTTTACAAAGCTTGAAGATATAATAGTGAAGGGAAATGGAAGTGTTTGCTCAAGGTCCTGATTTGAATTCCTGTTCTCCCTCTGGGAAGAATGATCTAAACTGGCAGTTCAAAATATTGTATGTGTGCATGCTTGTGTGTGTGTGTGTGTGTGTGTGTGTGTGTGTGTGTGTGTGTGTGTGTGTGTTTGCTGGGACTGGGGCTTGAACTCGGGGCCTGGGTGCTGTTCTTTAACTTTTTACAAAGCTCAAAACTAGTGCTCTACCACTTGATCTGTACCTGTATTCTGGCTTTTACTGTTTAATTGAAGAATCTCATGGATTTTCTGCTCAGGCTGGCTTTGAACCTTAATCTTCAGATCTCAGCCTGTAGTGTGTAGAATTACAGATATGAACCATCAACACTCAGCACAAAAATATCTTTGGAAAAGAGAAAAGACCTCTTGGGGGTAGATGTGTAGTTCAAAGGTGGATTCACAAGAGAGACACGAAGGCCAAGACAGTGTGGCTCTGTCAGTCCTGCGGAGACAGGTGTGTTCCCTGTGCATACAGATTACCTAGCCAGTTTGGTGGAGAAGGAAAATGCCCTCTCTGCAAACAATGTTTTCTGCTTTAGTGGCTAGCAAGTTTTCAACCACTTTGTGCTGCCTAGCACAGTGCCTTTGAGTAGCAAGCATGTAGAGGATAGACATGCATACAGACAGACACACCAACGTCTTCAGTCCCCTGGCTCCTCATGAAGAGGGAGTGTGTGATACAGAAGGTGCATGGTTATTTGGGTAAGACATCCACTATATGTTAACCTGTGTGAAGAAGTTTTTTCATCAGTGAAGTGTTAATATTTGCATTATTAGCATTTTATGTAGACTTCACATCCTCCCATACAAATAGAATCTCTTTGCCAGTGCTTGGCACCAGGGAGGGAGAGTTCCCTTTTTGATGAGACAGTTTCTTCAATATTATAGACAACAGTAAGAAACCACACTGACCTTGAATTCTAGCCTGAGGACAAAAAACAAAACAAACTTTCTTATTAAGCCACTATTGGCACATTCTTAGTTGCTCAGGGAAGCTTTATTGCTATGCTTGCTTACTCATGTGGTATCATTTAAATATTTAATATAAGCTTAAATCATCCTAGGGTAATAGAATTATTGTGGAATATTGTACCTGATAGAATAGATTGTAGTTTCTTCATGATAAATCTCTTTCCTGATCTATTTGGGATCCTATAATAAATATCCTTGTCTGGGAAGCTTAAACCACAAATACGTGTTTTTCACAGTTCTGGAGACTAAGAAATCCAAGATCTAGGTTGTTGCTATTTCTTTTTTTTCGGGGGGGGGGAGGGTCGGTCATGAGACTTATACTCAGGACCTGGGTGCCGTCTCTGAGCTTTTTCACTCAAGGCTAGCACTCTGCCACCTTGAGCCATGGCGCCACTTCTGGTTTTCTGGTGGTTAATTGGAGATAAGGGTCTCACGGACTTTGCTGCCCAAGCTGGCTTCGAACCGCAATCCTCAGATCTCAGCCTCCTGAGTAGCTAGGATGAAGGCGTGATCCACCAGCACCTATTAGTGCCTGCAAATTCTTTGTCTGGTGAGGGCCTCCTCCCTAGTTTGTGCACATGCACGAACTTCTCCCTACAATCTCACACAGTGGAACAGGCAAGAGAGCACTCAGGATCATTTACCAGAGCTCTTACTCTTGATATTAACCTGATCACCTCCCAAAGTCACACTTCCAAATATGATCATATTGGGGTATTCAATATAGGAATTGGAGAGGGGCACACAAACATTTTCGCTTTCAGTCTATGACTTCAGTAGACAAGTATCTTATAAAATCTAGGACCAGTTCCCATAAATCTTCTAAAATACGTTGGAAATTCCAATGTTTCAGCATCTATATGACATTTAACACTTGTTTTTCACATTCTAAAATGGAGCAGAAATTCTTTGGTGGACCATGTGTCCTTAATTTTGATTGGGAATATATTAACATATCTATGGCTCAAATAGAGACACAGCTTGTACTCTTTTTTTTTCTTCTTGTCTTACAGGAAAACTTTTTTTTAAATTAAGTTTCCATGATTCTTGTCTTAAAAGGCACATATCCATCTTTAGATCAACCATGTGAAAAATAGAGTTATCTGGTTTCTACTGGAATGTTAGAATGTTGTTAGAAGGAATGAGGAGAGAGAGGAGTGAATCTTCAAAATAGAGTAACAAAATCAAGATCACTGCTAGGTTGAATAGCTCTGAAATTTGGGTCTTCTATAGGAAGACCATCTAAAAAGACACAAAGTCTTTAACTTTCTCATTAAGTTAAAAGGAAAAAAGTTTTTTTTTTTTTTTTTTTTGTCAGTCCTGGGGCTTGAATTCAGGGCCTGGGCACTGAACCTGATCTGCTTCTGCTCAAGGCTTGAGCCACAGCATCACTTCTGGCTTTTTCTGTGTATGTAGTACTGGGGAGTTGAACTCACGGCTTCATGTGTGCTAGGCAAGCCACCATCCCAGCCCAACAAGTTCTTTTTGATAACATTACAGGGCATGACAAGAGAATAAATGGTCGAAGCTGAAAATATCTGATAAATATACTTATTGAATGCATATTGGATGGGTGGTATCCCTGATAATTGAATTCTCTTGGATAATAGAATTTGGAGTAGAAAGATAACTTCCTAAAACCTTGAATTAAGGTAAAAGAATATTCTAGAGGTGAGTATGTATAAATTTCTGCTCTTTTATATAGTTATGTAGTATATTTTGGGCCACATGTACTCCGTGTCTGAACAACTGAGAGACCCTGTTTAGTGAATTATTATTTGGACATGTCACTTGGTAGATTTTTATGTGTACTTCATGGAAATAGTGAGATCATGAATATTATACAAGCATTGGTGCATTTATTAGCTACTTATGCGCTCTTGCTGTGTACAAGTTGAGCAAGGCAAGTAGAAAACACAGGCAGAAGCTTCCATTCCACTAGTAGAGAATAACAGTGAGCAAGCAATTAAAATACAGAGTGTGTTCAATGGAGTAAGCAACATAGAGAAAATTAAATGAGGCCAGGATTCAGGTATTTCATGGAATAATGCAGTTTTAATTTCAGTGGTCTGTAAAAGCTTTCTAGAAGGTGACTTTTTTTCTTTTTCCTTTTTTTGGTCGGTCATGGGGCTTGAACTCTGGGCCTGGGTGCTGTCATTCAGCTCTTCGGCTCAAAGCTGGTAGTGCTCTACCAGTTGAGCCACAGTGCCACTTCTGGTTTTCTGGTGGTTTATTGCATTTAGGAGTCTCATGGACTTTGCTGCCTAAGGTGGCTTTGAACTGCGATCCTCACATCTCAGCCTCCTGAGTAGCTAGGATTACAGGTGTGAGCCACCGGCACCCAACTTAGAAGGTGATTTTTGAGGAGAGACCAGAAGGTGGTGTGGATTTGCATGTGGCAGTATCTGGGGGGAAAGCATCCTGGGAAAGGAGAGAAGGAAGGAAGGGCCACACTTAGAGACACGTGGCATGTTTGAGGACCAGCAGGTAGACCAGCATGCTTAAAGGCCTGTCTTCCTGTCCTCTTTTTTTGTTTTTGTTTTTGGTCCCTGGACTTGAACTTAGGAACTTGTGCTGTCATATGTCTTTTTCACTCAAGACTGGCACTCTGCCACTTGAGCCACGTCTCTGTTTTATGGAATACTTCACAGGAGGTGAAGGTATTCCTCTTTGAAATAACAGCCCCTCCTGCTCATGGTTCTCTCTTGCTCTTGCTAACTCAGAAGCTGGCCATATGATTGGTCCTACAGGACTTGCTTGTGAGTGACGAGATAGATACTCAGTAAGTAAATCCTCTTCTCTGGGGAGTGAGACAGGCCTTCCCCTCACATTCCTCCATATACAAATGGCTTCCCAGCAAGCTGCCTGGGGTCTGCCTGTACAATAGCCCCAGTGTCTCACGCTCACCTTAGCCAATGCTGAAGCTCAGCCCTCAGTGTGAGAATCTTACTAGCGATTGTAGGTGCTGTCAACCTTTAGCGGTACACACACGTGCTCATTTGCATGCATATTTGACTAGTTCTGAAGGAAATGGAGAAAACATAAACAGATTTGCCTGAGGGAATTTAAAACAAAAAAGGCTTTCTAGAATATTAATAGTAACATCCAACTGAGCTTCACAGAAGGTATCTCATGATTGTCAGTGATTACGAGGGATCAGATACTTGGCTGTCTTTTTCAAACAGAAGATGGATCGGAACCAGATTGACATATCCATTGTTTAGTTTTGTAGAGATGAGAGAGAGGCAGAGAGAGACAGGAGAGAGACACACACACACACACATATACAATTATTTGTCTCAGTTCAAAGACCTTTTTTTTTTCTTTTTTCTTTTTGTATTGGAGAGCCCTAAAAAAGCTAGGAGAGAAGCCAGCCTT
Organism: Dipodomys ordii; assembly: GCF_000151885.1. Classification (NCBI taxonomy): domain Eukaryota; kingdom Metazoa; phylum Chordata; class Mammalia; order Rodentia; family Heteromyidae; genus Dipodomys; species Dipodomys ordii. The sequence goes on along the minus strand of NW_012267294.1, from coordinate 7,653,279 downwards.
TCACATCCATTAAGGTCAACCCCGAAACTGTTGAATTTGATCTCTTCCATTTGCCATCTGGATACATTAGAGAAAAAGCTATTCTGCATTGGGTTGCTGGACACTATCCAGAAAATAATATGTCAGGGCATCAAAGGCTTGAGGCCCTCGGCCAGTCTGTCTAATGATCACAGGCCAGGTCTGCTCCACTCTCCAGTTTTGTACTTAGGTTTGATTGTATTTTATTTTCTTGCAGTGACAATATAGATCCCAGTAAAATAGATCACAAGGGTTACTGCCAACTTGTCAAAGCTAGGATTCTTCCATCAGAGACTTCAAAAAAGCCCTAAATTATAATTGGACCAAGGTCATCCCGGTCTGCCTCCTTGCTTATGGACAGGACTTACTGCAAGTATCATTTTATTTTGTGGATTGTCACATTCCACACCCAAGTACCCAATTTTATATCTTCTTAATACTGTCCTTATTCAAATTGGTATTCATTGTCCTCTGTATAAGTGGGTCTAGAATCTGGACCGCTAATAACCACACTGGCAGTATTCCAGGAATCTGACAACTGAATCCCATTATTCACACCAACTGGAGCCAATTGTGGCTGGATTTTTTTCCCCTCCTCCTCCTTCTTCTGTTTCTTTAAAATGAGGGTAGGAAGTAACAGCAGTGGCATGTCCTCTCATCTCCTCTGGGATTGGGGAGACTTGCATAATAGGACTTGTAATGTCAAGGCGCATATGGCTGCATTTTAAGGTAGCTGGGGGCCATCTAATTCTGAGCCCTGATGAAGCAGGCCTTGGTTGGGGTCCTTGCAGGATGTACTTAGCAGGGACTGTGCAGCTTTGATGGCCGGTGCAATGGTTGAGGATTACGTTGTGTCACTCGTACTAGAAAGGAGATAGCAGGAAAAGCTGCCAAACTACCCAGGAGCAGTACATTCTTGATCACCGTGATTGGTCCTCAAGCTGCAGCCCAGATGGAGATCGCCAAATCCCACTGAGGAGGCCAGGGAAGCTGGTGTTGAACTCTGGTCAAGGAACTAAAAGACGCGCCACATAGCACATGCCCTTGGAGGGCTTCTGAGACTCAGCCCACCCTGCCCTGCGCTTCCCATCCTTGGCTCCTGATCTAGAACAGAGAGTCACACCCTCCGTGATGCACCAGGTTACCAGAGGCCCAGAGCCACAAGGAACCTCGAGTGAGCATTGGTCCTGTCCCCTAAAAAGCGAATCTTCGTCCCAATAACAAAAAGCAGGCAGTCATATGTTAATTTACTCTTATCTTATTGAGCAGAATATCCCCAACTTTTCCTTAATTATTATAGAGGAAGAAATCTGGAGTGCTCCTGAGAGAATTCTAAGGAGTAGCCAGTGGGAAAGGTTACAGCAAGGAAGGTCCTTAAAAATCACATAATTCATTCAATATGCAAATGTGAAAATGGAACCTTAAATAGGATTACCCAGGAGAGTGGAGTAACTTCACAAGAGAGGTATAAAGGTAGCCAGCCAGGTGTTGATGGCTCACACCTGTCAGCCTAGCTACTCAGAAGGCTGAGATCTGACAGAAAAGTCAGTGAGACTTTCATCAACACCAATAAACCACTACACAGCTGGAAGTGAAGCTGTAGCTCAAGTGGTAGAGCACCAGCCTGGAACCTAAAAGCTAAGGGATAGCACCCACGCCTTGAGTTTAAGCCCCAGTACTGGACACAAGAAAAAAAGAGAAAAAAAAAGCCTTTGTTTAGGTCAACTATTGGTAAAGGAAAGACTGTCTAAAGAAAACTGTACAATTCTATTTGGCCCAGTAAAGACTGGCAAGAGTAGGGAAACTTTTATCTGTCAGTGACCATTTGGCTATTTATAACATCCATACACAATTATGAATACAGGCAGGTGGGCTGCAAGAAGTGTAAAAGAAGTATATATGTCTGTCCCGTCGTGCACCCAGTGATTTCTGGGGTCTCTACAGACCATGGCTGGAGTTTCTCCACTCCTTCCTTTGCAGGCACACTCCCAGGGTGAATGCAGATTAAAATTAGTGGTGCCGCTGAGCACCAGGAGGGCGGGGGCAGAATTTTAGAGGAAGAGCTAAATACTTGCATATGTAACGTTCTAAGGTTTATTAGTAAATCTGAAGAGCCAAAAACTCTGCAATGTGTCCTATCCTGACACTTCTTTGATAACAGCCTCCCTTCATCTGTGCATAGAGTGCCTGGTTTTATTGTCTCAAAACTTTTATCGGGGATCCAAAGATGTGACCTTCAGGAAGTGATCTGGCATGTCAAAGATCCATTGAACTATTCTCTTAACATTAGGGGCTGTCATTGAGAGCCCCCAGAGACTGTTGACCTATTCCTTTGAACATGAAGAAGGGGCGGGAACTGATGATCAGCTGGCGCTCATTTGCAAATTTGATTTTTTTTCTTCCAAAGTTTATTAATTACATACTGTGTTCTTAAGAAACCTTTCAAAAGAGCTTCAAGGAAAAATTATAGACATGTGTACTTGCTTCTCAAATGTAATAGAAATGCTTCACTGTTTATTTTCTTAGAAAACATATTTTCAAACCAATTAGGCTACGGTGGTAATGCTGAAATACAACCCGTTAAAATTTCAAAGATTAAAAAAAAAAGCTGAACAAATGCAGCAGTGACACTCACTAGAGACACTATGTTGAAAATAAATTATACAACTTGTGGGGCAGGGAGTTCGGGAGGGAAAATCTGGAGGGAAAAATGAGAAAAGGTAACACTTCAAAAAGAAATATATTCATTTCTTGACTTTAACCCCTCTATACATCACTTTTACAATGGCAATAGGAAATATATGTTTTTTAAAAGATTGTATTATAGAACATATGGCAAATGCTGTCCTGTTCAATAAAATATGAAATAGTGTTTATTAAAGACCAGTGTTGGGCTGGGAATGTGGCTTAGTGGTAGAGTGCTTGCCTAGCATGCATAAGGCACTGGGTTCTATTCCTTGGTACCACAAAAACAAGAATAATAAAATGAAAAATAAAATAAATTAATTTTAAAAAAGCATCCACCCAGAGAAGAACAATAGATTGTGGTAGTGCAAACACTGCATGTTATGCTATTAGGAAAAAAATATTATATGCTCAGTATTTCTTCACCATAGGAAATGGTATTTGCTAGGTCTACATTTGCATTTCTCCTGGATTTTGGTGAAATGGATATTTCAGTTGGTAAAAATAAACAACCATTGAATCATTGAAGATATGGCCCTAGACCTTTGAATGGATCCCAGAATGAAATCACAGAACTGTCTTTACGATTGCCCCTTTGCTGATCTGGACTGTTGGTTGGTTTGCTTTGGTCTAACCAGTAATGCTTTCTGCTGCTCAGCACAGTACCCATGGGCAGCTATGCTTTCTACCAAGCACAGTGATCGGTGCAGAGTCTGTGTTCTACTCTGCATTGTCCAACATGGGCTTGAGCCTACTGGAACAGAGCTCTGTGGCCTGGCCGAGGACTGTCCAGCAGGAATGATTGGTAGTAGCTTGGCTATAGATCTTCTAACACCCCCATGTCAGTTCTAGTTATTAGCCAAGTGTATTAGTTTCCAAAGGCTGCCATAACAAGAAGGACCTCAGACTGGTTGGCTTAAGGTGACAGAAGTTCATGTTGTCACAGTTTGGAATGTAGGAATCTGAAATCAGGGCGTCGGCCCCTCGGAAGACCCTACCGAAGAATCATTCCCTGCCTGCTCCTAACTTCTGGTAGCTCTTGGCAGTACTTGCCATTCTTTAACTTGTATCATCCAATCTCTTCCTCCACCACCCTGCGTACACCCTGCCCCCCATGGCCTTCTTCCCTGTGTAGCACTTCTTTGTGTGTACGTGTGTGTGTGTGTTTCCTTATTTATATATTTATTTATTGTGAAAATACCATACAGAGGGGTTACAATTACATGGGCAAAATAATGAGTACATTTCTTATCAAGCATTGTTGCCTCCTCCTTTGTTTCCCCTTCCCATCCCTTCCCATCTCCTCTCCCATCTTCCCCCCACCTTGTCAATTCTTATAAAGAAACTAATCACTGAATTTAAGGCTCACTCTAATCCAGTGTCACATTATAACTGAATCCAATATCCCATCATAACTGATTACATCGTCAAAGACCCTCTTTATAAATAAGGTCACGTTCTAATGTTCAGGAAGATGTTAATTTGGGGGAGTATGTGTATACATAATTAAGGCACTACACCAAGCAATAGAAACATTTTACATTTTAATCTTACTTAGGAAAAAAATAAGCTGTTTTATTTTCATTTGGGACATTTAGTCTCCAGTCCTAAAGATAACTGATTGTTCTTAGGGTGTTTCTGAACATGATATGAACCTAGTGCAAATGTATAAAAATGTAAAAACAGCCAGGCACTGTGGCTTATGCCTGTAATCCTGGCTGCTCAGGAGGCTGAAATTTGAAGATCATGGTTCAAAACTAGCCTAGGTAGAAAAGTTTGTGAGACTCTTAACTCCAGGTAACCAGAGAAGAGCCAGAACTAGAGCTGTGGACTCAAGTGCTCGCATACCCACCTGGAGCATAAAAAGCCAAGTGAGAGCACAAGGCCCTGAATTCAAACCCCAGTACGGGCACAAAAACAGTATGTAAAAACAGTAAAGCATCTATTTCCCCTGAGACTTTTTTACTTGCTTAAGTAACATCAATTGTGAAGACACTTGGCCTCTGCCATGTTTTAGTAATGTGGGAAATCAGATTGTGAGGGATTTATACAATCAATGAGAGGCTGGACTTAAACCTATAGGAGAGGAGGAACCCGTGGAGACATCTTACTTTGAGGAGATAGTTGTGCTGCTGCTGAAGAGGGTAAATAAGGACCAGCACTATTGACACAGCCCAGGTGGGTGATAGGTTCAGACATTTTGACAGATGGGGTAGGGAAGCCATGCCCCTAGGCTTCGTAACTGATTACATGATGGATGTAATAATAGCTAATATTTCTTGAGCATTTTCCATGTAGGGTCTATTTTGAAGCCTTGTTACATACTCATAGCCCACAAAATAATATTATTCAACTTTTAATTGCAGATGAGGAAGTCAAGAGCCAAATACCTGTAAAGATCTCACAGCTCAGCTGGGCACCAGTGGCTCACACCTGTAATCCTAGCTACTCAGGAGGTGAGATCTGAGGATCTCGGTTCAAAGCCAGCCTGGGCAGGAAAGTCCGTGAGACTCTTATCTCCAGTGAACCACCAGAAAACCAGAAGTGGTGCTGTGACTCAAGTGGTAGAGCGCTAGCCTTGAGCTGAAGAGCTGAGGGACTGCCCAGACCCAGAGTTCAAGCCCCACAACCGACCAAAAACAAAACAAAATAAAACAAGATCCCATAGCTCATGATTGGTGGATCCTGGGTATGACCCCATAGAATGGGGTAGTGGAGAAAGCTCTGGGGAGGAGGCTGGCTAGTCAAGTCACCCCAGACTGGGAATCCAGGGGGAGGGTGCATGTGGGAAGAGCTCACCTGGCCGTTGGGTCTGGATGTCGAATTGGAGCTGACAGTGGGAAGTCTAAATGGAGATCTAAATGGAGATGGTCACCTCACCATAGAGCTGTGAAACATTTTTTTGTGTTAACATTCATGTTTTCTGTGTACTTTTTTTTTTAATGTATACACTATGGAAGTACAATGGAACATGAACAGTTAGTAATGCTGTTGGTCTTCTAGTTCTAAAAAGATTCACAAAGATTTTTGGGATGATGCATTCCCGGGTTCTTTGTCCATTAATTAGGGAAGTGAATGCAGTCGTTATCTGTGAGATCTTCCAGCCAATCAGAGAGAGAAGGATTCCTGACCGGTTTGTAACCAGATGACCATCAGCGAATTTATTACAGCTCTCGTCCTTTCTATTTTCCACTTCCTACCAGAGGCTCTCCTGTGTTGCTGTGACCACAGGGTAATTCCACTTCAAACCTGGCAGTTGATGGGAACTGCTTTTGTTGAAATCATTAAAGAAAGAAAAGCCTGTGAATTCTCCACCCGCAGCACTGGCTGTGGTCGGTGTCATTTTGGCCTCATTAATCAGCCTTGCAGTGAGACAGACACTGTGCTGTGTATTTTACTGTCCCCAGCACAGCGGCTCCTACATCTCTGCCCCCCCCCAGGCTGGTGCACTGGGGAAAGAGAGAAAGGGAAACCATCAATCTTCCTACTTGCTTGTGTCAGCCGCCATTCCTTCCCCCTTCCTGTTGGCTGTCTCTCTCACCACCTGTGTTTAGAATTAGCACTGAAGCTGCTGCCCAGATGAATAAGAACCACTGTCCCTGTCACCTGCTCTGGTATGGCCTACCACTTCTCAATGGAAACAGCACATCAAGCCATTACTCTCAGTAGAAGCTGTGCGGGAGGGAAAGAGAGAGAGTCATACACTGCTGTGGAATTATCAGCACATAAAATTTAAGTCCATTTCAGATCATACCTGCTGGAAGGTAGTTGTCACTTAGTGGATCAAAGAGGTAAAAGAAAATAGTGTCTTGAGAGCTAGGGCTCTACTTCTCCTGATGGCCTTTGTGCACCATGGGGCTATGTTGATCTACTTGGGTTTAACTCTTTATTATTACTTTTGTGCCTATACTGGGGCTTGAACTCATGGCTTGGGTGCTGTTCCTTAGCTTCCTTGTTCAGGGCTAGTGTTTTACTATTGGAGCCACAGCTCCACTTCAGGCTTTTTGCTGATTAATTGGAGATAAGAAAGAGTCTAACAGATTTTCTTGTCTGGGCTGGCTTTGAACCTCAGTCCTCAGATCTCAGCCTTCTCAGTAGCTAGGATTATGTGGGTAAACTACCAGCGCCCAGTGGTTTGACTTTTTCCTCCTCTAATTACCACTCATGTGGTACTTACTGAACCCCTTGGTGCCTTAGTCTTCTCATTTGTGAAACAAGAATGCTGCTGCTAGAGTTTTGCAAAGACTTCTCTGATGGTAAGGCTTCCTACCTAGTCAGCTCAGCAGACGATCAACAAATAAATGTATGTGAACAAAGTAAAAGGAATTTGAATTAATGTCCTGTGAGCCCATGAAGCTTATATCCTTTATATTATACTACATTATTTCCAGAAAAATTAGAAAATGAATAAACAAATAAATAAGACTTTTTCCTATCACATCTAATCCTAGCTACTCAAGTGGTGAGATCTGAGGATCAAAGTTCAAAGCCGGCCTGAGCAGAAAAGCCCATGAAACTATTACCTTCAATTAACTAGCAACAAGGAGGAAGTGGAGTTATGGCTCAAGTGGTAGAGCACTAGCCTTGAACAAAAAAGCCAAATGAAAGTATAAGGCTCTGAATTCAATGCTGGCACACAAAAAGATAACTAAATAGTCACATGCAAGCTTTATAAATATTTTGGTCTTTAATTGCTTTTAGGTAAAATGAACATGGTAATCCCTAACATTTCAGTTAATAGAAGACTCTTATAGTTACATGCAAGTTAATTTAATAAGCCTTATACAGAAAAAGTAGGCCAGTTTTAAAAACTTGGTGACTAAAATGTTTACACACTGGAGAAACAAATGACCCTGTACAGTGTCAAAAAGTAAGGTACAGGCTGAATAGTTCAGTTGTTGTGTATCCTTCCACCGTTGTCAGTGTGAGCTATTTACACATACTTACAGAAAAACTCCGTGGGTGGGCAGTGTCAGGGGTCCTTTGGGAAATTCCTGTTAATCTTCCTGTTTTGCAGACCTAGAGCAGGTTGTTTGATTGGCACAAGAACACAGAGCAGGTGCACAGCACAGCTGACTCCTAAGTCAAGTTTCTCTTTCCACTGGTTCTTCACATCCTTCTTGCCTGCTCAGTAGTATTCTGCTGTTCAAAAGGAAAGCTCTCCTAGATTAAATATACCAAGACTTGCTTGTCATTCTTTTGAAGTGGAATTGGTCCTCTGGGGACACTATCTAGTCTAATATTCTTGGGTGAAGAGCTCTGTAGGACACACTTCCAGGTGTTGAATGGCTGCACCAAAACAGACCACTTAACTTGCTGTCTCCCACAAAGGGCTAGATCATAATGAAGCACTTCCTGCCTGCCGAGCCCAGTGCACTTCAACTCCTGCGGTCCTCCTGTGCATCCCTGTTTCGGACATGCTCAAGAACACTCAAGTAACAGAGCGAGGACTTGCATCCAGGCAGTGAGGCACTGGGTTGTGCTTCCCGACCACGGCTAATCGCCACACTAGTCGTCACGGTCATATTTTCCTGCCTACCTGTCGTTCTTGTGACTCACTCTGAAGTTAAGTCTGAGCTGACAGGAGGGCCTGGACACACATGAATGCAAAGGATGAAGAATCACCCTGAGGATGGTCCCAACCTCAGTCTGAGACTAAGCCAGGGTGAGGGATGGCAGTGGGGAGGGACCTGAGAGGGAGTGGTTGACTCACTCCTATAATCCTAGCTAGTCAGGAGGTTGACATCTGGGGAGCACAGTTCAAAGCCAGCTCATGCAGGAAAAGTCTGTAAAACTCTTATCTCCAGTTAACCACAAAATTCCAGAAGTGGAGCTATGGCTCGAGCGGTAGAGTGCTAGTCTTGATCGTGAGAATCTCAGGGATGGTGCACAGGCCCTGGGTCCTCTGTTCAAGCCACAGGATGAACACAGGAAGGAAGAGAGGGAGGGAGCAAAGTAGGAGAGACTGACTTCTGCTGGTAGAAGTGTATATGGATACAGAGATTGCTTTTTAGTTAACTATCTTCATGCTAGTAAAAGTATCTTTTAAATATTTTTCTCACATTGTCTCTCTCCCAAAGATTCAGAGATAGTCATGCTCTCATTTGACATATTTTGTGTAAGAATGTTAGGCGTGTTGGCTTCACTTGCCCAAGCCACGTGTTATTAGTCTGGGGTTTGGTCTATTACCAAGTAGAAACCGCCCCTCTTAGCTGCTTAGTGTCCTTCTATAGTCTTGGAATAGTGTGGTATCTGAACATCCTTGAGCCAACGTGGCCTCTCCCTAGACACTAATGAATGACTGTCTCAGAGATTGAAATGCAAAATATAAAAGAGTGAACTTATATCTATGATCTTTTTGTTAGTCTTTTTGTTGTGTGTGGGGGGGCGGGGGAGACGACTCCATGTTTCCTGGATGGGAAACTTTGGAGAATAACGATGTAGCAGTCCACTTTGAGTTCTAGTCTTTCCATTCGGACCTTGTGTTGGAATCACTGAGGCACTCTTAAGCCTCTCTGTGTTTGTGACAAATCCATGGATTAAATCAAACCTTCTGGGTGGTGGGACCTAGAGAGGGGACTTTAAAAAAAAAAAAAAGCTCTGGGTTACTGTGCAGCCAGGATTGAAGATTGAAAACCGTAGGTCTGGAAGTTCACGCCTTTCTTTCACTGCTAACACTCCTGAGTTAGTACGTTGAGGAGTGGACCCACATCACGGTGACATTACTGGCACAGGAAATATACTCACAGACCCCTGATCTCATCTCCATCTTCCTTTTGTTCACTCAGAGCCTCTGCTTCCATCAGTACAAGACGGTAGATGCTGGCGGAGACTCTTACTTCCCTACTCCAGTAATCAGTCTAATGAACCTTTTATTCTTTCTGCCCAAGCAAACTCTTCTCATACTTCAGACCTGGAGCCAAGGCTATCTCCATTTCTCCTGTCCCAGTGTGGAACTCGGATTTTGGGTTCAACGTCTCACCAGTTTTATGACTGTCCAGGTACAGGGAAAACCTGCTGTTAGCACCGGTCTCTGGGGGTATGGCGTGCTTGACGCAGTTTCCATGTGCCCTGATTTAAAGAATGAAGTTTCAGAGTTTCAGCAAGCCAACACAATCTCAGAATAGCATTTGTTTAGCAACTGCCTCTCCATGGAGCCTCTAGTTCACTTTGTCTGTGGTTATTTTGCCCTTTTTCACTTGGAGCCCCAGTGGGGGAGGAAAGATGTGTCCTGTATTCAGCCAGCGTTTATTAGGGCCCCACCATGGAGCTGCCACCATGCTACTCACTGGGCTATAAAGATGAAAAGCCCTAGAGGGACTCAGCATCTAGGTGGGAAAATATTTACTAAGCAAATAAGAAAATATTTACCAAGTTACCAGTGTGATAGGTACAAGAAAGAAAAAAAAAACTGATAAAAGCAGGATCTGTTCTGTGTTTGTGGGGGTTGCTGGTGGGGTGGGGTGCACGTGTGTGTGCACTTGGTATGGAAAAAGGGGTGGTATTTAAGGGGTGTAGGATCAGAGAGAGATGGTTGGGGGTTGAATGCACAGGGAAGGATCAGTAGAAGAGAGGGAGAGCCAGTGGCTCACGTCTAGCTACTGGGAAGGCTGAGATCTGAGGATCACGGGTCAAAGCCATCCCAGGCCTTCAAGCCAGTGAGACTCTTTCGAATCAACCTGCAGAAAACTTGAAGTAGAAGTGTGGCTCAAGTTGTAGATCTCCGGCCTTCAGTAAAAAAAAAAGCCAATCAAGATCACGAGGCCCTGAGTTCAAGCCCAGTACTGGTACTAGCAGAGAGAGGGGGGCGGGGGATCGGCTTTGTTGAAGTGACTTGGTGAAAGTCTTTATGAAGGGCTGTGTGAAGATGGACAACTCCCCCCTGAGGAGGGAGCCGTGGGCCATCAGAGGCCAAGAGAGCAAGCAAGCGAGCCTCCCTAGGCAGGGTTTGGTTCCTGCACCTTGGACTTCCAGCCTGCAAGAACAAGAGTCTGCTGGACCGTGGCGCCAGTGTCTCTGCTACCCAACAAAAAGAAGGGCCAGGAGAGGGCAGGGCATGCTTTTGAGAGGTGGTGGTGCAGTCACATGCTGATGCCATGAAGGATTAGAACACAGTACCTACAGCACACAGCACCTACAGTGCACAGTACCTACAGTGCACAGCACCTACAGCACACAGTACCTACAGCACATAGTACATACAACACCCAGTACCTATTGTGCACAGCACCTACAATACACAGTACATACAGCGCCCTCCACACACAGTGCACAATACCTACAGTGCACAGTACCTACAGCTCACAGTACCTACAGCACACAGCACCTACAGTGCACAGTACCTACAGTGCACAACACATACAGTGCACAGCACCTACAGCACACAGTACACACAGCGCCCCCCACACACAGTGCACAATACCTACAGTGCATAGTACCTACAACTCACAGAACCTACAGCTCACAGTACCTACAGCACACAGTGCCTACAGCACACAGCACATGTAGCACACAGTACCTACAGCGCCCCGCACATACAGTGCACAATACCTATAGCACACAGTACCTACAGTGCATAGCACCTACAGCTCACAGTACCTATAGCACAGCACATACAGTGCACAGTACTTACAACACACAACACATAGAGTGCACAGTACCTACAGCACACAGCACATATAGCGCAGAGCACATACAGCACCCAGCACACACGCCCAACACTTGAGATTGGGAAGTGCTGAAACAAACTTGAACTTGGGGTCATGGCACTTCTCCTTTAGCTTTTTACAGTCATGACTGGTGCTCTACCACTGGAGCCATACTTCTACTTCCAGCTTTTTGCTGGTTAGTTGAACCCAGTCTCCTGGGCTTTCCAGCCTGAGCTGAGTTCAAACCGTGATCCTCAGATCTCAGCCTCCTAAATAGATCTCAGCCTTCTGAATAGGATTACAGGAGTGAGCCACTAGTATCCAGGAGTGGTTGCTGTTCCTATTGCCACTGCCGCCGCTGCCTCCTCTTTCTCTTCCTCTTCCTCTTCCTCTTCCTCCTTCTCCTCCTCCTTTTCCTCCCCCTTCCCCTTCCCCTCCTTTCTCCCTCCCTCTCCTCTTCCCAGAACTAACAATATACGTTAAGTCCTTTTCATCAATATTTGCAATGAACTCACAATCTAATGGTTTAGTGTCTCATTTTTCTTCCTTTTTGCAAGCAATTAAAAACAGTTCTGACCCACATATTGTTCCTCATTCAGGAGTGATAGAAGACCTACTTTCCCTCTTAGTCAATCAGTACTCACTGTTTCGATTCCCAGGCCTGAGCGTCTGTTTCTATCGAAGCAGTCATAAGCCCACTTTTCTTGGTGCTCAGGAACATTTCTTAGCAGACCATGGCTGTCTGCATACCTTCAGGGGGACAGAACAAGGCTGAGCCGTGACCAGGGTATTCCAGGGAGCACCTCCTCCCACCAGGAATAACATGCTGTTTTTCTGCACTGATCCTCCTAGTTCCAGCTCTTCAATCCTGAATTGGTAATAGAGGTATTTTCAATAAAATGCTGAAGATATATTTCAGGTACCTGAGTCTTGGCCTGTGTGAGAATTACTGGTAAAGAGCTAAGCAGTGATGATTTTGATATGGTAAATTTATTTTATGCACAATTTAAAAAAGTAAAGGGACCTGTGGAGGTGTCTATCTTAAGCAATAACTTTATTGCTTACTTTCTTGATTGCAGTTTGGGATAAAATACCATTCTTGGAACCAAGAAGACATGGTGGTTGTCAGCCATGTTTTTGGTTCACCTTTGACTGTAGTGTTTTTTGTTCTTTTTAAACTGGATGCTGGTGGCTCACGCCTGTCATCCTAGCTACTCAGGAGGCTGAGATCTGAGGATCAAAGGTTCAAAGCCAGCCCAGGCAGGAAAGCCCTTGAAACTCTTACCTCCACTTGTCTACCAAAAAGCTGGAGGTGGCACTGTGACTCAAGTGACAGAATGCTAGCTTTGAGCAAAAAAGGCTAAGGGACAGCCCCTGGCTCCAAGTTCAAGCCCTAGTACTGGCACATAAAGAACAACAACAAAAAGGTTTTTTTAGATAATGTCCCTTACCCAGGTAGAGTTTCCACTGTGTTGGTGAAATTGGTAAGTTAATGGATTCGAACACTCATCCTCTCTTGGAATTTATCGAGTCCCAGGTCTCAAACCACCCACGGGCAGAGTTGGTTCTCAAATGAGCCAGTCTGTGCATTGGTTGGACATGGCGTTTGTTAGGGAAATGTGCCCCTGATACAAAGACCTGTTGACACTCGCTGTCCCCCTCCCTGTCCCCCTCTCCCCCCCTCCCGCCCATCTGCCCCTGGGCATTATAAGCAAGCACTCCCTCCCCTGGTCCATGCCTGTGGTGAGTCTTGAAGCTATTTGCTTTGTGGTTGGCCTCCTGTCCATTGGGACATTGGGCTTTTTTTCATTTTCATTTTTCACCATCTCTGGTGCTTTTGAACTCAGAACCCCCATCCTCCCACCACCCAAAGTCCACATTCCAGCCCCATGATCTCATGGTACCAGGCGTGTCTCCCCTGCCATGCCGAGAGGCCACCCGCCAACTCTTGAGAGAGAATACAGACAGGAACATAAATTCACTGCCGTGAAGCGGGTTGCTCTCTGTATATTTTTAAGACCAGGGATCCGGGTCCTAGTTTTGAGGCTGTATTTTTTTTTCTTAACTAGCTCCTGCAAACTGAACAAAACATGTCTTGTTGGGGTATTTCTTGATGCTGCACCTCCCTCTGCATGGATGGACAGAATCTCAGGAACTGGAGAATGGAGATTTATTAGATCATGCCCAGCCCTCTCATGCCCCTCACAGGTCTTTTCTTCCCACAGTCTCTCCTCTGGTGTGTTTCTCTCCTAGTTTTCTCAAGAATTTGTTTTCTCCGTTTCTCAAGAATTTGTTTTCTCCATTTCTCCTGGGGAATAACTTCTTTGTGTGACCATAGGGGAATTTATGTAGACATATTCCTATTCTTTTTTTTCTTTTTTTCAGCTCAGTTTTCTTGGTCTTCATAATCCTTTACATTACCAGAAATATCCTCTCATCTTTCTAGAGCAGGTATTTCTAGATGGATTTTTTTTCTTCCTTTCCATTTATTAAGTTCAGAGTTTGTTTTTCTGCTTTGCTTTCGTTCTTCATCAATCAGCCCTAAAAGCCATTAATCATTTTCTATTGTACTGAAAATTATTTTGCTTATTCCCATATCAGGAATCCAGGGTTGGTGAAAATCAGTACTGGAGGAAACCTTACTAAAGCAGGATGTACTCATTCTCTGGCTCCCTCTCTCTCTCTCTCTCTCTCTCTCTCTCTCTCTGGTTCTCTCACTCACTCTGTTTTTCTCCAAACTTCAAATGGAAACTATTTTAAAACATTACTTCTAAACTATGAAGAGTTAAAGGCTGAGTATGAGTGTGTATGTATGTGCACGCACGTGTGCATGTGTATGTCTGTGTGGTTAGATTATGTTTGTTGTCAGTTACTCTTTCTTGTTTTTTTTGTTCTGGTCCTGGGACTTGAACTTAGGGAATGGATGCTGACCCTGAGCTTCTTTGGCTCAAGGCTAGCTTTCTACCACTTGATCCACAGCTTTACTTCTGGCTTTTTGGGTAGTTTCTTGGAGATAAGAATGTCACAGACTTTCCTGTCTGGCCTGGCTTTGAACCACAGTCCTGAAATCTCAGCCTCTTGAGTAGTTAGGATTACAGGTGTGAGCCACTGGCGCCCAGCTGTTCTCAGATACTTGAGTGGTATTTTTCATACCCTCAGAGCTATAAGTCTTTTGGATTTTTTCCTGAGGACTTGGATCCAGTTCAATTAGTACCCTTAGAACTAGGTTGTGGTATTCTACTTTAGACCTATATTAGGAGTAGAGAAAAGAAATAAGCTGTTGTTTGTAGTATTTGTAGAATTTAGAAAAACATTTAAGTAGCCCTGACAGTCACTTGTTTAAAGTAGGTTAGTAGACCACAGTGTCAGATAGAAGGACTAAAGCCTTAATATACAGTATGGTTTCCTGGAAGAGACAGTCCAATATGATAAAGACACTTATTTTATTTACAATGATAAGACCCCCCACTCTTGAGACTTGACTAGGTAATTCTAAAATGTATTGAGAAATATGGAAGACCAGGATGAGTAAGATACTGTTTTTTTATTGTTCTTATACTTTCCTTTATTTCATATTGGTTTATACACATTATATGGGGGGGAGGATTTCATTGTTTATGCTGTATTTCAGTCAGTTCCCCCTCCCTCATACTCCCCGTGCCATAACTTATAAGAAATATTGCCCACCACAGGTTTCCTTGTTGGGTAAGATACTTTTAAAAGAAAAAAAAAAAGATCTGCTGGGTACTCCTGTATTCATAGCTACTCGGGAGGCTGAGATCTGAGGATTATGAAGCCAGCCTGGACAAACAAATCCAAGAGACAGTTATGCCCAATTAGCCAGCAAAAAACCAGAAGTGGGTGTGGATCCATGGCAGAGTGCCAGTCTTCAGTGAAAAGGCAAAGTGCCTGTGGGAGGCCTGAGCTCAAGCACCAGCACCAGCACACACATAAAGATGGATTGACTTGATCTGTCTGGTCCCGACGTTCATTTACAAAACAATGTGACACTAGCACAGGTAAGGATACATATACAATTGGGCTAATAGGAAAAGACCAGGAAGTGGTGCTGTGGTGCAAGTGCTAGTATGCTGGCTTTGATCTTAGAAGTTCAGATATAGCATATACTCAGGCCCTGAGTTCAAGCTCCAGGGTTGATACACACACACACACACACACACACACACACACACATTAAAGCAAATTACAATACACTTTCCAAGTTTGAGTCCTAGTCTCAGACCTTAAAAAAAAAAAGGAAGAAAGAAAAAAGAAATAACCAACCTTTTAGGGGTTGGATGCATGTCTCTGTTGGTAGAGTGCTAAGACAGTGAGCAAATGCATGGGGCACCAAGTTCAAGTCCCAGTCTCAGACCCAACAACAACAACAACAACAAACAAGATTCTTTCCAGCTTCTTCTCGCAGGGTTCTGTGAGCTCAGAGACAGCACATCAGAGCAACGGAAGGAAGCAGTCCTCAGATATCATGTAGGGAAAGTGAATGCCTGCTTCATTCTGTATGCAAAAAATCCAAACCTTAGCTGAGCTGTGAGGATGGAGATTTCTTTCACCGTTCTGTAAAGCTATTGTGACTGCTTACCCTTAATTTTTTTATGATCTCATGGTTTGATTTGCTCTTACCAATTGCAAAGTCAGGACAGAGAAATCTCAGAGACTGTGATTTCCAATTAACTAGGGAAAAAAAACCCCAACCCTCCAAGTAGAAGAGCATGTCAGTCTCCTCAAGCATTTATCCATTTCCTCATGGTGAAGGCCATCACAATCTTTTTTTTTTTTGGTCAGTTGTGGGGCCTGAACTCTGGGCCTGGGCACTGTCCCTCAGCTCTTCAGCTCAAGGCTAGTGCTCTACCACTTGAGCCACAGGGCCACTTCCGGCTTTTTCTGCTTATGTGGTGCTGAGGGCCCATGCATGCAAGGCAAGCGCTCTACCACTGAGCCACCTTCCCAGCCGCCATCACACTCCTTTTGTTACAGCTTTTTGAGGTGCACCTTCTTATTCTCAATAGTCACCCAGTGTGCAGAAACACACCAGAAGGTGGCTATGAGATGATGACATAACCCCTGTTGATGAATTCTTTCCCATCTTGTTCTCTCCCTACTCTCTACCCTGATCATCTGCTCTTCTTCTCTCAACTTCATCTCGTTTGTTTTGGCGGTCCTGGGGTTTGAACTCAGTGCCCTGTGCTTAACCAGGCAAGCACCCTGCTACTCGAGTTCAAATCCCCCACCATGGCCTGGCTGTGTGACCGTGAGAAATAATGGATTAAGACCAGGGAGATGCGGAAAGTGACAGTGTGCCTCCCACAGTGGGTTTTGTGAGGATAAAATCGGGTAACACATGTCAGGCCCGGGCACAGCGCCTGGCTTGGCACAGAGTAAGCACAAAACAAACGTGTGTGATGATGGCTGGCTAGAAGAGTGCAGTTTACAGGAATAGAACTAGCTACTCTAGAGAGCTCCACGGGAGAGGAGGATCATGGGCCCTGCCTCAAAGACCGACGTGTTTGTTTTTCTTCCTTCCAGAATGACAGCGTAAAGCGAGTCTTTTCAGGCATTCAGCCGACAGGAATTCCTCACCTGGGAAATTACCTGGGTGCTATTGAAAGCTGGGTGAAGCTACAGGACCAGTATGAATCGGTGTTGTACAGCATCGTCGACCTGCACTCCATCACCGTCCCCCAGGACCCTGTCGTCCTTCGGCAGAGTGTCCTGGACATGACCGCAGCCCTTCTTGCCTGTGGCATCAACCCTGAGAAAAGCATTCTTTTCCAGCAGTCTCAGGTCAGCTTCTCCCATTACAACCACTGTTCTTTTCCCGTAATTCAGAGAACGGTGTGACTCCTTTGAACAAACTAGCTGGTCGTTGAACAAAACGAATGCTGAGCAGCTGAAACGCGTATTGGGCAGGAGGAAGGTCAAGGGGAGGGGGCGGGGGGGGGGAGGGACAGAGGAATTGAGGGAGGAAGGGTAGGGGTGTGAAAATGGAACTAGGGTTGGGAGGGAGGGGGAGAACAATTGAAGAGGCCACGTGGATTAACCTGACATGCTGAATTGAAACCACTATGTACAAACAACTATTTGATATTTTTGTTTGTTTGTTAGTTTTGTGCCAGCCCTGGGGCTTGAACTCGGGGCTTAGGCACTTGTCCTTGAGTTTCTTTTGCTCAGGGCTAGTGCTCCCCTACTTAAGTCACAGTTCCACTTCCTGTATAACAAATTATAAACTCAAAATTTATGATGAAATCATGGGGTGCTATATTGGTATCACTGGGTCTAGATTACAACTGAGAATACTTTTATTTTCAGAGTATTTGGACAAAGATTTTAATAGTTCCTAAAGCTCCGCTGGTGGTATTTTATATATATATTTTTTTCAAGAATGACTTGGTCAAATACAACTGTTTTAGTTTAATGTTTTGCCTTTATTGTGTGTGTGTGTGTGTGTGTGTGTGTGTGTGTGTGTGTGTCCATGTGTCCTGGGGCTAGCACTCTGCCACTTAAGCCACAGCTCCCCTTCTAGCCTATTGGGGGTTAATTGGAGATAAGAGTCTCACAGACGTTCCTGTCCAGGCTGGCTTTGAACTGTGATCCTCAGATTTCAGCCTCCTGAGTAGCTAGGGTTACAGGTGTGAGCCACTGGCGCCCAGCTGTTTTGCCTATATTCTTATCCTTAAGTGTCCCTATATTTCAATCCTATTTTTCAACTTCTCTCCCATGAGGTAGATTTGTAGTCTTTCATTTACCAAAAAGTCATATCTCATCAATAATTCTGGCCTGGGACTTGTTTTTCTCTGCTGGATTACATGCGAACAGATGAGTTCGTACTATTGAGTCATCTCCCAGAGAGCAAGGATCACATTTTCTTACCAGTGGTTTTGTGTAATTCCATTGTTGCTTTCTTGGCTCCTGCATTTGGAAGGCCTACCGAATAATTCCCATTGTTCATTCTTTATATAATAGCTTTTGAGAAGACTTGATAAAACAAGATAGGAAATTGGAAGACAAAATCCCAGTGTCTTATTTCCAAGCCAAGAAAGGCTCAGAACAAAGCCAGGATAGTTGAGTCTTAGCTTCACTATGGATACATTGGTCTATTCCTTGATTAGCAGATAGCCTGGCACAGAGACAAGGCAAAGAAGATAAAAATTCTGACATGGCCATGCCTTTGTTGTATGCTTTAACCTACAGCAAAAATCCAACCAATTAATGATGTTTCGTTGGTCATAAACTTTCATGATGATATTAATAAATGTTTTGATACCTACAGAACTTAACATAATGATTCACACAGAATCAAAACATATATAGTAGGCTGGCACTGGTGGCTATGCCTGTAATTTTAGCTACCTAGGAGGCTGAGATTGAAGCCAGCTTGGGCAAGAAAGTCCCTAAGACTTTTATCTCCAATTAAACAGCAAAAAGCAGGAAGTAAAGCTGGTAGAGCACCAGCTTTGAGTGAAAAAGCTAAGGGAGGAATAGTGCCCAGACCTTGAGTTCAAGACCCAGTGCTGGCACAAAAACACACAAATAAACAAACAAAAATATACAATTGAGCTGCAAGTGTAGTTCAGTGGTAGAGTATTTATGAGTATGTGTAAGGCCTCAATGCCACAAAGAAAAAAGAACAACACACACACACACACACGCATGCACACGTGCACACACACACACACACACACACACACACATGTATCTTCAAGCTGGGTACTAATGGCCCATACCTATAATTTTAGCTACTTAGGAGAGGTGAAAAGCCATCTGTCCATCGTTCATTCACTCCATCCTACCCCCCAGCACTACTTTTGCTGCCTTTCGGGTAAGAGACTTAATTCTCCTCCTACCTGCTCACCCTTCTCATGCTCTTGGCTCAAGAGCTGCTGCCTCAGGGCAGTGGGAGCTGGAGCATGCTCAGTGCCCTCATTCTCTCTTGCCTGGACCATCCTGTTACCATTCACTCCATTCCTCCTTTCACAGGGTGGTGGCTCAGGTACCTTTCCCCATCACAGTCCTCTTAGATGAAATCTACATCAGCACCTGGTTTTTGCCCTCTGGTAAAAAGTCCAACCTCAGTTTAGCTTAGGCCTTGGAAAGCCTCAACTAAGAGGCCCTGGAGGGCTCAGGCCAGTGTTTCTTTCACTATTTGGTGAAACTCTTGAGACTCAGCATTAATTTTTTTTTATGATCACATGATTTGATTTGCTCTTACCAATTACTCTTTGCTGAAAAAACATCTTCCAGTTTTATTTTGACAATGTTTGATAAATCAATTATTAACTTACAGGACAGATTATTTCACCCAGCTCAGGACTCTCATCCTAACTACTCAGGAGGCTGAGATCTGAGGATCTTGGTTTGAAGCCATCCTGAGAGGAAAAAGTCAGAGAGATTATCTCTAATTAACCACCAAAATCCCACAAGTGGAGATGTAGCTGAAATGGTAGAGCTCCAGCTGTGAGAAAGAAAGCCAAGTGGAGTGTGAGGACCCAACTACAGTACCAGCACAAAAACAAACAAAAACCAAACAGACAGCAAAAGAAGTAAAATTAAGAATTTTGGAAATTGTCAGCTAGAGAAAACTATTCTTTTTATAAATATGTCCTTCTGCTAAAGTATGAAGATAGTTTTCCCATGAGTTATCATTGTACATCAGGAAAAAAAAAACACCAACTCCTAGTAATGAGTTGAAGTAGGGAAAAAGAATTTAGCTATCTCATGACACTGATTTTTACCAATAATTTTCATCTCCAATCTTTTACATTCTTTCTCGGCGGTTTGGAGCAATGGAAGTGTTTTTTTTTCCTTATTATTTTCTTTTTCTTTCTCTCCCACTGGTCTGTAGACATGGTGCTTCCTTGAAAATATGTTTGCCATATGTGGGGAATTTTCCAGCTCCTTGCTTCTGAAAGGTGTGTGTGTATGTGTGTGTGTATGTGTGTACATGCATACACGTGTGTGTGAGAGAGTATCCCTGTGTGTGTATTTGGCATAGGTTTTCATCTGAGTGCCAAAGTCAATGGTCTTTTATTTCCAGAGTGCCTAAGTGCAGATTAGGCGTGAGACCCAGAGACGTCTCTGAGGCCCAGGTCCCCGCATCTTCCCTTATTGCTTTCCCTGCAACCTAATCGCCCTGCAGATGGGAAGTAGAGGGGGATACACAGCCTTCAGCACTGGCTCTCTGCCGAGGCCAGGAAAGCGAGGACAGTTTAAAGCGTCAGACGTGGAGTTGCAAGAGGTCCAGAGCGGGCCAGGGGAAGTCAAGGGAGCAGAATGGAATCTGCAGTTTTGGGATGAGGACTTGCTCTCTGATCAGAGTTTTGTTTTGTTGCCCAGGAAACTGAAATCAATGATAATAAATAAAAGAGGACCCTAGGGGAATGTGTTTCTGAATAAAGGCCAGAGGAACTGACCATATGAATCTTGGTTCACAGTGCACCAACAAAAGCCTGGATCCCCTTGTCCCTTTCTTAGAGGTGTGAAAACAAGGTTTAAAATCAGAAGTCTCTTTTGCCTTCCTTTATCCTGGTACTTTTGGAAACATACTTGAGTATGGATGTGTGTGTGTGTGTGTGTGTGTGTGTGTGTGTGTGCGCGCGTGTGTGTGCATGTGTGTGAGTGCTGGTGCTTTACCACATGAGCCACAGCTTCACTTCTGGCTTTTGCTGGTCGATTGGAGATAAGAGTCTCATGGATTTATCAGCTCTGGGCTGGCTTCAAACCTCAATCCTCAGATCCCAGCCTCCTTCCTGAGTAGCTAGGATTACAGGCATGAGGCACCAGCATCTGGTCTTACAAAGAGGAACATAAATTCCCATTTTATTTAAATAAAATGATATGCCATATTTGGCAAAATAGTAAGTTCATTGTACCCCACTATATGTGTGTGTGTGTGTGTGTGTGTACACACACACACACACACACATATATATATATATATATATATATATTCCTCCTCCCACATGTTCCTTCACATTATAAAGGATTTGTATAAGGGTAAAGTAGGATTAGAAGACAAATAGTAGGTTTAAGACACTACTTCTTTTTATCCTCAATAATAAAATATTTTCAGAAGAGTTTCTTATTTCTTTCCTTTTTTTTGCAAAGGCAGGGTGAGGCTTTTTAAGAAATATTGCAACCACTCAAAAAAGTATGAAGATGGATGACTGACTTTTGAAATGCTAACCTTTTGGCAGTACTTTCTTATGTTTTTTAGAAAATGGAAATAAAACATCACAAATATAATAGAAACTTTCTGTATTGCTCACTCAATTTCCACTCTACTCTCTGTTCTCCAAAGGGTATAACCTCTGTATCTATTTGATATTTATCATTCCTACATATGTGTTTAAATCTTTATTACAAATGATATGGCTATAAATAATATGTATTGTTTCTTTGGCATGATTTTTTTTGTGTGTATGTTTTGGTACTTGAGCTTGAGTTCAGAGCCTTAGGATCTCAGCTACTTTTGCTCAAGGCTGGTGCTCTACCACTTGAACCATACCTCCACTTCCAGCTTTCTGCAGGCTAATTGGACGTAAGAATCTCATGGACTATTTTGGCTTCTAACTGTGATCCTCAGATCTCATTCTTCTGAATAGATAGGATTACAGGGATGAGCCATTGATACCCAGATTTCTTCTCCCATTTAAAAAAAAAAAAACTTCCCTTCTCTTTCTTCTTAAACCTTTATTCTGTTCCCCTTCTTCCTTCTCCTTCTGTTTGTAATTTGACTGCCTTTGTGAAATGTAAGCACCATTTTGAGAAACAGTCCTTGGGCCAGAGTTGCTGACCTGTGCCGTGTAGGAGTGTCCCCTGTGCCAGGTGACTGACAGGGCACCCCTCCCACCAATGTGGGGATGACCCACAGACTCCCTTAGCCAACGGGAAGCAAGGGCCCTGATGACATTGAAAGTTATTGTCTGAGAAGTACACCCTGCCTGCTCTTTTGAGCTACCGTTTGCATGGAACAGCTTCTGATTTTTCCACTTTCAAGCTGGATGAATCCTTAAAGCCAATGTGGGTCTCCTGTTGGCAGTATATAGTTGGATCTTGCTTTTTATTTTTATTTTTAAATCCATTCAGCCATTCTGTCTTTTGATTGGAGAATAGAGTCATTTACATTCAAGATTAGGATTGGTAGATAGGGACAGACCTATGCTGCCATTTAGTTATTTGTCTTTTGAATGCTTTGTAGTTCCTTTGTTTTCTTTCTCTCTTGGTGTCTACTGCATTGATTCACTGCTTGCTTGCTTGCTTGCTTTTTGTGCCAACTCTGAGGTTTGAACTCAGGCCTGGGGCACTGTCCCTGAGCTTTGCTTTTTTTCCTTGAGGCTAGTGTTCTACTGCTTGAGACACACTCTTTCTCCTGGGTTTTTGGTAGTTAATTGGAGCTGAGAGTTTCACAGATTTTCCTGCTTGAGCTGGCTTCAAACCATAATCCTCAGATCTCAGCTTCCTGAGTAGCTAGGATTACATGTGTGAGCCACTGACTGGTAATTCTTTGGTTTCTGTAGTGCCAAATTCAGGTCCTTATCATTTTTGTATCTGCTTTATTTTTTTATATCAATGGGAATAATATTTAAAAGACCATTCCATGTTTGCTTCAGTGCTCTTGTGCTTTTTCCTTTGTCATGAAAATGGAGTACACCAGAAAGGGGGCTACTTCTTCATTTTGGGTGCTGGAATGAAACGATAGGTAAATACAAGGGAAAGCTATAGATTAATATGGAGTGTGACTAGAAAAGAAACAGGTTCCTTCAACCACTTACATCTTGGGCTATTTGTTACCCAGTATGGCTTAACAAAAGCTGATGGGTATATTGGTATAAGTAACAAAGAATGCAGACCCTGACACCTCATGTAAGCTATAGAACTCAGCTGGAGGTGACTTAAAAGTCTGGAGCTAGCTCGGCTTTGGAAGCATTGGATAAAGACTTTAGGGAACTCTAGTTGTGTCCAGGCAGACATTCACTGGCCTACACGCCTTGATAGGAGACAAGCCAGTCCAGGAGAGTGAGAGTGTATCATTGATACAGAATCTCTTTTAATTAAAATCAGATCCCCAAACAAGGTTCTTGTTAAAGGATTTGTCATGGGGATGATATGAGCCTAATAAAAATAACTCAGCATGAAATTGCTCGTTTCCTAGCGGAAGCAATAAAGGGAAACTTGTGAGTCTGAAGAGCCTTCCCAGTGTCTTAACTAAAGCTTACAGGATCTGATTCCTGGGAAGATAGTGTGGGTGCCGGCGATAGTGAGGTCCTAGAAGACATTGCAAGTACCTTAGAGATTCAATCCAGCCATTCATTGAACCAGTCTCCGTGGGCCGCATGGCTAGCAGCTATGTATCTTGGAATCACGGTTGCCTGGACTCCTTTTTTGAATTAAAAATCTTTTTTGGAAAAAATAATACAGGTAATGACATAATACACATTCGTGTTCCCAACGCCAAGGATGAATATGTTAATATCTTGTCATATTTGCTTCAACTTCCTTATTTAAAAAAAAAAAGAAAGAAACTGCAAGTGAAGGTGACTTAATCCTTGGCATTGCCTAGAGCCTTTATCTCTCCTTTATCTTCCCTCCTTCCGTTTCCTCTGACCCTAGGCTAACCCTAGGCAACCAAACTCTTGGGTTTGATATGAATCAACCTAACTTGTGCTTTATATCTATATATACTCGTATTTTGCACTCATCATTAAAGAGCAAAAACATGAAGCATATGAGCAGGTGGTAAAGCACATGGGAAAATCCAGGTTGGACAGGATGGTGTGGCCTGGGCTCTGGTGTAGTAAGGTAAATATCAGGGGTCCTGGGCAGTACCAACTGGTGTCGCTAAGATATCCACAGAACACCAGCTATGTGGACCCCTTGTCAAACCCAAAAGCTCTATATGGTATACTTCTTACCCCATTTTTGTTTTGTGTGGGTACACCAATGTCAGGGCTCGAACTCAGGGCCATTCTTAGCTTTCTTGCTCACAGTTGGTACTCAATCACCTGTGCCATTCCTCCCATCCAGCATTCTGCTGATCAATTGGAGATGCACTCTTGAAGACATTTCTTCCCAGGCTAGAAGTGAGTCTCAATCCTCCCTATCTTAGACTCCTGACTAGCTAGGATTACAAGTGTGAGCCACCAATGCCTGGCTCAGTCATCTCTTCTCTTTCCTGTGTGGGGTGCATTCCTGTTCTTCCTTCAGGAATATTGAACACTGAGTTTTCCATTCTGCTCTATAGTCAGTGGTTCTTCTCCTGCTTAGTGCCACAGGCACTAAGCCTACCTTAAACTTTTTTCACTCTATAGCCCCTTCCTGTTATCCCATCTCTATTCTTAAAAAACAAATGTTTTACACATGTGATTAAACTGCACAAAGCCAAACATTTCTGCATAATGAGTGCATGCAAAACTGGAGAAACTGAAATATGAGATGCAGAATAATATCCTGGTTATAATATTAAACTGTAGTATGTGGTTATGTAAGACATTGACAAGGGGGAAACAGAATGAAGGATGTACGAATTCCCAGTGTTATTTCTTACAGTTATAGGTGAATCTACAATTATTTCAAAACAAAAGAGTTAAAAGTATTCCTTAAAAGTGTCAGTAAGGGGGCTGGGAAGGTGGCTCAGTGGTAGAGTGCTTGCCTTGCATGCATGAGGCCCTGGGTTCAATTCCTCAGCACCACATACACAGAAAAAGCTGGAAGTGGGTGCTATGGCTCAAGTGGTAGAGTGCTAGCCTTGAGCTGAAGAGCTCAGAACAGTGCTCAGGCCCAGAGTTCAAGCTCCACAACCAGCAAAAAAAAAAAAAAAGTGTCAGTAAGTACTGACTGTTTACTGTGTGTTAGGTACCATGCTCAGCACTGTGGTTGTCTCATTGTATTGCTTGAAATCTGAGACACAGAAAGGTTAAGTCATTTACTCTGGGTTGCTTAGCTAATAAGTGGCAGAACTAGCATTCAGATCCTACCAACCTCCATCCCAAAATACCACTCTGCTTAGCCCATTGTCTGTTTGGCTTCATATCCTGCCTCCAAGTCTGGCTCTTCTTCTCTTTGTAAATTTAGCTTCTGTTCCAATCACTTGAAATTGCTTTGGTCGGGATCAGTTGCCAGTTCCACCTGTCTCTTTCTGCATGCAGCCTTTGCCAGAGTTCTTCCCTTACCAAACACTTTCTGAGGGCGTGTGGTGTGCCAGATTGCGCTCTACTGGAACAAACAAGACAGAGAAAACTTCAGTAAGGAGGAACACATCTAGGCCAGAAATGGAGCGTTAAGCACAAGAGCTCATGGACAGTGCCCAGTCCCTGAGTTTAAACCCCAAACAAACAAAGCAACACACTTCACTCATTACCAGCTCCTTTCTGCTTACCGCTGCCACCAAGCTGTTTGTGGATGGTCAGTGGGCAGCTGGTTGTCGCCTCCCTTCTGTTTCCAATGCTTTTTTTGTCTGTAATTTCACGACATAGGAAAATATTATTTTTAAATATCTAGCACGTTTTGTGGCAGTACTTGGGCTTGAACACAGGACCTGGGTACTGCCCCTTCACTTTTTCAGTCCAGGCTGGTGCTCTACCACTTGAGCCACACCTCCACTCTGGCTCTTTGCTGGTTAATTGTAGGTAAGCATCTCATGGACTTTTACTGCCCAGGCTGGCTTCAAATCTCGA
The DNA here is from genome assembly GCF_000151885.1 of Dipodomys ordii. Classification (NCBI taxonomy): domain Eukaryota; kingdom Metazoa; phylum Chordata; class Mammalia; order Rodentia; family Heteromyidae; genus Dipodomys; species Dipodomys ordii. The sequence goes on along the minus strand of NW_012267294.1, from coordinate 7,627,238 downwards.
TCCTCAGATCTCAGGTTCCTGAGTAGCTAGGATGATGGATGTGAGCTGCTGGCGCCTGGCATGTCTAACGCTCGCTCTTTCTTCCAGGAGTCTCAATCCTTCTATGTACTTGTCAAGAATATGAAAAGAAATCCTGAAATAGCACCTTTCTTATGGAATTATTAAAGATGAATTGTGGGGTGGGGGGAGATCAATTGTCTTTGACCTACTACCTACTTTCCCCATATGATGATAATTTAAATTAATTTGATGCTTTCTAATCTGGAAACACCAGGAGTATCTGGGCCGAATATGAGGTTTCATTTCACATGTCCAAACAAAAAGCTACTCCAAGGGAAATGCTTGAGTTATGGCGACATGGGGCTAGCTTTTGCGTAGCACCAAAGCCAAGCATTTGCAGCAGAGTTTCGAGAGGGAGGTGTCTTGTCTCTTTCCACATGTCCGTGGTCGTTCTGTGTTTTCATTCCATTCCTCCAACTCAGGAAAGAAGAAGAAGCATTCTTTCACACTTCTTCATGCCCAAACCCAGCTCTGTATTCATCCTACTGGGAATGGATTTTGCCTCATAATTGAAAGCAACTCTAATCCCCTTGCTCATGTCCCGGGTGACTTGTTTGTGTCTGATAACTGTTTATGGATAGCAGAAATAGCCAATTTTCTTGTACAGTACTGTCAAATCCATTGTCTTCAAGGAAACCAAATACATCTTGAACAAAAGATGGGAGATTTGACCCGGTGACTTGCAAGGCATTAAAAGTGATTCCTTGTCAAATGCATGAAAAACAACTCTTCCCTTTCTCTAACTTGAGGGAGAAAAAGGGGAGAGAGGGAGAGAGAGAGAAAAAAAGAGAGAGAGAGAGAATCTCACACCAGATGGCAATTCTTTGCTAGCAAAATAGGCTTGGGTTGGTTCAGCTCCATTCCTTTATGTTCCTTTTGCAAAACCCACAAAAAAACACATTTGGGGCCACTTTGTGGAGTTGGCAACCGTCTCTGCGTTTTAAGGAAATCATATGGACACAAAGAAGCCACAGCTGATGAAGGGCTGGGAACCCCAGGGCTTGGAGTGGGATGCAGAGGACTGAAATTTAGGTCATCAGTTAGAATGTGGCCTGGGCCTGAGATTATTCCCGATTTTACCAAGTTTGGTTACTTGATTAGATTTGATTCACATGAAAACAAATTGAGGGAAGCTTGTTGACTGGACCTCTTCTTTAGAGGATAAGAGAAAGAGGGAGGAAAAGAAAGAAGGAGGAGGAGACAAGGGAAGAAGGAAAGGAAAAGAAAGGAGAAGGGGGAATGAGGGGGAAAGAAGCGGGGAAGAGGAAAAGAAAGGAGATGGAGGAAGAGAAGGAACTAGCAACTATAAAATTACCCTTTGGATGGTCAGAAGATAAAATGATTCCTAATTTCTAGATCATTCTTAATGCAGAGAATTTAAGCTTTATGATGTTCAGTGCCTTTTTCTACTGCTCACATGTAAGATATTATAGCTGTTTAAGTGATTTAGAAAGCACTTGAGACCTGTGTGTGCACATGAGCGAGAGAGAGAGAGAGAGTGAGAGTGAGAGAGTGAGTTAGGCTCTGGCTCATGCCTATTAATTCTATCCACAAAGGAACCTGAGATCTGAGGATCAGGGTTGAAAGTCAGCCTTGGCAGAAAAGCAGAAAAGTTCGTGAGACTCCTATCTCCAATTAACTAGCAAAAAACCTGAAACTCCAAGTGTGATTCAAGTGGTATAGCACCAGCCTTAAGCACAAAACTAAGGGACAGTACTTAAGCCCTGATTTTAAGCCCAGTACCTGAGTGAGGAAACAGGCAGGGAAGGTGTGGGGGATGGAATGGGAGTGCAGGACAGGAAGAAACTTTATCAGTAAAGATGTTGAAGACTCTGGTCACTCTTAGCTAAGGATGTTAATGAGGAGGACTTAGAACATTACATTTGATGGTGCCAGTGGCTCACATCTGTAATAGCTACTAGCCACTCAAGGAGACTGAGACCTGGAAGATCAAAATTTGAAACTGACCTGAGAAGAAAGTTCATGAGACTCTAGTTAACTAGCAAAATACTGGCCTGTTGGTGTGGCTCAAGTTGTAGAATGCCAGCCTTGAACAAGAGAACTGAGAGTAATAAGTCCTGAGTTCAAGCCCCATCATGATACCAAAAAAATCAACTCTGTGTGTATTTGTATCAATTGGCTTTTATGATTTCTTCTTCACCTAAGGCCCTGAATGCATCCTGAATAACAACCTAGCCCCTTGTACCTTTTTTAAAAATCTGGAGGTATTTTCAATCATTTAAGATAATATTTGCTGTCTCTTAGAAAATATGACCCATCTTTGCTAATGATCTTTTATTCCCACAGGTGTCTGAGCACACGCAATTAAGTTGGATCCTAACCTGCATGGTCAGACTGCCTCGATTACAACATTTACACCAGTGGAAGGTAGAGGCCCACACAGTGTTTTTGATAACCAAAATCCTCCCTGTCTGGTACCTGCCATTGGCATCTTTTATCTCTCTGCTCAGGTATTAAATGGAAAGAGAAAGGGCTCATCAAGATACCTCCTGACATGCAACTCCTGCTCCTTTTCTTCTGTGTTGGCTAGACTTGATCATGATTTTGAACTTACCACATGGTAATTGACAAAAAGGAGCACCATTTCTGAATGACTAGGCCTTCCAACAAACTGGCAAAAGAGACAACATCTTAAATTTAACATTTAAACAAGTTGAGCTCAGGCAACTGTTCAAACCCACAGGGAGAAAAAAAATTAAGGCTGTCCCTCTTCTAAGAAGTTGAACTGAGAAAGATAAATTGGATAATTTGCAGTACTTTACTTCCATTTCTTCCTGCAATTGGATAACTCGAAGGTCAGCAGCCCCCACCGACGTCAACACTCATTTCATTTTCAAGCCTCTTTTGAGGCTGTTTTCAGGGCTATTGATTTCCACTCCTGTTGGTCTTCAAAGCCTTCACAGGCCCTGCAGAGAGTAGCAGATGTTTTCATGACTATATATTAATTGTACAGCGAGGGTTCACCGTGGTATTTCACACATGCATACATTGTACTCAGAGCAAATTAACCCCTCTGTTACTTCCTCTTTCCCCATTCTGGCAACCCCACTATTCTTCTACAGGTTTCTGGAAGTTTCATTAAACCAACTGCATACACAGACTCAATGAATTTCAGCGATCCTCCCTCCCCTTCCCTGTAGTTCTCTTTCCCCTCACTGCTTCCCCATTTTCTTCCCAGTCTCACAGTTACAATCATGTTGTGTGTGTGTGTGTGTGTGTGTGTGTGTGTGTGTGTGTGTGTGTATGCATGCATGCATCATATACATATATGTAGGTTTTAGGTCTAGATTCTACCTATAAGAGAAATCATATGATCTTTGTCCTTGTAAACTTGGCTTCTTTCACTTAACATGAGGATTTCCAGTTCCAATCATGTGATTGCATTCCTTTTTTTTTTTTAATTGGACCTTGCCTTCTCATTCACTTTTCCATTCCAGGCTGACACTCTCCTACTTGAGCCGTATCCTCATTTCCAGCTTTTTGGTGGTCAGTTGGAGATAAGAGTCTCATGGATGACTTTCCTGTCCAGGCTGGCTTCAAACCTCGACCCAAGGTCTCAGCCTCCTGGGTAGCTAGGATTACACACATAAATCACCATGACTCCACAAAATTGAGTTGTTTTCCTCTTTTCTGGTTTCTAAGTTAAAAGCTCATGATTTTTCCCAAGTGATGCAAGGAAACCTTATCAGGGACACTGCAGCAGGGCATGCTAATTTACCCTACTTCTGGAGATTTAATTTCATGATCATTTCTGATCTTATTTATAAAATCCAAAATGTATCTGACTTTGGAGCCTGGTACGTGTCTTTGTCTTTAACAAAATAAAGAACCAATAGTGGCCTGGAGTGCAGCTGGGTGGTATATAATACATGCTTACTATGAGTTATGAGGGAGGCCCTGGACTCAGTCTCCAACACCAAATACAAATTAAATCAACAAGATAAAGGCAGCTGGCTCATACCCATAATCCTAGCTACTCAGGAGACTGAGATCTGAGGATCATCGTTCAAAGCCAGCTCAGCAGAAAAGTCTATGAGAGGGCTGGGAAGGTGGCTCAGTGGTAGAGCGCATGCCTTGCATGCCAGAGTCCCTGGGTTCGATTCCTCAGCACCACATAAGCAAAAAAGAAAAAAGCCAGAAGTGGCGCTGTGGCTCAAGTGGTAGAGTGCTAGCCTTGAGCTGAAGAGCTGAGGGACAGCGCCCAGGCCCAGAGTTCAGGCCCCATGACCAGACCCAAAAAAAAGAAAAGAAAAGTCTATGAGACTCTTATCTCCCATTAACCAGCAAAAAGGTAGAAATGGAGTTGTAACTCAAGTGGCAGAGTATTGGCTTTGAGTGAAAAAAGTTAAGGGTTAGCGCCCAGGCCCAGAGTTCAAGACCCAGGACTAAAAAAATAAAAAAAAATGAATACGTAAAAATAAAATGTCTTGACTCATATAATTAGGTTCAAATCAGGTCTTCCCCCTCTTCTCAACTCCCATAGACTAAGAGTGCCAAGCAGCAGCAGGAAGGAACGATGGGTCTGCTAACCTACCCAGTGCTCCAGGCTGCAGACATTCTGTCCTACAGGTAAGGGGAGAGCCTACCCAGGCTCATACATGTTTTTTATGTGGGTCTGCTTGTTTGTTTGCCTTCCAGTACCAGGATTTGAACTCAGGGCCTCAGTTATGCCGAACTTTCCTGTTTAGCTGATCCTCTACTACTTGAGCCATGGCTTTTGCCCAACATTTTACTGGATATTTTGGAGATAAAATCTCATAGACTTTTTTGTCTGGACTGGCTTCAAACCATTATCCTCTGGATCTCAGCTTCCTGAGAATTTTTTCTAAGAAGCTGAACTGAGAAAGATCAATTTGATAATTTGCAGTACTTTACCTCCATTTATTCCTATGGCTGGAGAGCTCATGGATTCTCCACGAGTACTTTCCCGCCCCTTTCTCCCAGTGCTAGGCTCTGATTCTTCCCCAGTTGAGCTAGAGCTCTTTACCTCTAAGTCCAATAGCTTGGAGATGTTATCTGGTACCTTCAAACAGGACTCCAAAGTCCTCAGACCCTTGTGAAGGAATCATCCTGAGGAGAGGCTGCTGAGCTTCTGAGCATGCGTACACATAGGGTGTCTTGTGTTCACTTAAGTGCTGGAATCTTGATAATATTTAATATGTCTAAATACACTTTCTACTTCTCTTGGGAAGTCTAGATTGCTTTTCTCTAATAGGTAGCAAGACAAAAATATAATATGGTCCTAAAGAAGTAAGGTAGAAAGATTCCATAAAGAACGTTGACTTTTTTTAACCTGTAAAATGTGACTCATTATTCAGTACAAGGGTTATTAGAAGATTAAAAATGAAATATGATACACACAGCATGGTGACTGGGAAATGTTACCTGTTTGTGGTTAATCATGTGATTGATAATGTTGATTATTGTGTCTGATTTTCTTTTTCAAACCCTACTGTGTGTGTGTACGCGCGCGTTCACGCGCATGCACATGTGCACCAGTTCTAGGGCTTAAACTCAGGGTTGGGAAGCTGTCTAGCTCCTTTGCTCAAGGCTGGTGCTCTACCACTTCTGGCTTTTTGGTGGTTAATTGGAGATAATAATCTTACGGGTTTTCCTGCCTGATCTTGCTTTGACCTGTGATCCTCAGATCTCAGTCTCTTGAGTAGCTAGGGTGACAAGTGTGGGACACCAGTACCACCACTTTAAATCACAACAGCAAAACTTACACAAAGTTCTTTTTCCTTCTGCCTAATTTCTCAGATAGAAGATTGGTTTTTACTCTAGAGCTTAGCACTCATGAGGTTTGTTTTCCGTTTCTTAAAATGGAAAACTTTCACATTATTGTTGTTGTTGTTGTTGCAGAATGCTCCTCTGTGGCATGTGAGAATTTCCAGCATCATTCCATGCAAGCTTTGGGGCCATTATTAAGTAGAATGGCCACACACCTGTCTATCTGATAACTCAGACCACTACCAAGTGAAGAACCGGTTGGTTTTGTGTACAACATGCAAATGCCAGGCAGAGGGGTGATTCCTGGACTGGCCAGGACAGGGGGCGGGTCAGGGAGGGAATTATAGAACACCACTGACATTAAACTGTTACAATTGTTTATTTCTGAAATTTTCTACTTAAGGTTTTTATTTTTATATCACAGTTGATCCCCAAGTAAATAAAACTTCAGAAATTAAAACTGGATAAATTGGCAGAATGCTAAAAGATACTATCATTCTCTTTGTCTATAATGTGAACATATACATTCTAACTCAGGGGAGGGGGTATGGAGCAATTTATATATTAATTGATATCACCTGGGATAAACTCACTTAAAAAAAATTTAAGATACGAAAGGAAGCTTTTAAAATGCTGATATTAGCAAAAACAGCTTCTTAGGATCGCAAAACCTGTTTTATGTGCTGCCCTTTTTAAAGCTGAGCCTGAGGTTTTAAAAATCCTTTTATCTTATACAAAAACCATAAGTATTTCAGACATGGAAGGTAAACCTTAAGAGTATCCTGATGGCTTCTTGTCTGCCTGCCCCTTCGACATCACATAAAAACATGGCATCCTTCTAGCCATGGAGGTCTCAGTTATCAGTTAACTCCCAGCCTACCTTAGGAGCATTTAACTGTTTTTGTTGTTGTTTTTGGCTAGTCCTGGGGCTTGAACTCAGAGCCTTGGCATTGTCCATGAGCTTCTTTTGCTCAATGCTAGCACTCTACCACTTGAGCCACAGCGCTACTTGCGGCTTTTTCTGTGTATGTGATACTGAGGAATTGAACCCAGGGCTCATGCATGCTAGGCAAGCACTCTACCACCAAGCCATCTTCTCAGGTCCCACACTTAACTTTTACTGATCTGGTTATTAAAAGAACATTCTCCTCTTCTAAAAAGAGGAGAATTGAGGGAGGGTCTCACCTGTCTTCATCTGCATCCTGGTGTTTTGGTTTGTTCAGAAAAATAGATTCGAATGATTTTCCTAGCTAGGCACAGCCTGTAATCCTACATCATGCTTATAATCCTAGCTACTCAGGGGGCTGAGATCTAAGATCTAACTTGAGATCTAAGATCTAACCTGGATGAGAAAGTCTGGGAGGCTCCTATCGCTGATTACTCACCAAAAGGAAGCTGGAATTACAGGTGTGGCTCAAGTGATACAGCACCAGCCTTGAGCAGAAAAAGCTAAAGGACAGCACTTAGGCCCAGAGTTCAAGTCCTGTACTGGAGGCACAAATGGGAGGAAGGAAAGAAGGGAGGGAGGGAGGAAGGGAGGGAGGGAGGGAGGAAGAGAGGGAGGGAGGAAGGAGGAAGAAAGGAAAGGAAAGAAGGAAGGAAGGAAGGAAGGAAGGAAGGAAGGAAGGAA